>NW_027468774.1:31111187-31711187 GCF_046254945.1 Alosa pseudoharengus
TGACAGAAGACAAAGTCCATCTGTTACGCAGGTATATTATCTGTCAGATAATATAGTTAGGCTATAGTTAGGATACCTTAGCATTTCACTGAGGAACACCCTGAATGATTCATAACATCTGGGATTTAATCTGATTTTTTTTTTATCCATCAAGACCAAATCTGATTTAATGCTGACAACTACTAACTTTCACACACCCTATCTAAAAGCGCTTTCAGACATACGTGTAAGACCGGAGGTTCTGCGGAGGTTAAACGGTGGGGCCGTATATCTGAACGACATAACCGGTCATATGGAAGTCCGAATTTAGCCGGTTGTTCTACTACTCCCCCCCCTAGTATTTCCTCCGGACGTTATGTAAATGTGCTGTGTCTGAACAAGCATAGAACATGCGGTTAAAATTCACAATAGTGAGAGGGCGTGTCGGTGACGTTTCTTTCGTGCGTCCATGTGGTTAGATCTGACTTAAATGCCAGTGTTATGATGGAGTGGCATAGTGCTGTCCAGAAAATCTCCGACCTGGAAAGATGCAGACATCACGGAGCTACTGGCCATGAGGGCATACAACATTTTGATAGAACACATGAAGGGAACGGCAAGAGACACGTTGCAGCCTACAACTGCATGGCAAGACCAAACGAATTCAAAAGACTGAATCATCATAAGCAGAAGGCGCTGAAAAGGCAGTAGCCTACAGCGACGTCGTTGACGACAATAACAGGAGTATTTAATAAATTGTTAGCCAACACGGTCGGTTTTCTGTTCATTGATAGCCTTCTCATGACCTCACTGAGATCGCTGATATTTGTTGAGCATAAATATGCCTAGAGAAAATGAAAACGAAGAAAAGCCAACTTTGTTCCAAGCTCCTTACATAAATGCAATAGACACATGGGGAGAGGATGCTTTTGGAAAAAATAAACCATGAAAAAACGAACCACTTCACTGTTATGTTAGTATTTTGTTTGTTGCTTAAAAACGTTGTATATGATGGCCTTGAAGTCTTGAGTTAGCCTACTGAATTGGCTGGTACCATTAAGTTAGTGCATGCTCTCTCTTCAACGCAAACCAGATTTGGGGTTCCATAACCAAGTAATTCTGCTACATAACGTTGAAAACAGATAAATGTGTTTATTCGAAGCACACACAAATACTGTAGGTCAATTTCAAGTGCGCACTTACGTGACTAGGCTACTTCAAGTATTAGCCTACGCACAATAGATTTTTCTTCTTTACCCTACATAATGCATAGACTTTGTAAACAAACAGCAGCTGTGACAGGCAGCGGCCGCATATATTCTGCGTCATATCTTGCATCTTCTGAACTCTACAAGCCCCCACCCCTCACTCGACAACCACACAGAGATTCTGTAATGCATGTCGTTCACACATAGGTCCGTATAAGGTCAGTATAAGGTCCGCAGGTTAGCATCATATCTGAATCATCCGAAGGGTAGGACCTCCGTTTCACAAACCTCCGCATATACTCCGGAGGTTATATCTGAAAGCGCTTTAAAGGTTTGTCACCAACAGCAGTATCAGCTAGGCCATTCTTACTGCCTGAGGCAGGCTGTGCTATATAAGGCTAATGGAAGTTGCAGGGCAAGAAATTCAAGATCAGGTTAATGATCCTCAAGACATTTTTTGGACAGGGAGGGAGCAAGGTATTCTTCCTGACACAAGCATCGTAAAACAGAGTCAGGCAACACACACCAAGATGTTTTCAGACAAGAACAAACACACACACCCCAACTCCTGATCGTACAGTCTTTTTTCCTCCATGCGTGAATACCACTCTTGAAGGACAGCTAAGAGATATGGGAATTATCCTTTCATAAGCCTTAAAGGTCCCTTTAAACCATAGCCATATAAGTGCTTGCCATGCTAAGTTGACAAAGTTTAGCTTTACAGTAAATGTCCTCTCGCTGTTCAAGACATTCCTCTCGAGCAAACAAACATGTACTTTTTTTCACTGCACTGCTATAACAAATTTCATCCTCTGGACATTCAAAATAAGGTCTGATATGTCAGTGGCCTTGTGTATGGATCAGAAAGAATGAATGTTTCTGCAAAGGCTAACTGTAAATCACAAAAAGCAAGAAGAGCATGATGGACACTGTGTTCTCTTGGAAAGCAGATCCCACTCTCTCTGTTCCTCATTGGGCCTGTACCAGACAATCATATGACCAACATAACAGAGATGTGTCACATGACCAGGGCATGCAGCCACATGTCTGTTATGTGTGTAAAGGGGGAACACATATTTTGATGTGTGTGTGTGTGTGTGTGTGTGTATGCACGTGTGTATTTTCATGTGTGTGTGAGGGAGTCAATATATCTGAAGATGCTTTTGGTAAATAGTGGTGTGTGTAGGTGTATGTATGAGTGTGTGTGTGTGTGTGTTTGTGTGTGTATGTGTGTGTGTGTGTGTGTGAGAGAGAGAGAGTGAGAGAGAGAGAGAGAGAGAGAGAGAGAGTATGCCTGTTGCTACCTGCATGTATGTGTTTTCATACTTTCTGGAAATCTCAGATGCTTTCTCAGAACTGGATTATGCACAGGGCTCGAATTATCTTTTTGTCTTTAAGGGGGTCTCTCTATCTCATAAAAAGTTGACACACCCCGCGCATAGCCTAACAAGGCGATACAATGAAATAGCCTAGGCGCAAGTGGCGCTTCTGCGCAGTACAGTATATGCGCACGGTAGGCCTAGGCTTTACCTTGACACACGCATACAACAGACATAGATTTTTCATAGAAATTGATTACTTTTAATTAATTTCAACATGTTATTGATTTAATAGTCCATATCTCTCATTTCAATTTCACAATACAAAGAAATTGACTAAACGATTTAGTCTGTGCCATTCTCAATTTCACAACGTAACTCATTTAAACCAGACCACCGTCTCAGATAGGCTATCCTCAGTGTCAAACACAATAATGCATGTAGTGTAACTTATACACAGGGGGAAAAGCACTAACTGGCAGAAATGAATAAAGCCAGTCAAACTATGTTCTAGTAGGCTAATGTGTTGAACCGTGGAAAATTAATAGACGAACAATTTTGGAGTTTGCACTGAGATATTGTCGGGTAGCCATTGAATATTCCGACATCAGAGATTGCTAACAGGTGTTTCAAAATATCTGGGAACTTTCCGGAGCTCTGAATGGCAGAGGATAGCTAGATCATCAGACAACACAATCATTGTAGGCTGCATTATGGGCCATAATGTATGGCTTTGTCAATCAACATAGAGTAATACGCAAGTTCAACAGCAAACAGGACTTTTCAGCACAGTATCAAACCACGTAGGCTAGCCCAATGAACGCCTATGCAAATAGACAAAACACTCACATCAAAGCAGGGTGACTTCTTCAGATTTGCGAGTGCTGTCAAATCGATACGGTTTGCTCATATAGTCTAGTGGTGTGGTGGTGAAGTGTCATGCTGCGTTCAAGAGCGTAGTGTAGGTCTACGTCCCGTAGTAGCCTATATTTTAATTTAACGTCTTTAATGGTAAGAGATCGCACAGGGATGGATAATGAGCGGTTGTTTAAGAGTAAATTACAATGCCAGACACCTTCAGATATGAGAGACCCCCTCAGGTTTTTGACTTTGTTGCTTTCATGGGAGCCAGTCGTCACTCTATGGGAGCTCGGCTCCCTCTGGCTCCCACGTAATTCGAGCCCTGATTATGCATCAAGATTATGTTTATCTGGGAATGTCATTAAAATCATGGACTGCTTACACTAATGTTTTGCCTTAATAATACACAGACAAACATGAAATAAAGCATTAGCAGGTGTTAAAACCTATTGTCAAACCTCAGTTATAATACACAACCTCAAGTGTGTCACTTGTCTTAAGAAACTACATCATATCTGGTGAAGATGAAAGAATGTCCCCTTTTGTTTAGAAAGGAAATGCGCTGAATGAGAAACAATAAAGAACAGAGTGTATGTTACTGCATCTACACACAACGACTAAATAACAAAATGACCATTTGTTGCTGCATAGCGCCCTCTTGAGTCTTACTCCTTGTCCATCACAGTCTCGTCTGGTGCAGCCACAACTAGCCACAACTGACTTAAAAATACTATGTTAATTGCAACAGTTGAATTATGAATTTATTTCATGAAACCATGTCAAACAAGATCATGACTTGAATTGCACACCTCCGATTTTACAACAGAGTGTTCTGTAGGCCTATAACGTATTCAATTTTAATGTAAATTTCTAACAGACACTAACAATACATTTTCATACGAAGATGTGAACAATAAAGTTATTGCTCATCCTCTCCGCCACCAAACATCAATGAGCAAAAATATAATAATAATAATAATAATAATAATAAGAAGAAGCTTTATTTGTATAGCACCTTTCATACACAGAATGCAGCTCAAAGTGCTTTACATTTGGAGCATGTAACACAATAATAGAGTCAGTCAGTCATTATCAATCACTTTCACTTTTCTTCATTGCTGTGGCCGTTTATGATCCAATCAGCAACATATCAGAAATATAGAAAATAACATGTAACACAGTTATAGAGAAGAGTCAGTCATTCCCCTTTGTTGCTGTGGCCGTTTATGATCCAATCAGCAACATATCAGAAATACTATTATGTTACTATAGATATATAAAGGCTTTGCTAACAAATGCCTAGGCTAACAAATGCTTAGGCCCCGTTGATGCGGACTCCAAACAGCCAGCCTTAGCATGTTCTTAGCATATGTCGCAATTATTTGACTTTATAGACAGACATTCAAGACTGGCAGCCTTAACCATTTACCCCCCACAAGCACGCCACATGGCAACTGTGGCAAGGAAAAACTCCCATATTCCAGGAAGAAACCTTGAGCAGAACCTGACTTAATAGGGAGCCCATCTGCTTCTGGCTGGCTGCGCCCTCCAATGGCAGCAGATGTAGAATAATCTGAAAAAGTAGTCTACAGGATAAGATGAGTTAACTAAAGGCTTTCTTATACAGGTATGTTTTCAGATCTTTTTAAAAAATATTTACTGAACTGGCCTGCTTGATGTGCAGAGGCAGGGTGTTCCATAGTTTTGGGGGATAATGGATAAAAGCAGCTTCTCCACTTTGCTTGTGGAGCACTTTGGGTACAATTAAAAGATTAGAATTGGATGATCTAAGTTTACTTTGTGGTTGATAAGATATTAAAAGCTCAGAGATATATGAAGGTGCTATGCCATTCAGAGCTTTGTAAGTAATTAACATAACCTTAAAATCAATTCTGTAGGAAACAGGTAGCCAGTGCAGTTCAGCCAACACAGGGGTGATGTGTTCTCTCTTCTTGGTCTTAGTTAAAAGTCTAGCCACAGAGTTCTGTATGAGTGCCAATTTCTTTATATGTTTTTTGGGAAGACCAGTGAAAAGTGTCTACAGCTGTTGCCCTGTACTCTGCCACTTTTGGAACTGTCAGGCAGAGGTAGGTGGCGTCAAATTATGTTTCTTTTGTTTTGTGTTCACATTCGCCAATTCTTTTACATTATATTAAGCAGACACTTTTTGTCTTCAAGGGATTACATTGTCCCTGGAGCAACTTGCCTTGCTCAGGGCACAGCGATGGAAGCCGGGAATTGATGCCATTTTTATGATAGAACTAAATAAAATACAGTTTAGCCTAAGCTATGTAAACTTCCCATAATTTCAATATTTTACAACAAATGCTTGACTGGTTGAATGGTATACATTTCATCAGAATATCGCTCCCTGTAGTAGCTTTGATGCGACGAGTGAGTAGCCTAAGCTTGATGAACCATAAATGAAAAGTTTTCTTAACATTACATTAGGACATTATTGTCATTAAACGCTTTTACAAAAGTATAGGCCTACACTTAATGAGCAAATGTCGGCGACTTAAGTGTGTGATTATATAAATAGGCAGATGCAATAGATATTTACATAGATATCTTTGCGTGTTAGCACAAGCAGTAGCCTGTAGGCCTATAAAGGCAAGCGTGTTTGCCACTTACATTTCTGACATCTGACACTTCAAACTGCTGCAAGTGCATCAAGAAAGGTCCCGCCTTAGACCATGTTAATTGCCAATCGTAGACTAGGATTTGGGGATGGCACTTGGGGTGGCCAATCGAATCTCAAGGGTGGCCTGTGCCACCCCGTCAACACGTGCTACCCCTCTGGCTCCGCCCCTGACTGTGTTATTCTGTGTAGTATTCGCTGCACACTGTCTCGCACGCTGCAGCCCCTATAGCTGCCTGTATTCTCTGTATTCTTGCTATACTAGCCAGTTTATGAAATGTGTCTGTTTTTCTTTTTCTTTTCATCTCAGGTATGCCACATGAAAGCAACAAAGTCAAAAACCTGAGGGGGTCTCTCATATCTGAAGGTGTCTGGCATTGTAATTCGTCTATTAATTTTCCACGGTTCAACACATTAGCCTACTAGAACATAGTTTGGCTGGCTTTATTCATTTGTGCCAGTTAGTGCTTTTTCCCCTGTGTATAAGTTACACTACATGCATTATTGTTTGACACTGAGGATAGCCTATCTGAGACGGTGGTCTGGTTTAAATGAGTTACGTTGTGAAATTGAGAATGGCACAGACTAAATCGTTTAGTCTATTTCTTTGTATTGTGAAATTGAAATGAGATATGGACTATTATAACCAATCATATGTTGAAATTAATTAAAAGTAATCAATTTCTATGAAAAATCTATGTCTGTTGTATGCGTGTGTCAAGGTAAAGCCTAGGCCTACCGTGCGCATATACTGTACTGCGCAAAAGCGCCACTTGCGCCTATAGGCTATTTCATTGCATCGCCTTGTTAGGCTATGCGCGGGGTGTGTCAACTTTTTATGAGATAGAGAGACCCCCTTAAAGACAAAAAGATAATTCGAGCCCTGGTTGGAGCAACAAATTAGCCTACTTTATTCACGCCTAACAGTCTATATCCATTTGGTCAACTTTATCCAGCCCTAAAAAAGCTAAATTTAACTTTGGCTTACTTGTAGTTTACCGTGTAGCCTAACTTTAAACAGTGTGCATGCTTAACATAAAGCATAGCCTGCTTCATTTATCCACACATCCAGCTCCTAATGTTTTGACAAGCATTTCTACCAATTGACTTGTCCCTACCCATCTCTAGCTTTGCTGTCTCCATCCTTTCTGTTTTTGTTGTTTGCAAAAAAATATATAGTATTTATTAGTAACCAGCAACAAGTGCAATTTGTTAATCGCTGTCATTCTCTCTCCTGCCAACAAAAATGTGTTAGGCTACGTTCCAAGTAGCAGTGCGTAATTCTGCTTCATAAAGTTGAACAAATACATTTGGTCATATAAATAGCCAGTTTATGGTCTACAGTGTAGAGTTGGTACGTTATGGTAGGCCAACTTGGAGTGAATATACAGGGGGAATTCTTTGTCTACTCGTAGCTGAGTAGCCTGGCAGGTGCGCACGTAGACATAGCCTACTGCCGAACACTGCAAGCGCCAATGAATCGTGCTCTCACGACAACCACGTCGTTAACTTAAATAGGCCTAGGTTAACATCACTCTGAGTTCGCATTCAAGCAAGCAAAACGATGATTTGAATACATCTGTTTCACTGGAAGGGCAAGGGGTAACAACAGGACAACACAGAGACAGGCCAGAATGCAGGACTAATGTTATGATAGTATTACAGGCCTAATATGGGATATTCTACGGGAAAATATTAAAACGGCAAGACAGCGGGGAAAAGTTAAAATGATAAACCCGGAAAAAGTTGGCATGTTAGGTATTTTTCGGTCCCTGTGATTATTATGACCGCCGCTAGCGAAGCTAGCGAAGCGGTCATATAGGGATTGTCAAAGTTTTTTTTTTTTTCCTCATCTACTTCCTGAAATTTTGGTCAACGATACCCGGGGCACCGAAACACCGGGGCACATGAAATTGGGTGGGTATGTAGCCCCACTAGACTTTTACGGAAAAATTTCGTTTGGTCCCCGGGGGCCACTCCCCCTCCGCGCTGGGCCCCCCGAAACCCCAAAAAATGTCCTAAATAACTACCTGAACCGTGGCACCGAGGATGAAGAAATTTTTATGGTATGTTGGTCTCAAGGGCCCACATCAACCTAGCCCATAATCACTCATTTGTGATTTGCACCCCCTCGGTAAAAAATGAAAATGCAATATCATTCTGCTTTAATCGCCCCTCTCTTCAGTAAAGACGTTCAGAACTGCACCAAATTTTATGTGTATGATTAACCTGACATTCTCTGGGGGTATGCCAAGTTTCGTAGAATTTCATCCATGGGGGGGTCTAAAAAATTAAGTTATGTGTACATTTAGTGACTGTACACTCATTGGCCTGTAGATGGTGGTGCACATATATACACATGCACACACACACACAACGTGTCCACTAGATGGCGCATCGTTGCAGTGAGACGTAATTTTGTTGGAAGTTAATCTAAAGTGGGTTGGAAAGACACTATGCTTCCTACAAGGACAAGACTGTAGGCTACAGTAGTTTACCGCAGAGAACGTCTAAGGGTAGGATGATTTCTGCATGACATGTAATTCCCATTTCCTCTTGAAGCCGAAATAAATCTGAGAATGTTTATCGGACATGCTTGTTTTTTACTGCAGGTAGGCTACGTTAATCCTATCAATAGCAGAACGTAGGTAAAATAATGTTACCGTTAGCATGGTTGAGTGATGGAGGCAAATTTGATTATTGATGTATTTGTAGAAAACCATAAATGCGTTTATAGGCTACCAAGCAAATCGATAACAGCACTAATTGTATCTTTCGACTGTCATCTCATTTGCTTATGACCATAACCTAGGCTACTAACAGGAGCTAAGTGAGCTAGCCACAACACGTTCGCTACGTGATGGTTTTTTAATGGAAAATATATAGGCTACCTGAAAGATAACCTGTCTATGATGCACCCTAAACACCGGGCTGGGACATTTCTGCTCAAGGTCTCAAAAAGCATAGAGTCAACGTTCATTCCCAAACACCCATATAGGCTACTTCAATCTTCTATTTTCAAAGGTGATTCAAGTAAGGAAGAGCATGGCTCAAAGTAAAGTAACTGAAACTACATAAATTCGTCAAAGTGAATAATTTGTGTCAACTCGCGCAATGTAGATTTATTAACGCACCCGTGATGATCTACATCTCCATTTAAACCAGATGTTTTAGAGCGCACGTTGAGATGTATTCAGGGCAGGGCTGTACCTACGCATAATTGTTGCACGTGCAACAAAAATCATTCTTTGCATGGATGATTTAGTACCAACGTTACACCGGTCAGATACAGTTTTGCCTATGGCTATTCCGTGAGACTGAGGCGCTTTTTGTTTGTTCGAAGTGCGTGTTTAGGGTGTGAGAGGGGAGTCGATGTGCTTTGATTCCAGCTTGGTAGTTGTAGTCTATGCGATTAAAAAACACGTGTGTGTGAAGTATCTAAACAATGATAACGCTTTCATTATGGCTGCTTTAGCCACAGACCTTGAGCTTCTGTACAGTGGGTTGGGTTCCATTTAGAAGTGTCCACTTCATTCGCCCTTTCCGTGATTCACAGCTACGTGAAATGTATTACTACTGATATGCAAAACTATTAACTTTTCGCCAAGAGGTGGCAGCTTGATACTGTAAGGTGTAAGCCATTGGTTCCAAAGGAGATTTTATTTGGGTCGCCAGCATAGCCTAGTGACAATTTGTGTTGTGTAATAGGCCTAGCATAGGGCCTACCTTATATAGCTTATAGTTTGCTAACAGTCACGGTTTTGTCATAACTCCCTCTATGCATTTTTGCATTTAGAATAGCTCTAAAACCGGGGGGCGAACACGTCACAGGGGGGGGGGGGGGGGGCGCCTACCATGGACTAGGCTGGGTGAAAATCAAAAGATTGCGTCAAAAGATTGAGCTTAACCATGGACCTCATGGTTGCAAAATGTAAGGGAACATGAATCAGCATATTATTTGCACAAACAATAACGGACAGTAGCTCTTCAACTTTGCCCGTTAAAATGTGTATGAACAGTCTCGCAACGCATTTCATGAAGGCCCTTTTGGACATGTCAGTTATTTGCACCACTGGGTAAAACGTAATTTTGTTTTAGACTACTGGTATTTAATTTGTGCATTGACAATAAAGCTGAATATCATTTGAACTAGATGACTAAACTTATGCATATGTAGAAGAAGAAACATTCACACAAATCCATGACCTCTCTTCTTGATAGCTGTTGAAAAACTGCATGGAACTGACAGGGATTGTTTTGTTTAATAATAAATAAATAAATACATTATGCTGCTACCTTCTGCTTTTCCCACATACAATGTAGCCTACAGGTGTACCTTTCATCAGTCCAGTTGCAATGGATGGACTGTGATGAACTGCCATACTTGTGATTGTTTAGAGATTTTAAAGGTTTTATAACAATGTTACAGATTTTTTGGCCCAGAAACAAATCTATTCACCTTTGCAGCGCCAGTAGGCTACTTTGTGTGCGGAATGTGTGCAAACACACATTCCAAACAAGCATACACACAAAAGTTTCAAGAGTGGGGGATGGAGTACAAGATGGAGACAAATTCATTAATATAATTTATTTTCGCGGAATGGATGTGCAGGACTGAGCGGTGGTCATATTTTGTACCGCTACGCGGTACATCTAGTTTATGAAATTGTGCAAACGGCCTTTTCAAGTCATTTGAGAAGGAAGGAGTGTAGCAAGCTCCCAAATTGACGCTCGTCTGAGAAATTGAGTTTTGGATGGCAGGGGAGGGTCATGCAACTTTTGTTTGAAGCACTCAAAATCCCTCCGGTGGCCCCGTTTATAAATAACGAACAGTCCCTAAGTGAAGCGTTCCGTTCAACTCAACTTATCAACTTAGCACTTATCAACTTAGCTTGATAGCGGCGCATAAGTCTTCTATCATAGGCCTACTCCTTGCTTGAGTTGGTGATTGTGAACATCGCATGTTTTGGCAACACGTGTCACAGGTTATGTCTGTAGGTTAGAGCCTTTATGCCCTTAAGAGATGCCATATTATTCAGATGGCCACGATATACCCCCCCCCCCCCCCCCCCAACACACACACATACATACAGACCTCGTTTGCACTTCCAAGTCTATCTAGTTCAGACCTAAGTACTGTCCAAAAAACGCGGATGACATTTATTTTTCTTTTTGCATATTACATTCTACATTATCCAAGTCAACATCGTCTTTGCAATCCTGGAATAGATCAAGATACCACATAACTTTCACTTTTATGTTTTTTTCTTTTGATCTCAGAGCGCAATAAAGCAACAAAGTAAATAAAGCAACAAAGCAGAGTGAACGAGGGAGGGGAGAGACGACCTCTGTTACACCTGTACCGGTGGACATGATCTCATCACTTTGTTGTTTTTTAGTGGTCAAGAAAATTAAATGTTTCCATTCACATAGGCTATAACATTAAACGTTATATAAACGTTTATGGTTTTTTTCTAATTAGGTTAAATACCAAAATATATAGTAGCCTTGTCACTGAAAGACAATAAGATACTACTATACGTCAAAGAATGAACAATTGGGGTCGTCCCATAGAAATTATATTTAACCAACCGGCCACTTTGGTATTTCAATATGGTTTTCCCATAGTAAGTGGTTGGATAATGCGACTACGGTCATGAAAATGACAGGAGACAAAATACCTGGTTTCCTGGTTTTCACCACGAGTCGCGGCCAAAAGGTTATGCGTAGGCTATTGGTCAGTTCTTGCATTCTCAGGTAACTGTCTATTAAGACGAAAGCAATGACCTACAATTTCGTTTCATTTGCCAGATTTTCTTTTACATTATGGTCACTTGGTCTGCGGAAATTACAATTGATTGAATTAATTAATGTAATTTAATATTTTCAGCTAAATCTCTCAGCATCCCATCCAGTTGGGACGTGGGTAGCACACGGGGACTCCATGCAGGCTTCAGGAATGCTGCTCTGTAGGCTACCTGCTGCTACTCCTACGCTCCTGTAGAAAGGCATTACCTCACCTCTGTTGTTTCCGCAAATCAGGGAAAAGTTGTCATCTTTCTTTCAGTTTCCTGTTGTCAATTCCTCAGCGCCCAACCACAGAAACAATGGTAGGCATGGGCTAAGTAAGCATGGGCATCCGTCTATTTAAAGCGGACACCAGTGCTTACCTGCAACGTAGCCACAGCTCTGTCTCCGATAACCTATTAAATATAATCAACTGCAAGATAGTTTGACAAGGTCCTTGACATGTCTAGAACACTTTGTTTTGTTGTGGCTTTGTGCCTTTGCCTAATGTGTGATGGGATGACACAATGTGATATATGTCATAGGGTCCTTCGCACAATGAGCGAGCTAGAGAAACTGAAATACCAGGTGAGTGCAACTATACCATACATCTTTAAGTAATTGTCTCTTTGTCATGCAGGACTGTGTTTAGTCAGTAGGCTACATGTTGTCAACATACTGAAATTTCATTTTCTCTCAGGGAAAAGAACTAGAAAGATGTTCAGAGTCAATGGCTGAGAAGAATATTTCAGTGATTCCCCACCTCGAAAAGGTAAATTCACTCGAATGTTCATAACCTTCATGAACCATCATGAACTAAATAACTATTCTATGTGTTGATAGTGAGTTGAAATGATAAACTCCCTTCAATGTTCCCTCTGCAGCAAAACGATCGTATAATAAAATTGACATTTGACCTGACATCAAACCTCTTCCAAAAAAACGTGACCAATTCCAAATGGGACACTAAAGTGTTGCAGGCTGTGCTGGAACTTCTTCGCCCGGCGCACACTGGCATTTCTGTGAGTTCCACCCCAGGGGTTTGATCAGAGCTATCACTACATTATTTTTACAGGCTAAGGTTGGATAATCTGAGCATATTTTGAAACATGTTCTAAACTGTAGGATCCAAGTCCACCCATAGACCTTATTAAGGGGGTCCATGACCATTTTACGCAACTTGAGGATCTTCTCTCACATGAGGTAATGAGCTGTGTTTATGATCGTGACGTGCCCAACTCTGATGATCTAAGCGATTTTAAAGTTACCGCATCATTCGCAAGTTAAAGTGGCTGTGATCTCTTCCAGAACTTCAGTATGTGTGCCTGGGAGACGGTGCGGATGCAGGTGAGGATCACACTGCACAGATTCCTCATTCGTCTCCGCCAGCTCCGAGCCCGAAACCAGGGAAAGAAGGAATAGAGGCTGGACTACTTGTCTCAAATATGGATGTGGAAAATCGCGTGTGTAGTTTATTCCTTAAACTTACATTTGATATTTTTTTCCCCCAAGAGGACCCAAACAAAAATCAACTGTTGCGACCAAAAGTCAATATTAGCCTGCCAGGGTTTCCTTTGCCTATGTTTGGTCGTTCCTTTCTCTGAATTCAAACTGTACAAATGAGTTTGTTTTATGTAGTCTTTATATTAATTTAATATTTATTATTTAAAATGGCATAATAAAGTGGATTATTTGTTAGACAATAGTTTGTGTCTTTTTCGTGTCAATAGAAATAAGTGGTTTGAAAACGTGGAACAAATAGTCAGGGGAGCCTATTTCATAAGTTCGCCCTGGCCATTTTTGACTAGAACAGCCCATTCTCCCTAATTACGCATGGCAATATCTCGCTACCCACAGACGAGGCAAAGCAGTACGAGGATGGTAACTCAGTGTGGCCGTTAGAGAAAGTCCACAATAATCTCCACGCTACAATTAAGTTAAGATGTCACAACTCCGAGCTAAATACAGCTTTCAGATTGAACAAACATTTTAGAGCCTACAAATGTTGAATCGGTGTGTGTGAGGTTTTATTAACTGCAATGCAAAATAAGTCAATATGTGTGTGAGGTTATGCATTGACTGCAATGCAAGACAGGCATTACACTCTGTGCTCCAATAATTCATTAAACAAACAAACATCATTTAATTTCCTGTCAAATCGCTGTGATTAAGTTTTAGCTTACAACTATCCTCATATGCAGCCTGCCTCTTCTTGACTTGGTTTCAGACTTTTTTCCATCTCTCCCGAACTTTTGAAGACACAACTCCTCCAAGATTGCCTCCTCTCCTTCTGACAACCTACCACACTCTTCCCCCTCTTCCCTCCATCTTCCCTCTCTTCTCTATCTTCTCTTCTACCACTTCCTCTATCAATCTTCCCTCTATCTTCTCTTCTACCAACTCCTCCAAACGTCTACTCAGTGCTTGAAGTGGAGAAAAAAGGTGCCTGTGTTACATGGCAACTGGCACCCATGTTGCGTTGGTGACGTTTCACGAGTGATGACGTTTCTTTGACACATGTGGCCGCTTGCAGATTTGTCACTTTCTGATGGAAACTGGAGACGAACAAATACAAATATGCATGACATATATTTAAATGTCAAAATTGTCTGTAGTACGCTACATGCAGCTTTATTTTGATTAAGAGACTGACTCCCCTACTTGGCTCATTCTTGCTATTTATGTCGAGTATTGCCTTGCTTTTTGATAGACTAGTAGGCCTGTTATAATCTTCACAGACTCTTACAATTAGCACAGTGATAAATGGTGAAGTGGCTAAAGCAGGTGACTTGTTATCCCAGTGTTGTAGGTTTGATTTTCTTATGATGTGAGATTGCGGTAGGATGCGAACTCCGAACGCATATCGACGCGCTGCCGTTAAGCCACGAGACAGTTGATAAAAGTTGCGATACTCAGAAATTCGTCCAGACTATATTTTTTCCAACATATATATTTAAAGGTGCTCTAAGCGATGCTGGGTAACGTCACTTCTGTTGACTTTCAAATGAAACAGAGAGCTAGCTCGCTACTTCCTCCCCCTTTATGGCAAGCGATTTTAACATTTTCCCGCTAGACTGGATATGTATTGCAGATATCTGTAATTCAGTTTTGCCTAGTCAAAACGAACATTTTAGATATCCGCAACTGAATTCTTCCTATCCATAATCGTCATTTCAGATATCCACAAAGACATTCTTCCTAGGACAAATGACGCCACATTTGCCATTCATTTCTATGGGGTTTATCATTACGGATATCTACAATTCAGTTGCAGATATCCACTATGTGAATTACGGATATCTGCAATTGAATTGTAGATATCTGTAATTCCAGTTAGAGATATCTACAATTTGATTCTGACTAGTCATAACTCCAGTTGAAGATATCTTTAATTCACTTCAATTCAAGATATCTACATGTTCCTTTTCAGATATCTTGAATTAAGGGCCCTATCATGACATTCTAAAGTGCATCGTCACTCGTCAAAAGTCTATTCAAATTTAGTAGGATGTCCAGTTCACATTGGGAGGGGTTTCGTTCTCAAAAGTGGAGCGCATGGCGTAACAAGGTGTTCCTAGGTCTTTTAATCAGTCATATGGGTGTGTTTGGGGCGTAACATCATTTTAAACCAATGAGAATGACATCTGTCATTCCCTTTAACGGCGCAACACGCGATATGTCAAATAAATGCATCGGTATTTTGGCATTCAACGGCGCATTTGAAGGAGGCTGCTTGCGAGACCGTATGGAATAGTCATTCTTAAACCATGCTTTACTAAAACCTAGCATAGCCTTCACGCATTTGCACTCGTCTATTATTTGAACTCATTGGCAAAGTGAAACTAACTTCACCAAGGAGTCAGTCAACGACAAGACAGTTATATGCAGTTACTTTCACTATTGACTGACAACGGGTTACCATCGAAAACATAGGCTGGAAAAAGCAACACTTACCCTAATGTTGCTCAAATGACTGAATAAAACAACATTTATCCTGCAGAGGAGTTGCTTATACCTCATGACAGTGCGTCTTCAGCTGTGCTCCATACGTGTCTCTCGCCTCTCCCCTAATCACTTTTAACCGTCATTACCAATTTGCAAATGATGGTGAATAACTACTCATCATAAGATGTACAGTATTTCGTAATATCTTTATTCTAATTATGTTTCCCATTGTAATCGTGCAATTTAATGCTTTGCATGGATGTGCGCTGGTGTGCGTTCATGAATGATAGAAGGATGGTGCATGCACCTGCCAATATGACTGTTGACATGCGCTCTTAAAATAGCATATGAACAACTCGCCATTGACTTTTGACCAGGTTTAGGTGGTGTATGATAGCGATTTTTAGACAATGCGCCAGGTCCCTCCCTAGGTTGTTAATTGCCACACCCCTGGGCGCAATGCTTAAAAAATAAAGGTGCAAAATAACGAATTCAACTTCGCGCCGGTGAATAACGAACTTTACGCCATGCGCTGGTGACCGAAAATACAGCCCTAAGTTTTGACTAGGCGAAATGACATTGTAGATATCTGTAAATGGAATTTTGACTAGTCAAAATGACGTTGTAGATATCTCAAACTGGAGTTAGGGATAGTCATAATTTGATTGTAGATATCTATTATCAAGTTATCGATATCTTGAATGATTTTTGATTAGAGATATCTGAAATTGGAGATATCTATAACTTTCATTCTGCCTAGTCAAAATGTAATTATAGATATCTTGAATTAGAGTTTTGACTATGCGAAATTACGTTAGAGATATCTGTATTGCTATGCAAATTAGGCCCGCATCCCACTTTAGGCGGGAGAAGAGCGTGTTGTTGTTCAAATCATCAAATCACATAGCACCTGTTAACTGTTAACTTTGTAATTAGCACCATGTCAGAGCAGCCAGAGGGCGAAGGAGTTTTTAATCGTCTTTTTAATGCTGCAGCCTATGCAAGACAGGAGCTGGCAGCAAGAATTGATGATTCAATGTTGCTTTGATTTTTTCGATTACAGCCAACACCATTATGAAAGGAATTTCCTGTAGCTGGTGCTGGTGAATTTAGTAGCCTAGGCCTACTAATTAATGTAGGCTACGACATTACAGCCTGCTTATTCTTCTTCCATTCATAGAAATAAGGAAATTTCTTCGATTATGTTGGGGAGGGGAAATTAGCTGACAATGTCTAAGTAGATGGGCTAGCCTAGAAATCTAGACGGGCTCTGCTACGGAACTAAAGAGCAACGTCTTGCACAATAATTTGCACTAGTCATAATGACGTTTGAGATATCTTCACCTTTCATTCTGCCTAGTCAAAACTGAATTAAAGATATCTGCAATTGCCATTTAAGATGTGTGACGAGTTGAATGTTGTTTTCAATGACGTGAGGACAGATATCTGTAATTCAGTTTTGCCTAGTCAAAACTAAATTACAGATATCTCTATCTGACGTTTCGACTAGTCACAATTACGTTACAGATATCTTGAATGACAATTCCAACTATCCAAAATGTAATTGCGACTAGTCAGAAAGACGTTGTTGATATCTACAATGTTAATTCCAGATAGTCAAATTTAGCGGGTAAATGATAAAATCGCTTGCCATACCCCCTTCCTCCCGTGCTGCTCCTGTGCAATTGAAAGTCTCCTAAACGCGCATCTTGTCTATGATTTGGTGGAACAGTTTGTTATGTTTTTATGGGCTAGGTTTGCCCAGGTTGTTTTTGTTGCTGTTTTTGGAGCCTGGGCTATCCACAGAGATCGCGATTTGTTACAGTGTATTCAGGACACAGACAGCTAGCGGTTGGTTAGGTGATGTTTGCAGTAAGTGACATGTTTTAGCCTAAAAAACGTGTGGCATCGCTTAGTTAACTTAAGCCGACCATATTGGTCGGCTTAAGTTAACTGTTTTATATGCTTGCAATAGGTTAGGTTTTTGCTGATGACAATGGCAATGACAGCATTAATCACTCGGTTTAAATGAGAAAAATTTCGACATAGGCCTTGACAGAAAATTTCTAGGGGGTGGGAAACGTTGCCACTGTTTCCACCAATTTTAGTTGCAGATGGCTTGCGATATCTTAAAACAGCTTACCACGGAGGCACACTGGCACACACTGCCATGTTATATGCTGGTGTTGGAGTGTTTGGATTCACAGTAAATATAATCAACTGCAAGATAGTTTGACAAGGTCCTTGACATGTCTAGAACACTTTGTTTTGTTGTGGCTTTGTGCCTTTGCCTAATGTGTGATGGGATGACACAATGTGATATATGTCATAGGGTCCGTCGCACAATGAGCGAGCTAGAGAAACTGAAATACCAGGTGAGTGCAACTATACCATACATCTTTAAGTAATTGTCTCTTTGTCATGCAGGACTGTGTTTAGTCAGTAGGCTACATGTTGTCAACATACTGAAATTTCATTTTCTCTCAGGGAAAGGAACTAGAAAGATGTTCAGAGTCAATGGCTGAGAAACGTTGCCACTGTTTCCACCAATTTTAGTTGCAGATGGCTTGCGATATCTTAAAACAGCTTACCACGGAGGCACACTGGCACACACTGCCATGTTATATGCTGGTGTTGGAGTGTTTGGATTCACAGTTGTGGGCTAGTGGGCATTTTAAGATGCGCTGACATTACCTCCAGTCAGACCAGCTTAATTAGCGATAACGTGCTGTGATGATTCTGTAGCCTGTTTGGTGCCTCGATAGAAAGCTGCACAAGTAGAGGCTACGTAAATGGGAACATGTGAGTTTCGCGTAGCGCCACATTATGGTGTCAGTGACCAATAGTCTTCAGCAGGAAGCATCAAAGATAAATCACACCGCATCTCATGACTGTTTTAAAATGGATATACACTGATTTCTGAAGCGTCAAGACAGCATCCCCCCTACTGATTATGCCAGCCATGCCGCTGAAAAGCAGAACAGCTTTGTGGTGCCCCCCCCCCCCCAAAAAAAAAAAACGATTTTAAAATATTTTACTTTAAAATATTGATTTCTTAAGAAATACTACTAATTTGATGCAGTTTAACTCATTTATAAATGGTGCGCTGTCACTTTAAGAGACTCTCATAATTATATTTATGCCAGCTCCATTCAAATATAAGCCTATGGCTAGTCCATAAACTCTAACGTTTGTGCCACATTTAGCACAATATTAGCAATAGGCATGATATTAAGTTGGTATAAAAAGCTAGCTATACATTTTCTGTTTGCAATTAAGTGATATATGAGCCTGATAGCTACCTATCTGAGTGGTCGGCATATAGGCTACTGGCCTTCATGTAAATGCTTAGTTTAAGGGAAACGAATTATTGAAGACTTCAAGACTCACCAGTCCCATTACACAAAGGCAAAGACCACATTATATTTTGGTCCATTTACAATGTGTCTCCTGGGTAACATAGGTACAGTTGGTAATTTTTTCAGATTTTTTTAAGACCTAAGTGCGTGCCCTGGTTGAATTGACGTGGGATGACTCTGCTCATATTTCAATATTATCAAAGGTACAGTATTTGTATTTGTAGTATTTGTGGTAGAGTAGTAATAGACACAAGTTTCCAAAAATATTAATACTCAAGGAAAGTAGGCCTAGGCTACAGACAGGGATGGATTACTGCATGGGCCTACCGGGCCCAGGCCCAGGGGCCCAAGGGGTCAGGGGGCCCTGAAGCCTAAGCCTTTGCATGGAATCATTGCCTCAATATCAACAAATCAGGATGTAGGCTATGAATCTGATTGAATTTAGTATTGGCCATCCCCAAAATGCACCAGAATACAGGAAATCTCATCAAACAAATAAAAAAATGTCTGGGGGAGGACCCCCAAACCCCCCCTCCCACATATACAACAATAAGTGTGGGGGGGGTCCTTAATACATATGGGCCCAGGGGCCCGAAAGTTCATAATCCGCCCATGGCTACAGATACTCGTAGCCTAGTCAAGTAAATGTGCTTAGTTACTGTCCAGCCCTGTTAGCCTATGAGGTAGCAAGAATAGGCCAACCCATCACACAAGCAACAACAGCAGCAGCAGGACAATCATCGATTATTTGTAGGCTATAGTTAAGATGGAAGCAGTCATTTCACTTCACTTTCACAAATGGGTCCGTATTGTAGTATGACATTCTATATAGGCTTAAATATATGCAATTTTGCATCATTGCATCATTTTAGGCTGACATCATTCCAAATGAAAGTGAGAAAGTGAAATCAGCACGCCCAACTAAAGCCGACCCTTCATTTTTCATTTACAACGTCAGCGCAGCGCAGCGGGTACACGCAACTCTTCGCTACGCCACTTGACAATATTCGAAATCGACGAGAATGACAAAACAACTAAAAAGAGACTTTAAATGTCGTTCAACGTGCCGCTATTTGATTGGTTTTCCTACTTTAAAACCAAATGTAAGATTTCTTCACTGTGGGCTACATATTCGAAAGCAAGTAGCACGCGAAGACGAGAAAATTGAAGACAAGAAGAGGGAGGAAGAAGGCCTTCTACTACACAAGGTAAAATACAACATGTCACTTGTCAGCGAAATGTGACCACAAAGTAGCCTGAGCTAAACTAATTCACTTAGTAAAAAGTATACTAAACTTTCTAAGTTTGAAGATAATAAGTTTATAAGTGTGTCGACCACATAGGTTGTTCATTGCGTTGAGTGGGAGAGGGCATTGAAAGGGAAAGTGAAGTCCCGTATATCTTGCTTCTGGAGTATTGGGGAATTCTGCAGTCGTTTTCCCTTTCCATACTTCTAGGCTATTATAGTAGCCAACTCAACTGCAAGATGTTTTACTCAAAGAAATCATTGGATCCTTTGCAACGAAGCATTGACTTTCCCTCAGCAAAATGCATATCAAATATACATGGATTTGTTTTTTGCTTCTTAGCTTCACTGAAAACGCGCGCTGTGCCTGTAGATGGCTCCAAATGTACGAACGCTATAATGCGGAATGCTTCAGACTATTGAAAGATATGGTAAGTAGGCCAAAGATGTTACAGTAACTGTAATTGCTTGGTTAAAGCCGCTTCAACTTAGTAACTGCCATTTTGCGTCTAAGCTGTTCAGTGTTGCAATGCAACTAGTCAAGGTGCAGTCCTAAATTAGCACTGTCTGTATTCCTAGTGCACAATTCATGTTTTTGGGAAATGTTTACAGAGTACACTGGTAACAGATATTTTACTATGAGGCTTTGTGAAACATTTGGCAAATAGAGCACCACATGCTTCTGTTTGAGTATTTGACTGTAGAATCAATTGACTTTGACTGTTGTACAAGTGTGTAAATGTGCCCCCCCCCCCCCCCCCCCCCTCTTTGTCTTACATGAAGGGAGGAGATTTCAAATCAGACGGAGTGCTCAGAATTCCAGATACGCAGAATATTTCAGCCCTATACCGCTCTGTGAACAGTGCCACGGTAATTCCTTTTTCTTTTCTTAGTTTACCCTCATTGCAGTATCCCTATTTGCTTCTCTTGTGATTTGTCTTGTGCATTCATAGGGTGGCTTTGAGCTGCTGTCCAAAGCTTTTCTGAGTAGCAGTTAGATCTATTGGACTTACAGTTCTCAGGCATGGGCCAAGTCATTTAGGATTTGAAAATAGATAATTAAATATAACAACTTTGTATATCAACTGATAATTTCAGGCACAGACAGAACTGTTTCCAAAAAGTTGAGACATTTACATTTTACACAGCATATATAGCCTAGCAAATCTCGTAAACTTACATTTAGCTGCAAAAAGGACAAACAGTATATTAATGTTGAAAAAATGTTACTCTTTCGTGGTAAATATAAACTCCTTTTACTGCATTAAAACAGACCTGAGCCTGTGAATAAAATAATTTTCCAATAACCATTGTCTGTGAGCACAGTTTGATGCTCCATCTACAAATGCTTTTTGGTTAAAACACCACCATACAAAGAAGAACCTGTAGATCCAGACATAGCTCTGTAACATGGGCTGAGGCAAAGTGTAAAACTGTCCTGATTACACCAATCAAAATGTGTAAATGATTTTGGAAATCATAGACTTTGCACCCTCCAGGTTAAAGATGAGAGGGTCCATACAAATTGTTATTAGCACACATTTCAAATGCAAGCATCTATGATGGTGTGGGGGTGCATTATTGCCTTTGGCATTGACAGCTGGCACATCTGGAAAGGCATAATTAATGCTGAATGATGTATACAGTTTTTCAGAAAAACAACGCCAAAATGCATTGTTTTTACATGCTATTAGTTAACAGTTAAGTTCCATAGTAGAAGGGTCTAGGTGCTAAACATGGCCTGCCTGCAGTCCAGACATGTCACAAATATAAGGTTTACATGATTTGCAGATCATAGCATTCTGCTTGTATTTACATTTCACACAACGTCCTAAGTTGTTTTGGAAACGGGGTTGTAAGATAATTATTTGACCTTCACAGCATGATGTATAAAAGTGTGTACTTTCCTCTACATAATTTAATACATTCACAAGAAGCTCTTCAAGTTAAACATGCTTCCTTACAAATAGTTACTAGTCATGGCAAAGAGCTATTGGGAAGGCCTTTCCTTATTCATCATGAACGACCAACAAGAATGAACCAACAAGTGTTGTTGTTGATGTTGTTTCTTCTGTCCTTTTAGGCTGATGACAAGATCACATTCCTGCATGTGGCCACAAAGCAGATAGTGAGGCTGTTGAACAATTCAAATGTGACCAACACTTGGGATAGGACGAAACTGGACAACCTGCTCAACGTTCTCAACCAGCAGTCTACCAACCTTGGAGATTGTGTGAGTTTACTTAAGATGAACAGCCACAGAGTCACGATGCATGAACCATTTTGTTTCAAATAAATACTTTATTGAAGTCTATGTTCTGTATTTTACAGGCTGCACAAACGACGACAAGCACTGAATGGCCTGGATACCTAAAAGACCTGAGGAAACACTTCCATAGCCTGAAGAAATTCCTTCGTTCAAAACCAATGGTAAATAGTACTTTATTTTAACTCGCTCTCGTTTTAGTCATTCTTCGTTATACAATGATTGATGGACAGATGGTTGAATGACAGAAAATTAGGAATCTGTCATGAAGCTTACAGTCTGAGAGTGAAGAATCCAGTCCAAACTCATATTGACTCAATTATGGATTAGTATAATTGTGAACACTGAACTGAAGCTTGTTGGTGGATGTTGCCTGTAAATAATCTTGCCTGAAAATGTTGCCTGTAAATAATCTTGCCTATAAAGAGCCTTTATTAGAAAACATATGGCGTAAATGTTGAGTTGGGGTGAACAGATTCTGTTTTGACTCAATGTGCAGCAAATATGTCTGAGTTGTCCATGCAGTGTTTCTATACTGAACATTGTGCACTACGCTGAATAACGCATTTTCTTTCTCTTGTTTTAGAAATACAGCAAGCAGTCATGGGAGCAGATCAAGAAAGAAGTTGAACGTCATCTACACCGACTGCTGTACCTAGCCAACACCATGGTGGAGTACTGAAGAGGCCATGGCACACATTGGATTTAGTATTTTCATTTGGTTTGGGGATATTTAACTCCCCACAAAAAGACACACATTCTGAATTCCAAACATTCATTCAAGCCATCAGTGGACAAGCTTCTTAGACCATGCATTGAGAGCAAACTATTTATTGTATTTATTTATTTTAATTTTATAATGTATTTATTGATAAGCTGTATTTATTTTTGTACTTGAGAAATGCCTGTTTAATGTAGATCATTAAACTCTTTATGATGTAATTCTGTACTTTGTACTTAACCAGAGACTTTCTATTGAGGAGACACAGCACTCAAAAAATCCTCCATAGAAATGCATGGGGTTAGTTTGTAACGCCAATATGGCAGTTGTCTATACGCATATCACACCCCTTCCGCTGCAAAACGTCGATATGTGAATACATTGAGCCAGTTGAACGTCATCTACACCGACTGCTGTACCTAGCCAACACCATGGTGGAGTACTGAGGCGGCCATGGCACACATTGGATTTAGCATTTTCATTTGGTTTTAGGATATTTAACTCCCCACACGATGACATGGTGGTGGTCCGTCGTGGTTAACAATGAATATTCTTTGTTGACGTCCTGCATTTTGCATTCCCAACATTCACATTCTGTATTCCGAGCATTCGACAAACCCATCAATGGACAAATAGCCGATATGCTTCTTAGACCATGCATTGAGAACAAACTTATTGTATTTATTTATTTATTTTAATTTTATAATGTATTTATTGATAAGCTGTATTTATTTTTGTACTTGAGAAATGCCTGTTTTATGTAGATCATTAAACTCTTTATGATGTAATTCTGTACTTTGTACTTAAACTCTATAATAAGCAGGTGGATTACTGATGATATAAATTATCCAAAATACTAAAACTGATAATATAGATGAGATGTATTAATTAAGCTTAAAGCTAAGCCAAAAATGTCAACATTTTACCAGAAATGTAGATTTTAACAAAACATTATTCTTATCTGAACATTGAGTCATATGAAGGACATGTTTAAGAAACACCAATTGTGCCACTTCAGGATATTTTTAGAATAAGATTTTAGACCCTTAAAATATAGCAATATAGCTCTATATAAAATATAGAGTTGGAATGATTTCCTAATGCATTTCTGTGACACAAATAGCATTTTTTTATTGATCACATGTCCCTGATAGTATCTAACATTGTAATTCCATAACAATTTTTTTTTTTTTTACTGACAAACCGTGGATAATAAGCACATGATAACCATCAGGCACTTCTATCGTTGCAAACGAAATTACCTGTACAAAGGAGAACTTTACAAACAAACACTTAATGGTGGATATACTACCTTCATTTACACCGTTGATTAAATGAATTAATCAATATTTTCTCAAATAGTAATTTTTTATTTCATAATCGGGGATGTAGTGGAGGCTAAACGCATGTAAACGCCGTTTACGCACCTCCTGAAATTCGGAATTTACACACCTCTAAATTGCGTTTATCCACTTATTGTGAATAGCATACCGTTTATGAACAATTCTAAATTAAGCTTATGTTGTTTTACAATTGTCTATAGTTTCTTATACGGCTACTTGCCAAAACGTGGGCCAGGTGCAACAATATGTAAGGCATAATGTATAGAACGCCGGTCATTATGGGGAAAATAAGTCCCGACAGGGCGAACCGGACCCCGACGCGCCAGCGGAGGGGTCTTGTTTCGCCCTGAAGGGGCTTATTTTCCCTTATTATACGGCTCTTCACAATGCAAGTAGAATGCTTACATATTGTTGCACCTGGCCCGCGCAACACAGTTTATCCTTTGCGCTGCATTATAGTGTCAGTGACCAATATTCTTCAGCAGGAAGCATCAAAGATTAATCGCACCGCATCTCATGAGTTTTAAAATGCATACACTGATTTCTGATGTGTCAAGACAGCATCCCTCCTACTGATTATGCCAGCCGTGCTGCTGCTGACTATTTTGGTGCCCAAAACAGCTTTGTGGTGCCCCCCCCCCCCCCAAAATATATATATATATATATATATATATATATATATATATATATATATATATATATATATATTGTAATAGGCTATATATTATTTAAATGATAATAATGACATTTCACTTTAAAATATTGATCTCTTAAGAAATACTACTAATTTGATGCAGTTTAACTCATTTTTAAATGGTGCGCTGTCACTTTAAGAGTGTACACAACTCTCATAATGATATTTCTGCCATCTCCATTCAAATATAAGCCTATGGCTAGTCCACAAACTCTAACATTGTTTGTACCACATTTAGCACAATATTAGCAATAGGCATGATAACAACTAGCTAGACATTTTCTGTTTGCAATTAAGTGATATATGAGCCTATCTGAGTGGAATGTGTTTCAATCGGCATATAGGCTACTGTGCTTCATGTAAATGCTTAGTTTAAGGGAAACTAATTATTGAAGACTTCAAGACTCACCAGTCCCATTCAGGGATGGATTACTGCACGGGCACGGGCACGAGGACCCCCAAACCCCCCCTCCCACATATACAACCATAAGTGGGGGGCCCTTAATACATCTGGGCCCAGGTGCCCGGAAGCTCATAATCCGCCCATGGTCCCATTACGCAAAGGCAAAGACCACATTATATTTTTGTCCATTTACAATGTGTCTCCTGGGTAACATAGGTACAGTTCATATTTTTTTCAGAATTGTTTGAGACCTAAGTGCGTGGGCCCTGGTTGAATTGATGCGGAATGACCTGCTCATATTTCAATGGAGTCAAAGGTACATTTGTATTTGTATACAGTATTTGTGGTAGAGTAGTAATAGACATAAGTTTCCAAAAATATTAATACTCAAGTAAAGTAGGCTACAGATACTCGAAAAGCAGCCCAAGTAGCCTATAGTAGCCTAGTCAAGTAAATGTGCTTAGTTACTGTAAGCCTATGAGGTAGCAAGAAATAGGCCAACCCATCACAAACAACAGCAGCAGCAGGACAATCATCAATTATTTGTATTGTTAAGATGGAAGCAGTCATTTCACTTAACTTTCACAAATGCATTGTAGTATGACATTCTATATAGGCTTATGGCCACCTTACACCAAACAACTTTGACAGGATTTGGGAAAGATTCTTGAAAGATTGTAGTCTTTTAACTAATTCAAGCTTTCCTCAAAAGACTCCAATCTTTCAAGAATCTTTCCCAAATCTTGTCAAAGTTGTTTGGTGTAAGGAGGCCATTAAATATATGCAATTTTGCATCATTGCATCATTTTAGGCTGACATCATTCCAAATGAAAGTGAGAAAGTGAAATAGGCACGCCCAAAGCCGACCCTTCATTTTTCATTTACGACGTCAGCGCAGCGGGTAGCCTACACGCAACTCTTCGCTACGCCATTTGACAATATTCAAAATAGACGAGAATGACCAAACAACTAAAAAGAGACTTTAAATGTCGTTCAACATGCCGCTATTGGATTGGTTTTCCTATTTTACAACCAAATAAGATTTCTTCACTGTGGGCTACATATTCGAAAGCGAGTAGCACGCGAAGACGAGAAAATGGAAGACAAGAAGAGGGAAGAAGAAGAAAGCCTACTACACAAGGTAAGATACAACATGTCACTTGTCAGCGAAATGTGACCACAAAGTAGCCTGAGCTAAACTAATCCACTTAGTAAAAAGTATAATAAACTTTTGAAGATAATAGGTTTATAAGTTTGTCGACCACATAGTTAAGAGAGGGCATTGAAAGGGAAAGTGAAGTCCCGTGTATCCTTGCTTCTGGAGTATTGGGGAATTCTGCAGTCGTTTTCCCTTTCCATACTTCTAGGCTATTAAAGTAGCCAACTCAACTGCAAGATGTTTTACTCAAAGAAATCATCGGATCCTTTGCAACGAAGCATTGACTCTCCCTCAGCAAAATGCATATCAAATATACATGGATTTGGTTTTTGCTTCTTAGCTTCACTGAAAGCGCACAGGGTGCCTGTAGATGGCTCCAAATGTACGAACGCTATAATGCAGAATGCTTCAGACTATTGAAAGACATGGTAAGTATGCGTTCTATATCGCCGTGTTATATGCTCACCATAGATGCTACAATTGAAGTAATTGCAGTTACTTGGTTAATACAAATTCGCTTCAACTTAGTAACTGGCATTTTGCGTCTAGGCTGTTTAGAGTGTTGCAATGCAATTAGCCACGGTGCAGTCCTAATTCATTATCACTGCCTGTTTTTCTAGTGCACAATTACATTTTTAGGAAATGTTTACAGAGTGCACTGGTAAGAGATTGTTCACTATGAATCTTTGTGAAACATTTGGCAATTAAAGCACCTGCTTCTGTTGTTTGAGTATTTGACTGTAATTGACTTTGACTGTTGTACAAGTGTGTAAATATGTTTTTTTTCTTCTTCTTTGTCTTACATGAAGGGAGGAGATTTCGAATCAGACGGAGTGCCTTTCAACGGTGGACTTTCAGCCCTATACCGCTCTGTGAACAGTGCTATGGTAAGACCCCCTTCCCTTTTAGTTTACTCCCATTGAAGTATCCCCATTTGCTTCTCTTGCAATTTGCCTTGTGCATTCATAGGGTGGCTTTCTGGAGTCACACTATTACGGAACCCTGGAGGGTAAATTGTGCGCGCATTTTATTAAATCGTGCACATGTTTTACTAAATAGTGTGTTCATTTTACTAAACTGCTCTCAATTTATTAAATCTTGCACACATTTTGCTAAATCATGCGCACATTTTACTAAATAGTGCGCTCATGTTGCTAAATGGTAGCCTGACGAGCCAGACCCACATTAAAATGTAGGGTCTGGGCAGTCACCGTTCGCAGTGCTCAGTCCGAGGGGCGGGATAATCAGTTGTCTTTCAAATTCCCTCTGCACACAATAGGACAGCGGCAGCGCTATGAGTCCCATGCGTTTCCCACCAGCAGAGCTAGTTGGCTAGTTCAAACGTTTGCCAAAAGCTTAACTCGTGTCACACTGTTCGCCAACAGCAACATCCATCTTATTTGTTTTCAAGTAGCAGGGAATTCAAGCCAAACTGTTGCAAATCTGCCATCAATAATTATGTTAAGCCCACCTAACGACTCTATACACGATTTCATTAGCCTGATTGAGTTTCGATTTCTGGAGCTCACAAGCCAACGGAGAGTTGCTAGACTAGCCCTGGCAGCAAATGTAATTTGCTGCCGCTAGGGGCGCGTCTAGATTTCTAGGCTAGCTAAATGGTGCTCCCATTTTACTTTTTGTAAAATGAGCACACAATTTACTTAATCATGCACACAATTTACTAAATGTCTTGCAATGACACCTCCTGGGCTCCGTGACCTGATCAATAGAAAAGTCCTGAGTTCTGTCCAAAGCTTTAGAGAGTAGAAGTTAGATCTAGTTGACTCCAAGTTCTCAGGCAGGTCAAGTCATTTAGAATTTGAAGATAGTCCACCTCTGAAATAGATAATTAAATATAACAACTTTGTATATCAACTGATGATTTCAGGACAGACAGAACCATTTCCAAAAAGTTTAGACTTTTTAATTTACATTTTACACAGCATATAATAGCCTTTTCTGCAAATCTCGTAAACCTACATAGATGCAAAAAGGGCATAGACATCAAATGTTTAAACAAATTTGACTTTCATGGTAAATATACTCATTTTACTGTTTTAAAAACAGACCTGAGTCTGTGAATAAAATTATTTTATGGGCTCAGGAGAACTTCTGATAACCGATACCTGTCTGCGGTCCAGATCTGTCACAAATATAAGGCTTACATGATTTGCAGATTATAGCATTCTGCTTGTATTTACATTTCACACAACGTCCCAAGTTATTTTGGAAATGGGGTTGTAAGAGAATTATTTGGCCTTCACATCATGATGTAAATGTGTACTTTCCTCTACATAATTTAATACTCACAAGAAGCTCTTCAAGGTAAACATGCTCCCTTAGTTACCAGTTATGGCAAATAGCTATTGGGAAGGCCTTTCCTTATTCATCATGAACGACCAACAAGAATGAAAGTGTTGTTGTTGATGTTGTTTCTTCTCTGTCCTTTTAGGCTGATGACAAGATCACATTTCTGCATGTGGCCACAAAACAGATAGTGAGGCTGTTGAACAATTCAAATGTGACCAACACTTGGGATAAGACGAAACTGGACAACCTGCTCAACGTTCTCAACCAGCAGTCTACCAACCTTGGAGATTGTGTGAGTTTACTTAAGATGAACAGCCACAGAGTCATGATGCATGAACCATTTTGTTTCAAAGAAATACTTTATTGAATTCAATTTTCTATATTTACAGGCTGCACAAGTGCCGACAAGAAGGTCTAAATACAGAAAACAACTGAAGAAACACTTCCGTAGCCTGAAGAAGTTCCTGATAGAAATGGTAAATTACTTTATTTTAAGTTGCTCTCCTTTTAATCATTCTTCATAATTCTCAATGATTGATAAACAGATGGTTGAATGACAGAAAATTAGGAATCTGTCATGAAGCTTACAGTTTGAGAGTGAAGAATCCAGTCCAAACTCCTATTGACCCAGTTATGGATTAGTATAGGTGTGAACACTGAACTGAAGCTTGTTGGTTGATGTTGCCTGTAAATAATCTTGTGTGAAAATGTTGCCTGTAAATAATCTTGCCTATAAAGAGCCTTTATTAGAAAACATATGGCGTAAATGTTGAGTCGGGGTGAACAGATTCTGTTTTGACTCAATGTGCGGCAAATATGTCTGAGTTGTTCATGCAGTGTTTCTATACTGAACATTGTGCACTACGCTGAATAACGCATTTTCTTTCTCTTGTTTTAGAAATACAGCAAGCAGTCATGGGAGCAGATCAAGAAAGAAGTTAAACGTCATCTACACCGACTGCTGTACCTAGCCAACACCATGGTGGAGTACTGAAGAGGCCATGGCACACATTGGATTTAGTATTTTCATTTGGTCTGGGGATATTTAACTCCCCACAAAAAGACATGGTGGTGGTCCATCGTGGTTGACAATGAATTTTCACTGTTGACCCCCTGTATTCTGCATTCCTAACATTCACATTCTGCATTCCGAACATTCAATGAAGCCATCAATGGACAAGCTTCTTAGACCATGCATTGAGAACAAACTATTTATTGTATTTATTTATTTTAATTTTATAATGTATTTATTGATAAGCTGTATTTATTTTTGTACTTGAGAAATGCCTGTTTAATGTAGATCATTAAACTCTTTATGATGTAATTCTGTACTTTGTACTTAACCAGAGACTTTCTAATGAGGAGACACAGCACTCAAAAAATCCTCCATAGAAATGCATGGGGTTAGTTTGTAACGCCAATATGGCGACATGTTAATCGAGCCAATCGTGTGTTGTGATCTCGCCGCTGGAGCAAGATTGGTGTCGTGAAGCCTTGCGCACGTGCATATCTGCCGAAATAGATGCCCGATAAGTGCCCAAAAAGCAGGTGGATTACTGATGATATAAATCATCAAAAATACTAAAACGGATAATATAGATGAAATGTATTAATTAATCTTATAGCTAAGCCTAAAATTAGGACATTACTAGAAACGTACACTTTAACAAAAATGATTCTTATGTGAGCGTTCATAGGACATGTTTAACCATGAGAAAAAACTATGGTGCCACCTCAGGATATTTTTATGCTTGAATAACATTTTAGACTCATTTAACCCTTAAAATGTCAGATATATAAATTGGAATGTTTTCTTAACAAATTTTTGTGACCCAAATAGCATTTTCTTGTTGATCACATGTCCCCGATTGTACCTAACATAGTCTTGTAATTCCCATAACAAATATAAAAAATGTTAGACAAACCGTGGATGATAAGCACATAGTAACCATCACTCCTATTGTTGCAAACAAAATCACCTTTACAAACACTTATTGGTGGATATACAGTGCCTATAAAAAGTATTCACCCCCTTGGATATCTCCCCTTTTACTGCTTTTAAAAACAGATTCTTGATCAATTTAATTTAGCCTTTTTTACAATAATGTTCAAAAATCCCCTCTTGAATGTCAAAGTAAAAGCAAATTTCTACAAAGTACTGTTATATAATTTAAAATATATAATGTAAAATAAGCGATTGCATAAATATTCATCCCCCTTAATCTGACTGACTTAAATCAACAGAGGTCCAGCCAATTGGTGCTAGTCTCACAATTAGTGAAATGGAAATCGCCTCAGTGCAGTGAATGCGTATAGTATAGTAATATACCTGTGTCTGGAAGGTCCAGTCATTGTTCAATCAGTATTTCTTTCTACAAAGCAAAGAATCTACAATCTGATCGGATTTCTGCAATCGGATTGGATCAAATCTTGAAAATGGGTTGTTCAAAGAGAGAAAATGATCCTGAAATTGGATTGGATCACAGAATCTAATCATGGTTTCCTGGATAAAATCTTCACTTTGTGGTGTTCAAAACTTATGAGTTGTATTGGGATAAATTTGATCCAAAATAATAGGATTACTCTGATCCCAAAAGAAGTGTGGATTCAGGGTGGATTTCAGGCACAAAATGTAATAAAACATTAAAGTTGGTCAAATAATACTGCATTTTTATCATGCATTTGCACTTGATTTATTTCATTGTTACAGTAATAGGAGACAATGTATGATTGTTTGTATTGATTTATTTGTTGTGGATAAGATGATGGGTCTGAGGGGAAACCAACATGTTTGTATTGTTTTATTGTGGCATTTTCTCTCTTTAGATAAAACAATCAAAGCTACCCCATGCCACCTACAGTACTCTAACTGTTATTCCTTACCTAGCCACTAGGCTAGATTGTGATATGTAGTATATAAAACTACAGGTAATCCGGATTTTGTAATCCTGAAAAGGTTGTATCTGGATCAGTTTGATCCAATCCCAAATTGCTTTGAAAAAATGACATGAAAGTAAAATGGATTACCTGATCCTGGATTGTAAAACATGGGATGTCCAAATCCGGATTGTTCTGATCCAGATTCAACTTTTTGAACAACTGGGCCCAGGGGTTCAGTGAAATCCATCAAGGAATGTAAGGAATATGGCAAATCTGCCTAGAGCAGGCCATCACCACAAACTGAGTGACCGTTGAAGAAGAATACTGGTGGGGGAGGCCACCAAGGCACCTATGACAACTCTGAAGGAGTTAAAAGCTTCAGAGTTCAGAGAGATTTATTCATCACATATAGTTATATTAGTATATAACAAACAGTGAAATGTATGTCTGGTTAGCTTCATGACTGTGTAAAGTACAAATAATCTAAGTAAACAGATAAGATTAAAAGCAGAAGTTAATAATAAATTATTCAAAATAATAGAATAATAAAGTGACATGAATAATAATATTAATAATAAATAACAATAATGTTATTAAAATGGGATGGAGTCCATGGTATTCATAAGAGTTGGCATGTCCATGTTGAGGAGTCTAATGGTCTGAGGGAAATAGCTTTTACTTAGTCTCTCAGTTTTGGCCTTCAAACTGCAGAAGCGCTTGCCTGACTTCAACAAACTGAACAGACAGTTATTGGGATGGGTGGAGTCCTTTACGATTGTATGTATCTATCTGATGTATATATCATGCAGGGAGGAGAGAGAAGTCCTAGAGATGCGCTCGGCTGAGAGCACCACTCTGCAAGGCATTGCGGTCTTTCTCAGTGCAGTTGGCATACCACACAGTGATGCACTGCGTCAGTATACTCTCTATGATCCCTGTGTAAAATGTTTTTAAAATCACTGGGGGGAACCTGAATTTCTAGAGTTGTCTTAGATGATTTAGCAGTTGAGATTGGAGAAACTCTGCATACAACTATTGTCCAAGCTCTTCACCAGTCAAAGCTCTATAGGTGAGTGGCAAAGTTCTTATTAAATCCCGACTAAAGTTCGCCCAAAGACATGTGGGGGATTCCACGGTCAAATGGAATACGGTTCTTTGGTCTGATGAGACCAAAATTGAGGTTTTTGGCCATCATACTAGATGTTTGGCGGACACCAAACACTGCACATCACCACAAATGCACCATCCCTAATTTGAAGCATGGTGATGGTAGCATCATGTTGTGGGGATATTTCTCGACAGCAGGCCCTGGAAGACTGGTAAAGGTAAAGGTAAGATGAATTCTGCAAAACTTATGGAAATCCTGGAGGACAATCTGATTCAGTCTGCAATAGAACTACAACTTGGGAGAAGATTTACTTTCCAGCAAGACAATGAACTGAAGCATACAGCGAAAACTACACAGAAATGGTTTAAAGACAACAAGATGAATGTTCTGGAGTGGCCGAGTCAAAGCCCAGACCCTAAATCTGTGGCTGGACTTGATAAGGGCTATTCACATCCGATCCCCTTACAACCTGACAGAGCTTGAGCAGTTTTGCAAAGAAAAATGGAGTACAATAGCAGTATCCAGATGTGTATGAAGGTATATTGGGTGCAAAAGTGGCGAGCACATTTAACTGCAGATTTTGCATGTGCACACTAAAGTCGTAAATGTGTAACAGTAAAGTTGAAGTTGTACATATTTTTTTATATCTTGTTAACACAAAATAGGGGCTACGGGTTCACAAATCCTTTTTACAGGTACACAAATCCTTTTTACAGGTAGGCCTACACAAATCCTATCCTGTGAGTCACAACTTTCAAGAGTCACGCACTCGACACTTTTGCTCCAATCGTTGCAGCGCATAGGTGCGAAACACATTTGCACATCCGTGTTTCATAATCTGAGAACATGCACAACATTCGTGCATTTGTAAACCCAAATGTGAACTAATGCATCCGAAGTTGTGCATCTGTGAAATAATTTCTCATTAATAAAATTCTACAGATCGCTTTGATTTTCTTGCACGACTACAAGTCAATTGATACAAGTGCTCGAATCTGCTTCTACGAGTGACGAGTGACTTTTGCTCCTGGCTAGGTGATATAATAGGTGCAAAAAGATTTGTATGTGTGCACGTCGAGCAATCGATCGAGAAAACAAGGCGGCCGGATCTGGATCCTGGATCACGCTCAGACTACCATTGCCTGCTCATAAAGTAAGTAACCTCAGCATGTTTCCTTATCAATGAAGGACACACGATTTATAGTTTTTCTTTGCACAAAGCGAGGAAAAAAATATTGCGGTGTGCGGTGTTAAGTCGACCTTATTATTCATAATGTCTGCACAGCAAACAATTGCTAACTTGCCTTGCACTATCCAATAGTCTTCGTGCAAGATACAAGTCAGCTGTTCGAAAATTGCAGAACGATTGTGTCAGATTGTGTGTCCTAACGATTTTGGACGGGCAGTGTTATATTTCTGTACTTCTAAACTAGTTATTTATCTAGCGATAGCTAGCTTGATCTGGCACTGGAGGATTTAGCAAGCAGGTAAACTAAGCTAAACATAGCTGTCATGATAATATAAACCAACAAACAAGATAACTTTCTTCATATTATTATCATGTTACTTATGAGCAGGCAATGGTAGTCTGAGCGCGATCCAGATCCGGCCGCCTTGTTTTCTCGATCGATTCGCTCGACGTGCACACATACAAATCGTTTTGCTCCTATTATATCACCTAGCCAGGAGCAAAAGTATCGTCACTCGTAGAAGAAGATTCGAGCACTTGTATCAATTGACTTGTAGTCGTGCAAGAAAATCAAAGCGATCTGTAGAATTTTATTAATGAGAAATTATTTCACAGATGCACAACTTCGGATGCATTAGTTCACATTTGGGTTTACAAATGCACGAATGTTGTGCATGTTCTCAGATTATGAAACACGGATGTGCAAATGTGTTTCGCACCTACTGCGCTGCAACGATTGGAGCAAAAGTGTCGAGTGCGTGACTCTTGAAAGTTGTGACTCACAGGATAGGATTTGTGTACCTGTAAAAAGGATTTGTGTACCTGTAAAAAGGATTTGTGAACCCGTAGCCCCTATTTTGTGTTAACAAGATATAAAAAAATATGTACAACTTCAACTTTACTGTTACACATTTACGACTTTAGTGTGCACATGCAAAATCTGCAGTTAAATGTGCTCGCCACTTTTGCACCCAATATAGGCTACCTTCATAGATGTGCAAGCCTAAGTGAGACCTATCCATTAGAGATGCGCGGTTCGCGGTTACAGTTAATATTTTAATTAAATTCGGGCGGGTGGCGGTTGAACCAATCATATGAAAAAAATATAGCCTATACATTGTTAAATTGTGTTACCTACATCCGAAAAAAACGAGCACACTTTGAAATAGTCAAATTTTCATCAGGCAGTTTGGCCTAGTCAGTGTTGCCAACTTAGCGACTTTGAGGCCATATTTAGCGAGATTTCAGGTCCCCCCAGCGACTTTATTTTTTAAAAGCGACTAGCGACAAATCTAGCGACTTTTTCTGGCGTTCTTGGAGACTTTTGGAGACTCTGTCGTGATTGCATGTACTGTCCCATTTTACTCTTCTGAGTGAGCAGTGAGTTCTGTGCTGTGTGTGATTGCCCCTCCTCCCTCGCTACTGTCTCACCCTCTCTCAGATGATAGCTCTGCTCAGTGGCAGTGTGTGCTGCTGCGAGACAGTGAGCTGGATTCAGGCTGCTCGAAACACTGCAGGCCGTAGGCTATGCAAGCGAGCATCACAGACCGGTCTGCTTATCCTGTCCGTCATCTGCCATTCTCAATAAATTATTAACGCCTTAACTAACGTGATATCTGATCATTTGCATTCAGTCAGATGAGTGTGGTAAAAACCAAACTTCGTAATCGGATGTCCTTGCAGACCCTTAACTCCATCTTGTACATCCGTTATGGCCTGAAGCTGTCTGGTGAGGCTTGCTATGAACACCAGCTACCTGATAATGTTTTACAGCTTTTTGGCACTTACTCTTTCAAGGCAGGTCCCTCAGCTGCTATACCTGCCATAGAGGGTGAAAATGAGGATGACCTACTCTTTGTTTAGTGTGCGTATGTGTGTTGGGAGCAGAGGAGTTCTGAATAGTTCATAGTTCATAGGCCTAGTTGTAAATCAATACATTTAGAAATTTTCATAAAAGTGGGTTAAAAAACAATAAAAAAAAAAAAAAAAAAAAAAACATTACAAAAAACCATTAAAAAAAAGTAACTCTGCCAGCGTGTCTTTTAATTTACGTCTGCCGGTCCTATGCCCGGGTAAAGGAGGAGGGTTAAATTCGTCATTACGTCATTTAGCGACTTCTGGCGACTTTTAGGACAGCCTTTAGCTACTTTTCTCACTGAGGAGTTGGCAACACTGGGCCTAGTTGCTTCTATGCATGCTGCTTTGTTTATCTATCAGAGACGGTGTTGCGGAATTGGTGTATTCCGATGTGTCACTGAGCAACCCCTCACGCACGCACACACACACTAAAGGTAACAAAGTTTAAATTAAGTAGCCTATCGTAGCCTACCAGCATGTTTTTCTCTCCAGTGTGCAATAAGAAAGTAGAATAGGCTACAGTGCAAGTTGACCGATGATTCATCTCCCATGTCGCGTCTCGTTGCAGAGCCTTGGTAGGCCACTAAGCAAATCTGCAACCTATAAGCCCAGCTACCAGTATTGGAGGAGGCCTAAACATCTCGTAGATGAGACTGACTGGGTTATTTTGTTTGGATATTATATATAAAACACATAGTCATTTTAGCCTACCATTCAGGGAATAGGCATTTAAAAGGGAGACAGATTATGGTGTGATATGACATCGGGCAATGGCAGTGCGAGATGTTCAGAACGTAAGAGCTAAAACTTCTACAAGCTCAGTAACATCCACAGCGGAAAAAAGAAGGTAAGAAAAATTGTCGGAAAACGTAGATGTGTAAGGCAAGCAAGCAAGTTGTTACTAAAAATGTAAACATGCACGTTGCACTGCTGTGCGGTGGGTTACAGTGCGTAAAATGTGAATGACTTATTTTATTATGGATTTCTTTCTTTTTGCAAAAAATAAATTACAATAGGCATTAATTAGTAGGCTAAATAGCAGCATGTTGAAATGATGTGCTAAATTGCGTTTTTTATTACAATGATACAATTGTAGGCTACAGGCTGCGTTTTATTTGGAGACTTTTGCGAGACAGAGACTGAGTTTGCTGCTGATATTCTGGGGATAGGCTACAACATAGCCAATGTAGGACTTTAGCATTTTAATATATTTGCTGCATTGGATCAGTCTTTCTATAACAGACAAGAGCTTTCTAGCCTCACGTCAGCAGCACCGCATCACCCATATACATTAAAACAACCAGCGGATGGCGGGCGGGTGCGGATTTGAAAATTGGTCAAAAAACGTTGGTGCGGATGGATGGCGGATGGATGATAAGTTTTGATATGCGGTTACGGTTGAAATAATAGCCCATCCGCGCATCTGTGTCTGCATGGATAGTATAGTATCCATGCTTTTTTTGTCAGTGAGAGTGTGAGAGAGAGACGGGGCCGGACCGGGAAACGTCCCGGGTTGGACCCGAACCCGGGTCCCCACGGGCATGGTCAGGCAATTGCCTGGGGCCTCGGCCACCAGGGGGCCTCGTCATCCCCGTAGGTTATCGTATTTAGTTTTTTTTTTTTAAATAAATGATCACCGCATCCAAACAATATATTCTAATCCATAATAAAGATTGAAAAAATATTTTGCAGGTCCGCTTTCTGTCACCATAGCAGCAACTAGCTATGAACGAGGTCTTGGTGAGGAGTGGAGTTGAGCGATTGACAGCAGCCATGAAACGTTTCCAGAGTGGAAGTGATAAAAGAAAAAGAAAAAGCGAGGAGGTAGCCTAGAAATCTAGACGCACCCTAGCGGCGGCAAATTAATTTGCTCAGCCTGTACGTCTAGTAGCAAACCATAGGGATTTCTATTGGCTTAACACCGTGGATGTTCTCCAATCACAGCGCTCTATTTTGTTAGAGAGTCTTAAGGCGGGCTTAACAGGATAACGACAGTCCTGCGACGGTGAACAACAAGGAAGGTGGCTATGGCGAACGAAGAGCGGTTGTTTGAATCGGCGTTGGCATCAACTTTGGAGGAGTTGGACTTGTGCTTTTCTTTGAAAGTTGAGCAACACAATGCACTTAAGTCATTCCTTTCGAAGAAGGATGTATTTGCCGTTTTGCCGACCGGATACGGATATGGTCGTAGCGCTGGCCTATTGCATGCCTAGGCAGTTTGAAAGACAATTCTCTGCCCGCCCCTTGGATTAAGCAGGTGAATGATTCGATTCCAGACTATACATTTCAATGATATAGGATGGCCCGCCAGGCTAGCGAGGCGGAAGAATTTAGAAAGAAATTGCCTAAATTAACCAACTTCTTCCAGTCGAAGAATTCTTCCACGGAAGAAAGTAGGCTATTTTGGATAGCTCTTGTACTACATATTCTTCTACTGATGATGATGATGATTATGATGTTGATCTAAGTGAAACAGTCATGAGGGATCACTGTCACTGCCGAAGTCCGCACTGGTGCTGTTGGTGCTGCTACGGACACCAGTAGCAGAAGCTTTGGGTGCAAACGAAACCAGTACGTGAGTAGCCCTAACACAATACTTACTGTAGCACTAGGCTACAGTTATCAGTGACGACCCTGCGTTATGGCCAGACACCGTAGCCTAAGGAATGCAGAGTGAGTTGAAAATCGTTAAAAAAAAAAGGCCCTGTGCAAATTAAGAACTTTGAATTCCCCAAAAATGCAGATAAACCACCCAGAAGATTCACGGTTGAACATTATTACATGACCATGAAAAATGGAGAAAAAATAAACAGAAAATGGCTAGTTTATTCGGTCAGTGCAGACGCTGTTTATTGTTTTGGATGTCGGCTTTTTGCAAGATCGAACACCTCAGTTCGCACGCACAGACTCACTCTCACTCTCTCTCTCTCTCTCCCTCTCTTTTACACATAGCCTACACAGACAGACTCTCATACATAGCTACAAAGAGTATATTCACACAAAGAGACCCCAAACCCCTAGCCTACTCTCTCTCATCTCTCTCTCTCTCTCTCACACACACACACACACAGACCATTCATAATTGTAATACTTTCAAAGGTTTTTACTAATGTTTTTTGATTGTTATCTATGGCAATAAATATTTGTTGTATTTGAGTATGCCTCAGCGTCACATTATTACAGAAAAAAGTGTGTTTTAGTTTTAGGGTTTTAGTGTGTGTGTGTCGGGGGGGGGGGGGGGCGGGGGGCTCGGAGGGGCCTCGGGATCTTTTGCCTTGTGCTGTAATGTAGCCTAACTGTTTCACATGACTCTTCCTTTTCCTGTCTGACGGCCACTCCTGTGGGATGATCTACTGTGATGGGGTCCACAACGTCATCAGCCACCAATGGCACATGAGGGGTTCTCTCCTTCCTAATACTGGCAATGTTATGGAGCACCACACATGCAGTAATGATCTGGCTGGCTCTTTCCGGCTTCACCCTCAGACCCTGGAGGCCGTTTGTAGGAGCCTAAAAGTAGTCTATTTAAGTTAAAATATTTTTACATGTAAAAGGTTACAAGTTCTTTAAAAGGATAAATATGATTTATAATTTCATGATTTAAAAATGTTAAAATGCATTGAATTGCTCTTTAAGCAGGACTTTTAATATGATTCTGATGCCCACTATTGGGGTGCTTTATTTTGATATGTGGGGAGTGGGGGGAAATGGAAACAGAAAGGAGATTGGAGCGAAATAGTTTTTTTTGACCTCTCTCTCCATGCTACCCTCGAAATGTTTATATTTTATGGATAACTTTCTTTATTTTTTGTAATGTTGATTTGAGTTTTAAGTAAACAGTTAAACATAAGAAGTGGACTCGTGGAATCTTTTCAAGTGTTTTTTGAGACGAGGGAGATTGCTGAGCGTCAAGCTAAAGCTTCAATTGGAATTTTGGAACCTAGGAAAATACACAGTTGAAGCGGGCCTTGATCGAGTCGTGCACGAAGCCGGGCCATTTGGCGTCCACACTGGTTACCATCAGCTGATGGTCACAAGTCATCTGCAAATGGCATTTCTTTTACATAGTCTGGATATTATGAAGCACCAGTACAACGTTAGTACCTGCATGCATTTGCTCATCCCACATGATCTAGCCTAATACTTGAGTTTGGGGAATCCTAAAAATGGATTAGAGAATTGTAATATGTGCAATATACACCACACTGGCCATACTTCCATGACCTTTAGCAAAAAACTATACAATACTAGAAATGCAATTCCGAGGAATTACATGAGGGGATGCAGTCTGCTGGTTAGGGTGTTGGTGGGGCTGTTGGTAGGGTAATTGTGATACCTGCAAAGGAAGTGGACTCGTGGAATCTTTTCAAGTGTTTTTTGAGACGAGGGAGTTTGCTGAGCGTCAAGCTAAAGCTTCAATTGGAATTTTGGAACCTAGGAAAATACATTTTAGTCAAAAAACTTGTTCTTCACGGATTATTGGATTACAAATTGGACTGGCTGGATAAAGAGAACGAAAATAGGATACAGTTTCATGGACTTAAAGACTGCTGTTGGAGAGAAAAACGAGAACTGTAAGTTGAATACTGCTACGGATTGGCCGTGCTACTGAGAACTAACAAGCTGTAAAAGGACGTCTTTCTGTTAAATGACGACGTGGAACGCAGTGCAAAGCTAAGTGCTAACAGTTAAGATAACTACTGTGAATGTGAAAGGGTTTACTTAACATGGAACAGCAAGAAACGAAACGAACTGTAAAAATGACCGAAAAGGGCATGGAAGAGCATAAGTCTAGGCAAATGCATGCATGTAAGGGCAAGCTAGGCCAGCTAACTAGCATGATTAAGCAAATTGAAGAACTAATGGCGGATGACGGAAATGCTGACCTCGTTAAGGATAAGCTGCGTGTAGACTTCAGTGGTTTGCAAGAATTCAAAGATTTAAACGATAGTTTTCAGCGATTTATGAGCGAGGAAGAATTTGTGGAAAATCAAAAGAATTGGTTTGAGCCTAAACAAGCATCAATGAATGATTTCTTCTGGAAATGTGAAAAGTGGATGAAAGATGTCATGAAGCGCACTGAGGATAGTGAAAGAGTGCAAGGTGATAACAAGTCTGCTAAAAGCTCTAAAAAGTCTAGTTCACGAACGTCCAGCATGATGTCAGCGTCCTCAATGAAAATGAAAGCAGAGATTGAGCGTGCATCACTAAAGGCTAAGGCAGCAGCTGTAATGGAGAACCTGGCAATAGAGGCGGAAGAAGCAGAGCTTGAGGCAGAGCAAAAGAGAAAGGAAGCTGCCATTAGGGCAAGAAGGGAAATGCATGTAATTCAAACAGCAATAGCTGAATCAGATGCAAAATTGGAAGTTTTACAAAAATATGAGGACGCACGGGATGACGTGAGCATTTGCAAATCTGATATATCAGAAGACAAAGGAGTAGTGAAAGGTACTTTTTTGCAGCATGCCACGCCAGCACTGAATTATCCCCAATTCAATTCATTTAATCACAACTTGTCAGCAGGAACCAAAAGAGTTTTAACAGATGCAAATAGAGATGGCAATGACGGAGTAATGCTTGATAGTTTGTGCAAGGCCATATCCCAACAAGCCAATGTCACAGAGTATCTAGTGAAGAATCACAAAGCTTCTTTACTTCCTGATCTCACTATTAAAACATTCAAGGGTGAACCGCTGGAATATAAATCCTTTATCAGATCCATTGAACATAGAATTGAAAGTCGCACTGAGGATGACCGTGATCGTCTACAGTTTTTGCTGCAGTACACAAGTGGACAGCCACATGAGTTGGTAAAGAGCTGCTTTCACATGCCACCTTCGACAGGCTATGCCAAAGCAAAACAAATGTTAAAGGAATATTTCGGTGATGACTACAAGATTGCAGAGGCATACATAAAGGAAGCCTTGGACTGGCAGACTATCAAGCCAGAAGATGGTGCCGCACTACAGTCCTTCTCATTGTTTCTGACTGGTTGCTCCAACACAATGGCAGATATTAGCTACATGGAAGATTTGGACAATGCAGCTAGCATAAAGGCATTAGCTAGCAAGCTTCCCTACAAACTCAAAGAATCCTGGAGAAAGTTCGCCTGCGACCTGCAAGAAAAGACAAAGAAAAGAGTAAAGTTCAAGGACTTTGTTGACTTTGTCAACAAGCAAGTCAAGTACGTATTGCATCCTCTGTACAGAAACATAAAAGAAAACACCTCCAATACAAAGGATTCAGTACGGCAGAAACCAAGAGCACAAAATACGGAAACGCCTAAAGTAAAAAGGGTTTTCACAACATCCATCAGCGGAAAATAAAGATAAGAAGGGAAATGAGAACTCAACAACAGACAAGACGAAGGCCGTCTCAGTGGATGCCAATTGAAGCAGAAGTTGGATTATTAATAGGAGCTAATGTTCCCAAGGCAATGGAGCCACTTCAAGTAGTGAGTAGTGTGAAGGATGGACCTTATGCCGTGAGAACAGCATTAGGCTGGACAGTTAACGGACCTCTTAAAGGAGGAAATGATGGACTGAGGACAAATAGATCAGCAGCGATTACAGCAAACCGAATCTCAGTAGCTAGGCTAGAAGAGCTTTGGCATCAACAATTTAAACTGGACTTTCCTGATGCAGGGCAGAATGAGGACATTGAAATGTCCAAGGAAGATCACCAGTTTATTAACATGATGTCTCAGTCGTCGCAACTGAAAGATGGCCATTACAGTATTTGCCTTCCACTAAGAAACAAATCACTGTGCATGCCAAACAACAGATCAGTGGCAGAGCAACGTGCCCTGAACTTAAGAAAGAGGTTCTCTAAAGATGCAGATTATCATACAGAATATGTTGCATTTATGGAAGACATTGTCAAGAAAGGCTATGCAGTGAAAATAGACAGTGCTGAATGTGAACCAGCTAAGGGAAAAACATGGTATCTGCCACACCATGGAGTCAGACATCCAGTCAAGCGAAAGTTGCGTGTTGTCTTTGATTGTGCAGCGAGCTTTGGAGGAACATCACTAAATCAGCAGCTCCTGCAAGGACCAGATCTGACAAGTTCGCTAGTCGGGGTCCTTACGAGGTTCAGGCAAGAAATCATAGCCATTATGGCTGACGTTGAAGCCATGTTTTACCAAGTTGGAGTCAAAGAGGAAGACACAAACCTTTCTCAAAGTGGCCTCTGGTGGCCAGAAGGGAATTATGAGAAAGAACTTGCCGAATTCAAGATATTGGGGAACATTTTTGGTGCAACATCATCACCAAGTGTTGCAACCTATGCTATGCAGAAATGTGCAGCTGATTTTGAAAATGAATTCGGGCAAGAAGCCGCCACAACGGTTAAGAACAATTTTTACGTGGACGACTGCCTTAAGTCAACAGCTGATGAAGACGCAGCAGTCAATCTGTGCACCAACTTAAGAAGCATGTTGGCGAAAGGCGGTTTTCGGCTAACCAAATGGTCAAGCAATAGCAGGAAGTTGCTCAACTCAATTCCTGAAGATGAGAGAGCACAAGGATTTCAAGACCTTGATTTGAATATGGACAGTTTACCAATGGAGCGAGCATTGGGAATCCAGTGGTGTGCTGAGACGGATCAGTTTAAATTCAAGATCAATCTCAAAGACCGACCACACACCAGGAGAGGCCTGCTTGCCTTTGTTAGCTCCATCTTTGAACCTCTGGGGTTTATAGCTCCAGTGGTCCTGCCCGCCAAAAGAATTCTGCAAGATTTATGCCGGCAGAAATACAGCTGGGATGAAAGCTTACCAGATGATGTCATTAAAGGATGGACAAAGTGGACTTCAGACTTGCAACAGTTAGAGGAGTTTGGCGTTGACAGATGTATCAAGACAGAGTTTGGTGCACCAGTCTTCGCTCAGCTACACCACTTCGCTGATGCGAGTGAAGACGCCTATGGAACAACAAGCTACCTTGTGCTACACTCTTCAACTGGTGAGACTCAATCCACGCTCATGATGGCGAAGGCACGGGTAGCACCCTTGAAATCTCCAACCATACCTAGAATGGAATTAACTGCAGCCTCGGTCGCAGTCAAGATGGACAAGCTATAGAAGAAAGAGCTGGAATTGGAACTTCACGACTCAATTTATTGGACAGATAGCACAGTTGTGCTGAAGTATTTGAGTAGTGAAAGTACCAGATTCAAGACCTTCGTTGCTAATAGAGTGTCAGCCATTCTGGAGCACTCACAAGTTTCACAGTGGAGGTATATCAATACCAGCCTGAATCCAGCAGATCATGTCTCCCGAGGTCAGTCTGTTGACGCATTCTTGAAATGTGAAAGCTGGCTTTCAGGACCGAGTTTCTTGCTCTGCGGCGAAGACCAGTGGCCAAAGAATCCAGATCCTGGAATGATGCATGTGGAGGTCAAAGGTCAAAAGAGTTGTTCAATCACATGCCACACAATTGCAAGAGCTCAAGAATCCGTTGGATCAGCTGATGATGTATTACTCATCCTGGATAAAGCTAAAGCGTGCAGTAGCCTGGTTTTTGAAATTGAAAGATCTGCTGAAAGTGCTGAAGGCAAAGAAAAAGACTGAGTCAAGCTCATCAAGCAGGGAAAGAATGACTTAGTTGAAGAAAGATTGTAAAGGAACGCGACTTACCTGTGACCAGTGTTGGGAGTAATGCGACAAAGTAACGCGTTACTGTAATTCCACTACTTTTAGTGGTAACGAGCATGTAACGAAGTATTTTTGTAAATCCAGTAACGCAATTACAATTACTGAAATTTCAAAGAGTTCGTTACTTGCGTTACTCTGTTGATCTTGAATGAACGACTGCAGACAAGATGCACATTTGCTGCTTTGTCTCCCGACCTTAGCTGTGTTTCCAGCGATTGTGTTTCATGTTTAGATTGCAGATGCATTCTTTACAGTTAATAGGAGCCTCCTCACATTCCTCCTTATTTCGGAGTTATGCTAAAACACACAAGAGTGCATTACGCTACAATTTAAATGGGCATCTTAAAAGCCTTTTCCCTTTCGTTTCCATCTCGTAAGCTCCACTACAGTAAAAGCGCATTGTTGTTTATCTCCGCTCTTTTTAGCCTATTGCGCAAAAGCCTCGTTATATCAATTTCACAACATAGCCACGCCACAACACCAATAGGCTACGGTAGCCTATATATAGCCTTGGCACAAGCAAGCACACGTTTAACTCGAGAGGAAAATGCAGATTTCACTTACCAGATAAAGAAACCTCCAAATAGCCTACCGTACGTAACAGCGACTTGAGTTATTTGCACAGTAGGCTATGTTTACATCGGAATTGACGTCCGTGGTGTTATGGATTCATTTGTCTGCGACGGAACATGCAACTTCTCTCTGGAACACCTTATCAGCTGAAGAGTAACCTTCTGCATAGTGCGCGACAATCCCAAACTCTCGGATGCATTAGAACTTATTTCGGTAGGTCAGCACTTGTGCAGCGCAGGCTTTTCCCAAACTGGTGGTGCTTAAAATGCTATATAATACAACTGTGTTCAAAGCAGGATGACGATAACCTAAGGTTATGTGTGAGCAGACAATAACTGCTTTGAAAATAGGCCATTTAACATTGTTTCACATTACATCCCATTGAACGAATTCCATGTAGCCTACAGAAGGATTGCAATAATAATGATAATAATAACTTATTACTATATTGCAGAAGGCAAATAATAGGCAAGCAGTAGGCAGTGTACTGTACATATCTATCAAACCACCTAGATGGTGAGGGTGGCGCAAAACAAGGTCAGGGAGGCCTTCATGCATTGTAGAATGTTTTGTGGTCGGAAAAAGTTTGAGAACTCATGCACAAGGCTATTGATTTGAAGGCCCGTTGAAACTACAATAAATAGGTCCAAAAATTAGGTTTATTGTGTGTGTGACTGTTCAGTACTGTTCATATTGATATTTTAAAAGCAGACTTAAAAGTAACTCAAAAGTTACTTTCTCTAGTAACTAATTACTTTTGATATACAGTAATTGGTAACGTAATTGAATTACTTTTGAAAGAAGTAACTAGTAACAGTAACTAATTACTAATTTTCAGTAACTTGCCCAACACTGCCTGTGACGATTTGACCAAAGCAGAGACAGAAATTGTGGAATATGCCCAAAAGCAAAGATTCCAAGAAGATTTGAAAATGCTAAAGGAACAACAAAGGGTAAAGAAAAGTAGTTTGCTTCATAAGCTGAATCCAGTACTACAAGACGGACTTATAAGAGTGGGCGGCAGATTGAGCCGTACAGCAATGCCAGACGACTCCAAGCAGCAAGCCATCTTGCCAAAGGACTCGCATATTACAAGGCTTGTTCTTAGACACGTTCATGATGTTACGGCACAATGCAGGAAGAAATCACATGCTGGCTCAATTGCGACAGAGATTCTGGATTCCTGGAGCAAATGGAGCCATTAGGAGAATCTTGTCTAAGTGCATCGCCTGTAAGAAACTGCATGGCACAGCTGGCAAGCAACTCATGGCAGATCTACCAAAATGCAGGGTTCTGCCTGACGATCCTCCATTTACGAGAGTTGTCATCGACTACTTCGGCCCATTCTTGGTGAAAAGGGAAGAGGACATGTAAAAAGGTACGGTGTCATCTTTACTTGTCTTGCCATTCGAGCGGTGCATTTGGAAGTTGCGTCCTCACTTGACACTGATGCATGCCTGAATGCAATTAGAAGATTCCTAGCCAGAAGAGGACAGGTCAGAGAGATGTATTCAGATAATGGGACAAACTTCAGAGCAGCTGACAGCGAGATGAAGAAAATGATAAATGAGTGGAACACCGGTATGATCGAAAAACACTTGCAACAGAAAGGTGTACAGTGGCACTTCAACCCTCCAACAGGTTCTCACCACGGAGGAACCTGGGAGCGGCTCATCCGTTCTGTGAGAAAGATTCTGAATGTCACAGTAAAGGAACAGCTAATGGATGAAGAGGATCTCCACACCCTTTTGTGTGAAGCTGAAGCCATCATAAACAGTAGGCCCATAACAAAGGCATCTTCTGACATGAATGACTTAGAAGCCTTAACTCCTAATCACCTTTTGTTACTGAAAGTCAAACCTGAGCTGCCTCCAGGAGTGTTCAACAAAGATGATCAGTATGCAAACCGAAGATGGAGACAGGTCCAGTATCTCACGGACATATTCTGGAAGCGTTGGTGCAGGGAGTATCTCACACAGCTCCAAGAGCGGCAGCGATGGTCAACACCTCAAAGAAACTTTTGTGTCGGTGATGTGGTGCTGATTGTGGACGACACATCGCCTAGGAACTCCTGGCCGCTTGGAAAGATCATAGAGACTTTTCCTGACAAAAGAGGCTTTGTTCGGCAGGTGAAGGTCAAGACCCGGACCAATGAACTTTTGCGACCAGTAACAAAGCTGTGCCTGCTGCAGGAGTCTGAGGGGGATTAATGGACTGTTCTGTAGTAACCTGTCTGGGGTGTAGGAGTTATGGACTGAAGCTAAAGTTGTTGTTCAGTGTTGATTAAGTTTAACTAAAAGCAAGATGATATGTCAATTGGTGTATCATTAGGCTCCTTCAGTTTAAGTTTTGAGTAATTGTCTCAATGGCATTGGTAACAATTAGGGGCCGGAAATGTAGGAGCCTAAAAGTAGTCTATTTAAGTTAAAATATGTTTACATGTAAAAGGGTACAAGTTCTTTAAAAGGATAAATATGATTTATAATTTCATGATTTAAAAATGTTAAAATGCATTGAATTGCTCTTTAAGCAGGACTTTTAATATGATTCTGATGCCCACTATTGGGGTGCTTTATTTTGATATGTGGGGAGTGGGGGGAAATGGAAACAGAAAGGAGATTGGAGCGAAATAGTTTTTTTTTACCTCTCTCTCCATGCTACCCTCGAAATGTTTATATTTTATGGATAATTTTCTTGAGACGAGGGAGTTTGCTGAGCGTCAAGCTAAAGCTTCAATTGGAATTTTGGAACCTAGGAAAATACACAGTTGAAGCGGGACTTGATCGAGTCGTGCACCGAGCCGGGCCATTTGGCGTCCACACTGGTTACCATCAGCTGATGGTCACAAGTCATCTGCAAATGGCATTTCTTTTACATAGTCTGGATATTATGAAGCACCAGTACAACGTTAGTACCTGCATGCATTTGCTCATCCCACATGATCTAGCCTAATACTTGAGTTTGGGGAATCCTAAAAATGGATTAGAGAATTGTAATATGTGCAATATACACCACACTGGCCATACTTCCATGACCTTTAGCAAATAACTATACAATACTAGAAATGCAATTCCGAGGAATTACACGAGGGGATGCAGTCTGCTGGTTAGGGTGTTGGTGGGGCTGTTGGTAGGGTAATTGTGATACCTGCAAAGGTGCTTTTGGAGTAACCAAATTTGAATCTTGTGTGACATGCCATTATTCAGATATCACACTCAAGGTGTTTTTGACCTTGACATTTGACCTTCAACTCACTTCATCTTTGAGTCCTTAAAAACCGTACCAAATTTGAAGCATGTACGTCAAGCCGTTCTGGAGATATAATGCTGAATGCATGATATATGGCTGGGACTTTTATTTTGACACACAGGAAACACTTTAACAGGATGTGTAGTTCAGGTAGAGCTAGATTGTATGCTTAGAGGCTGAGACAGTTGAATTCCTCACAGGTGACACCTGTGCCAGTGTTCTGATTAGCCTGGGAACTGCTCTGAGAACTACTTAACGAGCGCAGCTGACTCTATTATGACATCACAGCCCCCATTCAAGTCTATGGGGGAAAAATACACTTTTAATTACAAATATCTCAAAAAGTATAAACTTCTCAAAAATGAAAAACAGATAGGACGGTAAAGCCTTGGAAGATCTACGGAACGGTGTTTGAACCAAATTTGTACGTTAAGCGGTTTGGGCTGAATAGCGCGCACAAAAAGGTAAAAAGAAAAATAATAATAATAATAATAACTAGAAATGCAATTCCGAGGAATTACACGAGGGGATGCAATCTGCTGGTTAGGGTGTTGGTGGGGCTGTTGAGCTTGCTGCTAGCTGGTTGGTAGGGTAATTGTGATACCTGCAAAGGTGCTTTTGGAGTAACCAAATTTGAATCTTGTGTGACATGGCATTCTTGAGATATCACACTCAAGGTGTTTTTGACCTTGACATTTGACCTTCAACCTCCAACATCAACTCACTTCACCTTTGAGTCCATAAAAACACTCGTACCAAATTTGAAGCATGTACGTCAAGCCGTTCTGGAGATATAATGCTGAATGCATGAGATATGGCTGGGACTTTTATTTTGACACACAGGAAACACTTTAACAGGATGTGTAGTTCAGGTAGAGCTAGATTGTATGCTTAGAGCAGTGGTTCTTAAACTTTTTGTCTGGCGACCCCACAAAAAAGTATGGCGAGGTCTGGCGACCCCACTTTCCCCAAATCCATTCTAGGTCCTTAGCCTACTCAAATACCCCCTCAAACGTTAACAACTAAATCAAGCAAAAAGTAGAAAGCAAAGTCATTTGTTTTATTTACTCCATATGAACAAGAACCGAAAACAAAACAAAACAATCACGATTAAACAAGTGTAGGCTGCCGCCATATCAGATCAGAGTGATGTGCGTAGCGCATGCTAGTTAGCATTTTTAGCAAAACTGCTAAAAATGGTTAGCTAAGTTAGCTAAGTAACTTGGTTAGCATAGTTAGCATGCTAGCATGTTAGCATGCTAGTTAGCATGCTAGTTAGCATTTTTAGCAAAACTGCTAAAAATGATTAGCTAAGTTAGCTAAGTCACATGGTTAGCATAGTTAGCATGCTAGCATGTTAGCATGCTAGTTAGCATTTTTAGCAAAACTGCTGAAAATGATTAGCTAAGTTAGCTAAGTCACATGGTTAGCATAGTTAGCATGCTAACATGTTAGCATGCTAGTTAGCATTTTTTGCAAAACTGCTAAAAATGATTAGCTAAGTTAGCTAAGTCACATGGTTAGCATAGTTAGCATGCTAGCATGTTAGGATATGCTAGTTAGCATTTTTAGCAAAACTGCTAAAATGATTAGCTAAGTTAGCTAAGTCACATGGTTAGCATAGTTAGCATGCTACCATGTTAGTTAGCATAGTTAGCAGAACTGTTAAAAATGATTAGCTAAGTTAACTAAGTCACGTGGTTAACATAATTAGCATGTTAGTTAGCATAGTTAGCATAACTAATAAACATGATTAGCTAGGTTAGCTAAGTCATATGGTTAGCATAGTTAACATTTTAACATTGTTAGCATGCTAGTTAGCATAGTTACTTGGTTAGCATTATTATCTTTGTTAACATAGTTAGCATAACTACTAGCAAACATTGGAGCCATTCCAACTGTTAGTTATCGTCAACTATCTGCCTAAAAATTTAACCATTTCAATTATCAACCTATTTAACTGTTCAGTCATTCCAACTATAGTAAACCTTATCTACCAAGCAAATAATTACAGTGCATGAAAATGCACTGTACTGTTCTTCCTAGGCATTTTATTACAGTGCATGAAAATGCACTGTACTGTTATTCCAAGGCATTTTATTATTACAGTGCATGAAAATGCACTGTACTGTTCTTCCTAGGCATTTTATTACAGTGCATGAAAATGCACTGTACTGTTATTCCAAGGCATTTTATTATTACAGTGCATGAAAATGCACTGTACTGTTCTTCCTAGGCATTTTATTACAGTGCATGAAAATGCACTGTACTGTTATTCCAAGGCATTTTATTACAGTGCATGAAAATGCACTGTACTCTTATTCCAAGGCATTTTATTACAGTGCATGAAAATGCACTGTACTGTTCTTCCTAGGCTTCTTCTGATTCTTATTCTTATGGTTATGGTTATGGTTATGGATTTAGCAGACGCCTTTGTCCAAAGCGACATATAAATACAAAACAACATAATAATATTTAAAAATGAACAGGGAACAGATTAAAATCTAGGTCAAATATAGTAAGGAGAATAGTTGTAGTACACAATAATATCAATTCAATCAATAGCCTAATAAAAAAGCAATGTAAGAAAGGGGAAAGGCAATAATAAAACAATAATGTCAATTCAATCAATAATATAAAAACAATAACATGCTAAGACTACATTAAGGAGAATATCAATAATAAACAATAATGTCAAATTAATTAACAGCCCAATTAAAATAAAACAACATTATATAAACCATAACACATAAGCGCTTAAACAACTAAGTATATGTTGAATAGGAATGTCTTTAGACCCCTCTTAAACGACCCAAAACTACCACAGGAACGGAGACCACTGGGCAGTTCATTCCACCAACATGGAACCACTGAAGAAAAGAGTCTGGAATTAGACCCAGTTTTTATGACTGGTCGACACAACATACGCTCACCAGAAGACCGCAGTGGGCGGTTGGGGATGTAAGGCTTGATTATTGAATTAAAATAACTAGGAGCAGATCTAGTTAGTGTCCTATAGGCCAAAGTGAGAGATTTAAATTTAATTCTGGCTACTATAGGGAGCCAATGGAGAGTAACTAGGAGAGGAGTTACATGTGTCCTCTTTGGCTGATTGAAGACCAGGCGTGCTCCAGCATTTTGAATCAGCTGTAATGATCTTGTTACACAAGCGGGTAAGCCAGCTAACAGTGAATTACAATAGTCCAGCTTAGAGATGACCATGGTCTGAACAAGAAGTTGTGTGGAATCTTGTGTCAGATAAGGTCTGATCTTCCTAATGTTGTAAAGCATAAACCGGCATGATTTTGCAATAGAAGCTATATGCTCAGAGAAGTTAAGTTGGTCATCAATTACAACGCCCAAGTTTCGTGCCGATCTAGTTGGGGTCAGTGAAGTTGAGTCAAGCTGGATGTTAATCTGTTGGGGAATAGCTGTTTTAGCTGGAAACACCAAAAACTCTGTTTTTGAGAGATTAAGCTGAAGGTGCCGATCTTTCATCCAGGCTGAAATATCCTTAAGGCATGCAGAAATCCGGTGGGAAACACTAGAGTCATCAGGTGGGAAAGACAGGTAGAGTTGAGTGTCGTCTGCATAACAGTGATAGTCAAATCCATGGGAGCGAATGGTATCACCTAAGGAAGTGGTGTAAATAGAGAAAAGCAAGGGTCCTAATACTGATCCCTGAGGCACACCTGTGGTGAGGGCATGAGACTTAGATACTTGTCCCTGCCAAGACACGTTGAAAGAACGCCCTTTAAGGTAAGATTCAAACCAGTCAAGAGCTTTTCCAGAAATTCCCAGTTCAGATAGTATAGATAGGAGAATGTCATGGTTAACAGTATCAAAGGCTGCAGATAAATCTAGTAGAATTAATACTGATGACTGAGCAGAGGACTTAGCTACTCTCAATGCTTCAGTCACAGACAGAAGAGCAGTTTCAGTAGAATGACCACTCTTGAAACCAGACTGCATAGGGTCTAGTAGATTATTCTGATGAAGAAAGTCACAAACTTGCTTGAAGACCACTTTCTCCAAAACCTTTGACAAGAAAGGAAGAAGGGAGACAGGTCTGTAGTTCTTCACCTCAGTTGGATTAAGTGTACTTTTCTTTAGCAGAGGTGTAACCCTAGCCTGTTTAAAAGAATAAGGAACTATTCCAGAACTGAGTGAAGCATTAAATACATGTGTGACTGCTGGTAGAACAGCGGGTGAGATAGACTGTAGAAGAGTGGACGGGACAGGATCTAATGGGCATGTTGTTGGACGACATCGCTGAAGCAATTGAGAGACTGCTTCCTCATCAAGAGGAGAGAAAGAGTCAAATGATGGGGTCATACTAACACAAGGCAAAGCCCTCTTTATAGGAGCATCAAACTGAGCACTTATTTTAGCAACTTTTTCAGTGAAAAATGTTGCAAAGTCATTTGCTGACAGTGAAGTAGTTGATGGTGGTGGTGGAGGATTGAGGAGAGATTTGAAAGTAGAAAAAAAGTTGTCTACTGTCAGTGGCGCTCTCAATCTTGCTTTGATAGAATGCCTTTTTTGCAAGTGTAACAGTGGATGAAAAGGATGACAGCAAAGACTGGTAGTTACTAAGATCATTTCCATCTCTGGATTTACGCCATTTCCTCTCAGCAGCTCTAAGTTCCTTTCGTACTGAGACTATACTGTTCGTCAGCCATGGATGGCGAGGTTTAGAACGAGTAGGTCTTGAGGAAAGAGGACATGCTGCATTCAGACAAGATGCCAGTGTAGAGCAGAGAGTCTCTGTAGCGTCATTAACCTCAAGTGTCAAGAATGAGCTAGGAGTAGGTAAAGCAGATGTTACTAATGTTGCAAAATGGTCACTTGAGAGGCTTCTGAGATTACGCCGGAACGAAATTATCGGAGGAGGAGCTGCTGGGTTATCCAGGAGACACACAGAGAATCTGATAAAGTGATGATCCGATACATGTAATGGATTAACCAAAACCTTGTCTGTATTACAGTTACGTACCAGAATTAAATCAAGATCTTTACCAGCCTTGTGAGTAGGAGGACTGTGGACACGTGTGATATTAAATGAGGAGAGTAAGGACAGGAAGTCAATTGCAGACGAGTTATCCAAATGAATATTAAAATCGCCAAGGATTAATAATGGGCATGCATCCATTGGAATAGCAGACAGTAGAATGTCCAACTCGTTCACAAAGTTCCCAAGTTGTCCTGGAGGGCGATAAATAACCACCAAGTATAATTTGTATGGTTCAGTTATCATGATGGCATGATATTCAAACGAGTTGTGGACCTGAGCAGGCAGCAACTGTGTAAACCTCCAATCATCAGAGACGAGAAAGCCTGTCCCGCCTCCTCTACCAGACAAACGACTGGTATGCGAAAAAGCATAACTGGTCGACAACGCTGCAGGCGTGGCAGTATTCTCCGGCCTAATCCACGTCTCTGTAAGCGCAAGCAATTGAAGCGATAACTGTGAGGCCAGAGCAGGAATGAAGTCCGCTTTATTCACTGCAGATTGGCAATTCCACAACCCTACAGAAAAAGTAGGACAAGCCTGCTGAACTGATTGTTGCCTTTCAACACCAGTACGCTTATTAACCTGACCGGATACAGGGATATGTTGAAGGCACATTATTAGAAGGATTGTCAGCTAACAAGACAAGGTGAGACAAGAGTGAAACTTATCTGAGAGGTGCCTTGCTTGTGTCCTTGCTCGGTGGACTCGTCGCAGGTAGACTCGATTCGTCTTGACACGAGTAAGTCTTCACACGAGGACGGCTGCACACGAGCGCTGACGCCTCCGCTGACGCTCCAGCACAATAACCACTTTAAATGCTAGTCCTAATTGATCACGCGGAAAACCACCCCCTCTAAAAACTCACGACACCAAGGCCAGTCTAAGCGCAATTAAACAGACAGCCGTAATGAAAACAATATCAACTACCACTACCCACTACGGCTAATAACTAGTTTACCAACTTGTAACTATGACAACTACATAAACAAATCCCTTATTCTTCTTCTAACGCACTTAATGCAGCTTCAACCGTTTAACGTAGAAACTTCATTCAAACTATGTTACGTAGGTCTTACTTAGGACATGCCTGCTATGTATTTTTCAGCTTTGTAACTTTTATACTTTTTAAACTATTAATTAAAAACTGTTCAAAATTTCCCCATAGACTTAACATGGGCTGATGACATCACAATAGAGCCGTTAAGCAATTAGAATCCTATGGCAGGTGTTCGGGCCAGCTGCATCAACTGCCAGTCTCAGGCTTTAAGCATACAAACTGGACCTATTAAGACTACACATCCTGTTCAACTGCTTCCTCTGCCAAAAACTGTTTCAAAATAAAAGTCCTCACTACAATATTTCACTGTTAAACAATTTAACCCTTTAAACTACTGAACTTTTTAACTGTTCAGCCATTGTAACTGTTACTTGTCATCAACTATGACTCCTACCCACTGTAGCTAGTTAGCTAAGTTAGCTAAGTAACTTGGTTAGCATAGTTAGCATGCTAGCATGTTAGCATGCTAGTTAGCATGCTAGTTAGCATTTTTAGCAAAACTGCTAAAAACGATTAGCTAAGTTAGCTAAGTCACATGGTTAGCATAGTTAGCATGCTAACATGTTAGCATGCTAGTTAGCATTTTTTATAAAACTGCTAAAAATGATTAGCTAAGTAAGCTAAGTCACATGGTTGGCATAGTTAGCATGCTAGCATGTTAGCATGCTAGTTAGCATTTTTTGCAAAACTGCTAAAAATGATTAGCTAAGTTAGCTAAGTCACATGGTTAGCATAGTTAGCATGCTAGCATGTTAGCATGCTAGTTAACATTTTTTGCAAAACTGCTAAAAATGATTAGCTAAGTTAGCTAAGTCACATGGTTAGCATAGTTAGCATGCTAGCATGCTAGTTAGCATTACTGTTAAAAATTATTAGCGAAGTTAACTAAGTCACATGGTTAACATAATTAGCATGTTAGCATGCTAATTAGCATAGTTATCATAACTAATACAAATTATTAGCTAGGTTAGCTAAGTCATATGGTTAGCATAGTTAACATTTTAATATTGTTAGCATGCTAGTTAGCGTAGTTACTTGGTTAGCATTATTATCTTTAACATAGTTAGCATAACTACTAGCAAACATTGGAGCCATTCCAATTGTTAGTTATCGTCAACTATCTGCCTAAATAATTTAACCATTTCAATTATCAACCTATTTAACTGTTCAGTCATTCCAACTATAGTAAACCTTATCTACCAAGCAAATAATTTAACCATATGAACTCATCATATTTTTGCATTTTCATGCACTGTATTTCCTTCAGGAAATGCTTTTCTAGTTTAAGAATCACTGGCTTAGAGGCTGAGACAGTTGAATTCCTCACAGGTGACACCTGTGCCAGTGTTCTGATTAGCCTGGGAACTGCTCTGAGAACTACTTAACGAGCGCAGCTGGCTCTATTATGACATCACAACCCCCATTCAAGTCTATGGGGGAAAAATACACTTTTAATTACAAATATCTCAAAAAGTATAAACTTCTCAAAAATGAGAAACGGATAGGACGGTAAAGCCTTGGAAGATCTACGGAACGGTGTTTGAACCAAATTTGTACGTTAAGCGGTTTGGGCTGAATAGCGCGCACAAAAAGGTAAAAAGAAAAATAATAATAATAATAATAATAAGAAGTTTTCGGATTTCAATAGAGGGGATGCATCCCCTCTAATAAGTTTTCGGATTTCAATAGAGGGGATGCATCCCCTCTAAATATGGACTATTAAAGCCCTACACATAAGTACATAATGCTTGAGGAACGAACCCCGCACGCACACATTCAACGCTCTACTGCAGGGGTCGGCAATTACGTTTGGACCCGGGCCAATTTTTTTTCAGACAATGGCATCGCGGGCCATAGCTTTTGTAATGGGGGGGGGGGGGGGGGGGTTATAGGCCTACTATTTAAATTATTAATTATTATATTATATTAAAATAAACATCATCTAACTTTTAAAATGCATTTAATTTAATTCCATTAAAAACGTTTATTTGCTTATGTGCGCTGTTTTTATGCCGCCTGCTGCATCTCCTGTCGTCTCTCATGAAACAGGCGACTTGCCTAGCAACTTGCCGTAACTAATGTGTAGGCTACAAATATTATTCTTTTGGATGACGTGTAAATGATTAGCTGAACATTGCTATATGCTAGTTATCGATGCAAAATGTCGTTGTCAAAAGCCTTGAAAAGAAAAATTGATTCAGAATGCAGGACCTACAAAGAAGAATGGAAGCAGAGGTATGTGTTGAGCCTGCCTGCATTTCTTAATGCCAAGCCTATTAATTTAACGTAACATAGGCTATTTTTGACCTTGCCCACTGGAAGAGGGAGACAGGACACTGTTGTTGTTTTTTTGCACAAGATTACGCGCACTCGCGTGCCAATACCGTTCCGACCTGTGCGTCATGGATAACTGCAAGGATGTTCCACCTGTTTTGTCACTTTAGTAGGACTATCATCTATACCTCAATAAATGTTTTGAAATTGATGGGATTGCTGTAGGCCTTTTTTTCTTTTTAAAAACATGGGGTTAAAAAAAAAATTCATTCAACAGCAAATTAACGTCATCTCGCGGGCCAGATAGAATAGATGGCGGGCCAAAATTGGCCCGCGGGCCACTATTTGCCGACCCCTGCTCTACTGCCACACATTTAGTGGTTTTGTATCACCTGAAAGTTGATAGAATCCTTCCTTCACGGTTTGAGAGGGCAAAAAGCCAGGAAACACCACGAACACGTCTAATAATTTATTGAGTGCAGCTACAACCTTTTGAATTGCACGGCACACCGTGTTTTTGCTTAGATTTTCCGCATCACCAACTGCATGTAAATATGATCCTGTGGCAAAAAAAACGCAGTGAAACACAGACACACTGCGCAACAGTAAGCGCACGGCTTCTTTTTGTGGCATTACCTACATAAGGTCCAACAAGTCAAAGTCAAAGTCTGCTTTATTGTCAATTTCTTCACATGCCAAGACATACAAAGAGATCGAAATTACGTTTCTCACTATCCCACGGTGGAGACAAGACATAATCTACCAATTTAAGTCCACAGACAAACATAACATTCAAGTAAACAATAAAAAAAATAAATAAGAAGGCACATACAATGAAAAAATAAGAGCAGCAAAATTGGGTTGAAATTGTGCAATTGTGCATAGACAGTCAATATAATAGTGCAAAGTCAGGCCAATAAATGGCTGAGGTAGTTCTGTTTGACCTAAGTAAGCAAGTGGCATAGTGGTGCAAGTTATGTAAGAGCAGCAGAAGTGTGTTGTGTTTTCAGGACAACAGGACAACAACAACAAGTTGCAAAGTGTGCAAGTGTACAAGTGGAGTAGTGCAAGTGGAGTAGTGCAAGGCAGCCATTGTGGGTCCAAAGTCCAGGATGTTATGTAGCTGAGGGTGGAGGGGGGAAAGAGTTCAGCATCCTAACAGCCTGGTGTATAAAGCTGTTGGTACGTGAGTCTGGTGGTGCGGGAGCGCAGGCTTCTGTACCTCTTCCCAGAGGGCAGTAGATCAAACAAATTGTGAGCAGGGTGACTTGCATCACTCATAATTGTGGTCGCCTTGCGGGTGAGGTGGGTGGTGTAAATGTCTTTCAGGGAGGGGAGTGAAGCACCAATGATCCTTCCAGCTGTGTTCACTATGCGCTGCAGGGCTTTCCTGTTGTATTCAGTGCAGCTTCCGCCCCACACAGCGATACAGCTGGAGAGGATGCTCTCAATGGTGCCTCGGTAGAATGTGGTCATGATGGCTGGTGGAGCACTTGCTCGCCTGAGTTTCCGCAGGAAGTAGAGGCGGCGCTGAGCTTTCTTCGCCAGTGATGCAGTGTTGGTGGTCCAGGAGAGGTCTTCACTGAGCGATCAAATAGTGAATACCCTCAGAACCTGTATCTGTCATAAAGAATATCCTCAGGCAATGCTAAAGGAACGTATCTGTTCTGAAACACCCTCTGTCTCCGGAGGGACCCTTGAGCGATGCATGCACCGAGATCCACGGGAATACCTACGAATGGTGACGCCATTGTCAGAGGAGGGGCTAGGGAGCTGCGCTTAGTGCTTTAAGTAGCCGATCTAACCCGAAATCTTAGCTGATAACCTGCTCCCGACCAGGTTTGGTTGACAGCATAAGATACCATGGTGATACACCGACGCTAAAACTGAACCACTTTCGTGTCACAGCATACCCTGGCTTTGAGCGCAACACTAATCGAGGTTCGTAGTACACCCCACTGAGATCGTGTTCGTATTGTAGCGTCGGCGCAAAAAGACTGTGCTACCGTTCTCCAGCGAAAAGCATGCTGGGACACGAGAGCGAACAATCGGGGGGTTTATGTCTGTATTTCTCCTTAGTTTTGAGTGTAATGTTAGCGTCTTTAGTGTAACATGTTTCCCTTTTAGTTCTCCCTCGTGTGTGATCCTTTTTGTGTGGGGGGCTGCGTCCTCCCCTGTATGTGTGTAGTGTGTGTGTACTTGACCTGCCCCGTGAGTATTGTGTTCTGTGTCTTGGTCTGTGTCCCTGCTCTCGTTCTCAGCAAATAAACCTTTTGATTGGACAACTGTGTGGTTCGCTATCAAATCGTTACATTGGTGTCAGAAGCGACTTTCGGACATGGCCTCCACTCAGCGAGAGAAGCTGGGAGCGGGAGACTTCACCACTGGGTGGAGGCCCACGCAAGAGGATCCAGAGAGAGCCCTTGTAAGGGCTACTAAAAAAGCTCGGGGCCTTCTATCGCTACAGCCGACGGAGTAGAGGAGCTATCGTCTGGAGCTGCCTGCGGCCTTGGGAGAAGTTCTTGCCGGAACAGGGGCCTGAAAAAGCGTGCCTGAAGAAGCGTTCCTGGAGAAGACGACGCTGGCCTGGGCGCTGACTCCGCTGCGAGCCGCGACGCGTGAGCAGAGCCGAGGGAGTGCGGCGAGGAAGAGGTTCCTAGACGATGGACGGTTGGCGGAGCCGCTGAGGGCAGCGAACTCATGACGGTGGGGCAGCTTCGTCGGAAAGGCCCTCTGAACTTTAAAACTTTTGGGTGCGTGTGAGAGGCACCGTGCTGTGTGGGCGCCCGTTCTAGTTGGCCTGTTGGCCGGCGCCTTTTGAAAAAAAGTTTGTGTGTGGAGTTCGATAACACGGCCATCTCGGGGGTCGTGCCTTCGGCGAGGCCGCGAAGGAGTGGAACGGGCCGGGAGCAGAGCAGGACGGCTCTGCGAGATGGCAACACGAGGAGGGACGCCGAAGACGGTAGCTGCAGCGGGAGAGCTCAGCGCGGTCCGGTTGCTGCGGAGTCGGTGCCTGTCTGTCCTGGTCGGCGACTCGACGGAGCGGAGTGGCGTTGGCGCAGCTTCATCTGGCCCCCCTCGAACCCCGGTGCTTGGTACAGTGTCGACGGTTGTAAGGCCACCTAGGGCCCCGTCTGGAGAGGAGGAGTGCCGTGGTGACACGCCGCGGAAAGGGCAGCCTGAGGGCAGCTGCTGAGAGGGAGCTGGTGACGAGCGGGGTCGGCCACGTGGCTGCTAGCACGCCCGAACTGGATTGCTAGCAGCGTGGCGCCCCGTTGAGTGAGCTCCTGCGGCGCGTGCACCCCACGTGATTTGGCGGTACTGTCGCACTGGACTGAGTGGCGGGCGATGCGCGCCGACGCTAGCATGTGGCTACCTCGTGGTCGTTGCCGAGGACGGCAACGGCTTGTTGGGGGAGCTATGTAGCGTCGGCGCAAAAAGACTGTGCTACCGTTCTCCGGCGAAAAGCATGCTGGGACACGAGAGCGAACAATCGGGGGGTTTATGTCTGTATTTCTCCTTAGTTTTGAGTGTAATGTTAGCGTCTTTAGTGTAACATGTTTCCCTTTTAGTTCTCCCTCGTGTGTGATCCTTTTTGTGTGGGGGGCTGCGTCCTCCCCTGTATGTGTGTAGTGTGTGTGTACTTGACCTGCCCCGTGAGTATTGTGTTCTGTGTCTTGGTCTGTGTCCCTGCTCTCGTTCTCAGCAAATAAACCTTTTGATTGGACAACTGTGTGGTTCGCTATCAAATCGTTACAGTATGTTTGTGTTGACATCGACAGGGACTTTTTTCTTTGGATTAGGCTACACAGAAGGCATCTGAAAAAATATTTATTTTCGTTGGTCTCGACTAAAGTGATGTAGCCTACGTTTGAAGGTATGGCCATGGTCTAACATGTTCATGCTCTTCAACGGATCTTGGGTTCTCTGCCGTCTTTTCCTTCCAGTGTCTGTATGTGTGTGTGTGTGTGTCGCTGTCTATGATGTGTCGTCACCGTGAACATTAATCTGTATTGGTGCATTCATGGCACTTGGGAATGACAAGCCCCATGGCTAATTTGTTTTTCCCACAGAAAGTGTTCATATGCTTTGCCGTCGGAATGTGTGACAAACACGGATGCCACAACAAAGGTTAAAACATTGTCTTACACTTTACGTGGAAGTGCAAGACAAAAGTGGTGTATGTGCGAAGTGAAAGTAGTATGTGTGTATGCATTTTAAGTGGATGTGCAAGACAAAAATGGTGTATGTGCGAAGTAAATCTAATATGTGTGTGAGTTTTTGACGTGGATGTGCAAGACATAATTGTTTTATGTGCAAGCTTTTCATTGGCATGTGAAAGAAACCGTAGTGTATGTGCAAGAAAAAGTTGTGTGCGCGCAAGCATTTCATGTACATATGCAAGGAAAAGTAGTGCATGTATAAGCATTTAGTGCATATATGCGACCTATTCTTGATATATGGCCTAGGGGGCGCCTCATAGAGGATGCTACTGCGCTACTTGATCAATAAAAGAGCTTAGCTACTGAAAAGTTACTTGGTTTTGTAAATAGCAACGTTACTGCCAAGCTAGTGACAAATGTAGTTACAAATGTAGTACAAGTAGCAACGCTACAAACACATTGGCATTAACCAAACTGCAGCACAGTAGGCCTAGGCTATAATGTCACATGATAGCCGTTCGAGGTTCGGTCACAAACTCGGCATTGGACAGCGATGGCGGGGTATTGTCACTTCTGTTGACATTCAAACAAAACAGAGAGCTATAACTCGCTACTCCTTCCTCCCCTCCCCCTCCTTCTCCTGAACGCGCAGTTCGTCGGTTATTGGTTGGCCTACATAATTAAAACATCACATCCAGGGTCCGAGATGGGAAATAATGTGGAACAACAATGCAGAAATAATATTTTAACGTTATCATTTAGCTGATGGGGTAAGGTGGGACACTCCAAAGTGGAGAATGGCGGAAAACCACTGAGGTAAACACAGCATTGACCAAGGGCTAAACTTCACATTAGCCCTTTAGGCTATATAGGCCTAATGAGTGAAAAGTTAATTGGCCAATTTGGCCTAAACAATATACCAAATTCTACCAAATCCAGCCTAGGCCTAGAAGTCTGGCACACTCTGGTGGAATAACTTGTAGCCTATTTTGGTGTGGGAGGTCCTGATTCTTTAGCTCATCTTTCTAAAATAAAACTCAATGACAGAAGAATCAGATGTAGGCCTATGTGTAAGTGTCACCTTTGTCAAGTGATTTCAGTTCCTCTAAAAGGTAATTGGACACTATGTGGCTTTTCGTGAAAACGTGTCAGGACATCGGGACAGTTGTAAAATTATAAAGTCTAAAATAAAAATGGTGTACCTTATATAGTTTCATGTTGTACTGAAGACAGTCCATTTTTATGGATTTGTAATTTAAATAATAAAGTAATTTTAATAAAAGAAAAAATATCTGATAACCAGTACAGATTATAGCTTTCCAGGGGGAGAATTTGTGAGGACCTTGATCCAGACTACAACAGATTGGCTTGCACTCTGGTAAATAGAAGAGCACTTGGCTAATAGCATAGCCTACTCCTTATGTGCTCAATGAGGTACAGTAAGTGGAAATTGAAAGCGGAAATCGAAACTGAAACAATGGTTGAGCTTCCCGGAGGTTCCCGGAGCTTAGGCTAGGTTCTCTTTGCCTACGTCATGTAGTCATTCCATTGCCCACTAGGCCTACAGCACCAATAATTGTGGCACGTGTGGTTTTGTAAAGATTAGCCTAGGCCTAATACTTTTTGAGGGATTTCTTCTTCATCAGAATTAGTCTCAGCTAAAAGTTTGTTGTCCTTTTTTTTATTTTATTTTTTACCAAAGGTTGAATTTATTTTGGCGTTTTTATTTACAGCCTAGCCTACTGTCAAGAGCTGCAGAGTCAAGCGCAAAGACGACGGTAGCAAGGAAAAAACTGATTGCGAGGCTCTGGGCCCTGCAAAGATTTGCGATTTCCACAATTTCTGCTGTCTGCAGAAAACCAATGTTCCGACAAAGGATCCACATAGGCTACATCAGAGAAAAAAACCAAACAACGTATATTTTCCATATTTATTTGATTTGGAAAGATAGTTTGAATAAATAACATTTATGCATACATATAGGTGTGGTAAAAAATAAATAAAAATACAGATGGCCTATCAATCAAATCAAAGCTATTTATCAAGTTACAGTGCAAGTAAGTATACTATAGTAACACATGTAGACCTATAGTTCAAAATATATTGTGTGCATTAATAAATAAATACATAGATACGTACATTAATAATAAATAGGTTAAATAAATAGAATGAATGGGGGAAATAGGTACAATTAACCATTTTTACACAGATTTTGGCCTATAAAAGGTAGTTGGAGCTCTGGAGAATAAATCTGAGTGTGGACAATATATGTTGTCGAACCACCTCCCACGCACAAATACTGGATTCCTGGAAAAGAACATAGTAATTATTGATAATAAGCTATTATGCAACAAAGAAGAGAATATTACTGAACGGTTCCGGGCCTCACCTTCTCTGTCAAAATGTTTGCTATTTTGTCAAAGAACGTTTTCAGTGTAGTATTTCTATCCTGGAAATCATCCAGGGACGAATGAGTTTTGCTCATAATCTGGTTAAGAAGAAATGTCAAATTCAGATGAAAGAAAACACTTAAAATTAGCTGTCTTTGTAATCACTGTTTTATCTTTTTCACTCACACATCTGCTCTCCTCAATCTGACGATAAATTAAACTCTGAAAATCCTCCAGGTTGTTGTTCCAGCTGGTCGGCATAGAGTCATTCGCAAACAAAGTGTCGATCAATTTGAGAGTTTCATAAGCCATCTTCTCTGCACCAGCATTCTGTAAAAAAAGATGAGACGCGCTGGTATTTAGTTAGGCTACTGTATCCACTGCAGCCACACCAATTAGGCTACTTTTCAAGAATGTCACTCACATCTGCAGCCTCAGAGGTGTTAAATGCAGAGGATGGGAACGTAATCTGACGATAGTGATCAAGGCACTCCACAGGAAAGCGAACACCCTGCGAGATAAAGCGGAATGACATCGTCACTGCGTGATTGGCCCACTGAAAACATTAAAGCCTTGCTCATAGCCTACGCTTTAATTTACCACGCTCTCCAGAAGGCGGTAGGATTGGTCTACCAATCTTCTCTGTAGTCCGCATGTAGGCTTTATCGGTACTGCGTTGATATACGCAAAGCATAGAATGATTGTCAACCAGGAGCAGCTCTGAAGTGCCATTCTGATTCTGAACGATGCTTTAACTGAAAAGGAGGAGCACACACACCATACCATTACACTGCATATTTCATAAAAGTAATAGCCTATTTTTTTTTATTCCGGTTGTAAGCATGGCCATACCTGCTGGATGTGTGGTTGTAGATCCAGTCGATCTTCTTGTGGTTTGTCTTCCATCTCCACTAATGTGGTTTTATAGAAAGATTCGAATAAGAAGTGAAAGAGGGAGGACACCGTTGAACTTACGAATTAAATCAGGGATTTTTTTTAGAAATCGCAGCTGGACATCCTGAGCATTTTCCATTTGGCGCTGTTGCACCTTTTTTTCAACAGCATCATAGACTATCATAACTGCTCAAAGAATTAAAGTATACGTAATTTATAAATGGTTTGTTTCAAAGTTTTTCTCAAGTGTTCTCTCTCTCTCTCTCTCTCCGTTCTCTCGGTAATACTATATATGTTGTGTAAAATTGACGCCCCTGTCAAGAAGTTAGACTTAGTAAGTTATAGGCTACCTCTCCTAGATTTGCTACTTTATAGTTTTCTATTTCAATTGGTATTCCCTTGCTAAATAAACTGTGCATTGCCAACTCGTCTATAGACATCTTTAGCTATTTGTGATTGTGAACCTTTTTTTTTATTATTATTATTTCACTTGCCATAGGCCTAGTATTTAGAGGATGGTCTTTCTAATAATGATCCCCTGTACTTCAGTCTGAGTCATGAAATGTTCTGAAGCTGACCTAAAATGTATCAGTCCATGTATTGAGTAGGTTATACAGAAAGCTAGGCAGGCTGATACAAACTCGTACAGACATATTGCATTCCATCTAAAAACGTCCTAAATCACAAGTTGCATCCAGCTGTTATATTCGAGGTAAACTCATTTATTTTTGCAGTCATTTGGCGTTTTGGTTCTTTGCCGCACCACCACCGTAGCCGCTGAGGAGGCCACAAAAGCGGAACAGTGACATTGGAGTTCGGAAACATCCTCCTGTGGTTTCCAGACGCCTTCATGCATACCGAAGGCTCCTTATGATGCTCCTTGTTTTGGTATTGCTTGTATTTTTGTTTCATTTGTGAAGTGACCTTGGGTGTATTGAAAGGTGTTTTATAAATAAAATGTATAATTATTTTATTTGTATTATTGAAATTAACATTTTATTCATACAAGTCAATGACAGAACTCAACAGAATCGATGTTAATGTCACCTTCGTCAAATTATTTCACTTCTTCTGAAAGGTGTTAGCTATTGGACACTTAATGTGGCATTTTATGTATATTATTATTATATGACACGAGCTGACGAAAACTAAAATACTAATTATTTGTAAAATTTTCGATTTCTGTTAATAATAACAACTTAAATGTGCCATTGATGGTGTTTTTTCCCTGAAGAGTTTTTTTTTCGGGATTTGTAATTTTCAAAAGTGAGTTTAATTAAGAAAAAAATATCTGAACCTAATGAATGGCATTCCTTTACAGAACATCTAACAGAAATCAATCATATTTATAATGAATCAGCTACCAATATTCATTGTAACAATTCCAGGACAGACAATAGTTTCTGGTAGAATGTCCATTATGTTATGATGAATGTGCAATTTGGGACAATCAAGAATTCACCCATGTGCGTAAGTGTGCGTAAGTCAAATAACTTCACGCATTTCACTCTCCCCTTTAAATTCTCCCCTTGGCTTAAATCTGTCATTTACGCGTGATAGAAGGAATTACGCGTTTTAGGAGGAGCAATCCCAAAATCTGGGTGTTTCTAATACAACTCTTGCGCATAGACCTCTGAAGTTCGCCTACAAAAAAGCTGCCATCTGGTATCTGGCATTTTTTCCTATGGGAAAATAACATGGGCATTTTAAGTTATTGCACCTGTTAAACTCTTGCGGGATGAAAAAGTCTGAAATGCAGACGTTTTCCCAAAAACACTTTTGTCCTCTGACTTCAAGTGGATACTGTGATCTCTGGTACAAGGTGGTACACTTTGTTTTTTGCTACCCCAGAGCTAACTTCTTAATGGCAAGTTGCATCGCAAGTTAGCTCAGTTTGCACAGACGTCTGGGCCCAGTTTCCCGATAACGACGGAGACACGCTCTTACGAGGGTTTTCTATTCATCTTACGATCGTTCGTTTGGTTTTTCCGGCTGTTTCCCGAACATGCTCGTAGCGTGAACGCGCGTGCACTGCTCTTAAGATGCTCTTAAGGGGAGCTGTCCACGTTAATAGTTCTGAAATATCCTCTGATTTGACGGTGATGTCAGGTGACTGCACGTCACAGCTATAGGCCTACCATTTAAACTTCGGATCTACACATTAATTCACATCAATACGAAAATAAAACACTTTGACATCTGCATGTAAGCATCCCAAGTAGGTTATATACCACACAGAGACATAAATAATTGTAATTATTTTAAGATTAGATTGTTGCACCATGCAATAATTTTTCGCGGTGCCACTTATGAACACGTTTGAAGATAAGAAAGAAGTCGAGTACGAAAGAGAGGAAATGTGTAGGCTTAGATTTTGATGCAGTAGGCTACAGACTAAACCACATGTTGCTTTCTCTGCTTTTTACCTCATAGGCCTAATAAAATATTCACTTAGCAAAGATAAGGTCAAACTATTCTGGCAACGTCTCGTTTCATAACTTGATTGCATTTTTGTCCGCTTTTCATCACATTATTATGACCATTAAATGTAGGCTATTTTGCACGCTAAAATCTGATTCATCACAGGTAAACACAATAAAGAATGGGAACGTAAGTTGGATTATGTATTCTAAGTTGTAATTCCTCTGTATGTCCTGTTGGTGACCTCAGTGAGAAGTACTGTTAAGACGCTCTTAGCCGGTAACGAGTACTCTGGAGCACTCGTAGATCTACGAGTGTTTTCACGACGCTCTTAAGCTACGATGGTTTCGGGAAACAGTCGGCAAATCTTAAGACGTTCGTAAGAGGGACTTTACGACGCTCTTAGGCTTAAGATGCTTTCGGGGAAGTGGGCCCACTTCCCCGATAACGACGGAGACACGCTCTTAAGAGGGTTTTCTACGATTCATCTTACGATCGTTCGTTTGGTTTTTCCGACTGTTTCCCGAACATGCTCGTAGCGTGAACGCGCGTGCGCTGCTCTTAAGATGCTCTTAAGGGGAGCTGTCCACGTTAATAGTTCTGAAATATCCCCTGATTTGACGGTGATGTCAGGTGACTGCACGTCACAGCTATAGGCCTACCATTTAAACTTCGGATCTACACATTAATTCACATCAATACGAAAATAGAAACACTTTGACATCTGCATGTAAGCATCCCAAGTAGGTTATATACCACACAGAGACATAAATAATTTTAATTATTTTAAGATTAGATTGTTGCACCATGCAATAATTTTTCGCGGTGTCACTTAAGAACACGTTTGAAGATAAGAAAGAAGTCGAGTAAGAAAGAGAGGAAATGTGTAGGCTTAGATTTTGATGCAGTAGGCTACAGACTAAACCACATGTTGCTTTCTCTGCTTTTTACCTCATAGGCCTAATAAAATATTCACTTAGCAAAGATAATGTCAAACTATTCTGGCAACGTCTCGTTTCATAACTTGATTGCATTTTTGTCCGCTTTTCATCACATTATTATGACCATTAAATGTAGGCTATTTTGCACGCTAAAATCTGATTCATCACAGGTAAACACAACAAAGAATGGGAACGTAAGTTGGATTATGTATTCTAAGTTGTAATTCCTCTGTATGTCCTGTTGGTGACCTCAGTGAGAAGTACTGTTAAGACGCTCTTAGCCGGTAACGAGTACTCTGGAGCACTCGTAGATCTACGAGTGTTTTCACGACGCTCTTAAGCTACGATGGTTTCGGGAAACAGTCGGCAAATCTTAAGACGTTCGTAAGAGGGACTTTACGACGCTCTTAGGCTTAAGATGCTTTCGGGGAAGTGGGCCCTGGCCTAGTGCTAAAGCGTGGCACGACTGAACATACAGAAGTGACGCACCAAATCCTTAATATTTCTTGAATGTTTTTGATAATTGACTAGGCCTACAGTGATCTGTTTGTTATGTGCGAAATGTTGTTAGTTTATCTGTGGATTTATTTATATGTAGCCTATATATCTGACTGCAATATTACAACAGATTACCGTTGTCCACCCACTTGGCCGGGAGTAATATAAGGTGAGTAACAATTATTATCTCTGATTTATTCTCCGACAGCAGCTACGTTACCAGCAGATGGCCCTAAAGACAAGAAATCTAAACTTTAATTGTTAAGGCCTTTCGTCCTCGTCAGCGTTTTTAATGTTCACACAATGCACACACATGGTCGTAGCTATCATAGAGAACACCAAGGTCATGTCTTCGGTATTTTTCTTCAAGTTTCGTTTATTTTTTTAAGTAGGCTACAAATAACCAACAAGACAATTATCCTTGCATCAACTCACCGTCACGTGACACGTAGTTGCAATTACAGGTAGGCTACAAAACGAAAGTAGTCGACTCGGCTATCACGGAGTGTGTCCTAAACTAATTAACGAACGCAATACAGTTCACATAAACTTCAATGATAACCACAAATCCATTGTCCAAAATAAATAAACTTGACGGCTTGTTAAATTCTGTCAGTAGGCCTAATCTAAATTCACCTGACCTGAACAAAGGCTGCAACAAAGTTAACGTTTTGGAAAGCCAGCAAAAGTTGATAAGACAAAGAGAAGAGGGGAAGGTGAGAAAGGTAATGTTGAAATTCAGTGGAGATACAGTTAGTGAACCTGCACTGAATATTAAGCTGTATTAATGTTATATACGATGGATAATTAATGTTGTGGTGGATATTATCTCATCATGAGATTTTCATGGCCCAAACATAACCTATTGTCAAATTATATCAATTATTGGTCAATAAATTGGAGACTTGTTGCTTTAAGAAATCCAACACAGGAGACAGGAGATAGAAGATGTCAAGAGTCAAGATGTGACACTCATTTGTGTCAGAAGGTAGCCTACAAGCTCTGTAGCCGACCCTGCAAATTATAAATGCAACATTCGCTACGATACGGTTGAGCAGGATACAATATAAATATCAAAGGCCAATTTTGGAAAAAGTCTTGAGGTGCATCTGTGGTACAAGTGAATCTTAAAAATAGAATATTGTGGAAAAGTATGTTGGTTCAAGTTATAAACAAAACATGTTATACACTGAACAAATATATGGTTCTACTTCATTATTGACAAAATTATCATGATGCCCTTTACATTTCAGCCCTCTCTATGGTTTAGTCTTCCATATGCCTTCCATATGCTATATAAATGAGTGTGATTTATGTCAATTTGGCTACAGCCTTGTGCACACGATGACATGATGAATGCACAAATGGAAATAGGTTAAGCTTTATGTGCAGCACAATCAAGGAGAGTAAGAATAGTACACGGAGCAAATTTCTGGTCGTCACTGCAGTGTTTAAAATCACAAAACACACTTCTGAATACAAGTCAGGTTCAATAAATCAAGACTCTGAGAACGTCACAAAAATGATAAAATCAAGGAAGTCTCAGCGCTCAGATAGAGCATATTGGATATGGGCTATAGCCTTAGTCGCGCTAGAGGGCACAGTCCTAACAAAGTTAAATAGGCCGACTCCTATTCAACGAAGCATCAAGTCCTGACTTGGACCGAAACACACCTGCCCATTCTTAACTTCTAAAAATGATTTCCAACTGGTTTCGATCACTTGAAAATTGTGTTTATGCACTATAAACAAAAACAGAACAAACCTCATTATCATGAACATGCCGATGATTCATAGCTTAATTAGAAAGGTTAACCGAGAATGATATATTGAATGGAATGCAGGGAGGTACCGAGAGCCGCCATAAATAGTGCCCAAGGACGCTCTCTCGACCCATTACGAGATGATAATGCACTGGATGTGGGCTACAGTACAAAATAATCCAAGTTAGCCAACAGAACCATCATAACCAACAAAACCAACAGAAGGCCCTTCGGACGTTGTAGACGAGCATAATGTATCCTTTGGGTTTGAGATATGTTTTGTGTTTCACATTTTGTTTCGCTATGGGGTGCAAATGGAAGGACGGCCGTCTCAGATATCTAAACGAACAAAGCCTCCAACTTCTCTGGGAAATGGTAAGCTCTATTGCGAGGTTTACAGACAGCAGAGGATGGGGTGGGCCTGTCCATTTAATTTCTGGTGATCTCTTATCTGATAGGTTGACAGTAGCCTATGTGATTGACTTAAACATGACTTAAAAATGTTCGAATTTTTGCCCTGGAACTAACTTTTGACATGAATCGGCAGGGGGGTCATTTCCCTTTTCAGTGCTTGGAGGAGAAGTCCACCCAACATCTGGTCCTCAGGAATGCCATTTTTGAACATTCCAAGCAACTGGACGTGAGTAGTCAGAATGTGGTGTATGTAGCCTATATAGGCTATGGTACCTATCGTTAGAACATCCAACAAATAACTTTATTTTTTTCTATGGAATGTCTGATACACAACCAAGGTGCACATGAGTAGTACATGGTAATCGAACTTCTGATTGATTGCTATGTAGGTTACTATAGCCTAGTTATTATATATATATATATATAATATGTATTATATATTTAATAATTATATATATATATTAATTATTATTATATTATTTATATATTATTGTTATACTACACCTCAGGATGTGTAGGCCTAAAATGTCACTGGCTATAGTATAAAGCAACATTTTAGGTCTACAAGTAGCTTAGCTTACAGTCTTGACTAGGATGACTTTTTGTCAGAGATTCTTACAATCATATAAGCCTAAAGGAAGCGCAGAATATTGTGGTCACACATCTTGTTATGCATATTGCTAACGATGACAAATAAAAATGAAATATCTCCCAACACAGGGGGACGTGATACTAATCTCCTATGTGGTTCTGGGCCAAGTCAGAAAGATTTTTGCCAAGCCCCACCAACCGTGCTCTTGGAACAAACGACACATGGACGCCTTCGCCAATATCGTATTCAGGCAAACCATAAACCTATCTGGATGCGTAAGGTTTCTTTACTTATGCACACGTTTTTTTTTTATTATTACCGGCTTTCCTGCACATGCACATGCACAGTCATCCCTGGTTTCACTGCTGACTTCACAGCTGGCGGAAGGACACCTTCAAGTGAGTCTGGAAGCACTGCACAGTGGTGGACTTCATAAAACGAAACACTATTTTAAACAACTAAAACACTTTCTGAAACAAAAGGTAGGCTAATTGATGAAAATGCTTCAGAGCACAAGATATAGCCTATATGAGTCACTCGAATGATGTACAACTCAATGTTGGTAAAATTCATCAACATCTAACTATTTATGTTTCAGGGTTACAGCTTCTGTGCATGGGAGATAGTCAGACATGAAATTCAGAGCACATTAACGTGCTTGAACTCTCTAATCAAAAGAACAGAAAAAAGCGCCGAGGATGAAGGATGGAATGGACACGTGTAGCCTATTGGAGTAGCCTAGTTCTGTGACAGTAACGACCATTCTCGGGCATCAGTGACGTGCAGAGAAATGCATTTTGTCACCTTTGCATGCCTATGCTGGTCACCTCAGGGACTTCCCTCAAGAGCCCTTCAGTGGAATCTCAGACAAAAACTGAAAGTTGTGACAGTGAAAGTTGTGACTCTCTGCCGCCACAATTTCCTTTTTAACCTCATCGAAGAAAACAGCAACATTTCGGAAACAAATTGCCCCGCAATATCGAGTTTAGCGAACGTTTAAAACTCAGCACTTAGTCAATTGAGCCTCTTAAAATGTTTCAGTGAACGTCTCTTAACATTTTTAAAGTTTTGAATTGACTGGGTTCAATATTCTAATGACATGTCTACGAGAGCCCCTCGTGTGTGATCCTTTTTGTGTGGGGGGCTGCGTCCTCCCCTGTATGTGTGTAGTGTGTGTGTACTTGACCTGCCCCGTGAGTATTGTGTTCTGTGTCTTGGTCTGTGTCCCTGCTCTCGTTCTCAGCAAATAAACCTTTTGATTGGACAACTGTGTGGTTCGCTATCAAATCGTTACAGTATGTTTGTGTTGACATCGACAGGAACTTTTTTCTTTGGATTAGGCTACACAGAAGGCATCTGAAAAAATATTTATTTTCGTTGGTCTCGACTAAAGTGATGTAGCCTACGTTTGAAGGTATGGCCATGGTCTAACATGTTCATGCTCTTCAACGGATCGATCTTGGGTTCTCTGCCGTTCTGTCTTTTCCTTCCAGTGTATGTGTGTGTGTGTGTGTCGCTGTGATGTGTCGTCACCGTGAACATTAATCTGTATTGGTGCATTCATGGCACTTGGGAATGACAAGCCCCATGGCTAATTTGTTTTTCCCACAGAAAGTGTTCATATGCTTTGCCGTCGGAATGTGTGACAAACACGGATGCCACAACAAAGGTTAAAACATTGTCTTACACTTTACGTGGAAGTGCAAGACAAAAGTGGTGTATGTGCGAAGTGAAAGTAGTATGTGTGTATGCATTTTAAGTGGATGTGCAAGACAAAAATGGTGTATGTGCGAAGTAAATCTAATATGTGTGTGAGTTTTTGACGTGGATGTGCAAGACAGAATTGTTTTATGTGCAAGCTTTTCATTGGCATGTGAAAGAAACCGTAGTGTATGTGCAAGAAAAAGTTGTGTGCGCGCAAGCATTTCATGTACATATGCAAGGAAAAGTAGTGCATGTATAAGCATTTAGTGCATATATGCGACCTATTCTTGATATATGGCCTAGGGGGCGCCTCATAGAGGATGCTACTGCGCTACTTGATCAATAAAAGAGCTTAGCTACTGAAAAGTTACTTGGTTTTGTAAATAGCAACGTTACTGCCAAGCTAGTGACAAATGTAGTTACAAATGTAGTACAAGTAGCAACGCTACAAACACATTGGCATTAACCAAACTGCAGCACAGTAGGCCTAGGCTATAATGTCACATGATAGCCGTTCGAGGTTCGGTCACAAACTCGGCATTGGACAGCGATGGCGGGGTATTGTCACTTCTGTTGACATTCAAACAAAACAGAGAGCTATAACTCGCTACTCCTTCCTCCCCTCCCCCTCCTTCTCCTGAACGCGCAGTTCGTCGGTTATTGGTTGGCCTACATAATTAAAACATCACATCCAGGGTCCGAGATGGGAAATAATGTGGAACAACAATGCAGAAATAATATTTTAACGTTATCATTTAGCTGATGGGGTAAGGTGGGACACTCCAAAGTGGAGAATGGCGGAAAACCACTGAGGTAAACACAGCATTGACCAGGGGCTAAACTTCACATTAGCCCTTTAGGCTATATAGGCCTAATGAGTGAAAAGTTAATTGGCCAATTTGGCCTAAACAATATACCAAATTCTACCAAATCCAGCCTAGGCCTAGAAGTCTGGCACACTCTGGTGGAATAACTTGTAGCCTATTTTGGTGTGGGAGGTCCTGATTCTTTAGCTCATCTTTCTAAAATAAAACTCAATGACAGAAGAATCAGATGTAGGCCTATGTGTAAGTGTCACCTTTGTCAAGTGATTTCAGTTCCTCTAAAAGGTAATTGGACACTATGTGGCTTTTCGTGAAAACGTGTCAGGACATCGGGACAGTTGTAAAATTATAAAGTCTAAAATAAAAATGGTGTACCTTATATAGTTTCATGTTGTACTGAAGACAGTCCATTTTTATGGATTTGTAATTTAAATAATAAAGTAATTTTAATAAAAGAAAAAATATCTGATAACCAGTACAGATTATAGCTTTCCAGGGGGAGAATTTGTGAGGACCTTGATCCAGACTACAACAGATTGGCTTGCACTCTGGTAAATAGAAGAGCACTTGGCTAATAGCATAGCCTACTCCTTATGTGCTCAATGAGGTACAGTAAGTGGAAATTGAAAGCGGAAATCGAAACTGAAACAATGGTTGAGCTTCCCGGAGGTTCCCGGAGCTTAGGCTAGGTTCTCTTTGCCTACGTCATGTAGTCATTCCATTGCCCACTAGGCCTACAGCACCAATAATTGTGGCACGTGTGGTTTTGTAAAGATTAGCCTAGGCCTAATACTTTTTGAGGGATTTCTTCTTCATCAGAATTAGTCTCAGCTAAAAGTTTGTTGTCCTTTTTTTTATTTTATTTTTTACCAAAGGTTGAATTTATTTTGGCGTTTTTATTTACAGCCTAGCCTACTGTCAAGAGCTGCAGAGTCAAGCGCAAAGACGACGGTAGCAAGGAAAAAACTGATTGCAAGGCTCTGGGCCCTGCAAAGATTTGCGATTTCCACAATTTCTGCTGTCTGCAGAAAACCAATGTTCCGACAAAGGATCCACATAGGCTACATCAGAGAAAAAAACCAAACAACGTATATTTTCCATATTTATTTGATTTGGAAAGATAGTTTGAATAAATAACATTTATGCATACATATAGGTGTGGTAAAAAATAAATAAAAATACAGATGGCCTATCAATCAAATCAAAGCTATTTATCAAGTTACAGTGCAAGTAAGTATACTATAGTAACACATGTAGACCTATAGTTCAAAATATATTGTGTGCATTAATAAATAAATACATAGATACGTACATTAATAATAAATAGGTTAAATAAATAGAATGAATGGGGGAAATAGGTACAATTAACCATTTTTACACAGATTTTGGCCTATAAAAGGTAGTTGGAGCTCTGGAGAATAAATCTGAGTGTGGACAATATATGTTGTCGAACCACCTCCCACGCACAAATACTGGATTCCTGGAAAAGAACATAGTAATTATTGATAATAAGCTATTATGCAACAAAGAAGAGAATATTACTGAACGGTTCCGGGCCTCACCTTCTCTGTCAAAATGTTTGCTATTTTGTCAAAGAACGTTTTCAGTGTAGTATTTCTATCCTGGAAATCATCCAGGGACGAATGAGTTTTGCTCATAATCTGGTTAAGAAGAAATGTCAAATTCAGATGAAAGAAAACACTTAAAATTAGCTGTCTTTGTAATCACTGTTTTATCTTTTTCACTCACACATCTGCTCTCCTCAATCTGACGATAAATTAAACTCTGAAAATCCTCCAGGTTGTTGTTCCAGCTGGTCGGCATAGAGTCATTCGCAAACAAAGTGTCGATCAATTTGAGAGTTTCATAAGCCATCTTCTCTGCACCAGCATTCTGTAAAAAAAGATGAGACGCGCTGGTATTTAGTTAGGCTACTGTATCCACTGCAGCCACACCAATTAGGCTACTTTTCAAGAATGTCACTCACATCTGCAGCCTCAGAGGTGTTAAATGCAGAGGATGGGAACGTAATCTGACGATAGTGATCAAGGCACTCCACAGGAAAGCGAACACCCTGCGAGATAAAGCGGAATGACATCGTCACTGCGTGATTGGCCCACTGAAAACATTAAAGCCTTGCTCATAGCCTACGCTTTAATTTACCACGCTCTCCAGAAGGCGGTAGGATTGGTCTACCAATCTTCTCTGTAGTCCGCATGTAGGCTTTATCGGTACTGCGTTGATATACGCAAAGCATAGAATGATTGTCAACCAGGAGCAGCTCTGAAGTGCCATTCTGATTCTGAACGATGCTTTAACTGAAAAGGAGGAGCACACACACCATACCATTACACTGCATATTTCATAAAAGTAATAGCCTATTTTTTTTTATTCCGGTTGTAAGCATGGCCATACCTGCTGGATGTGTGGTTGTAGATCCAGTCGATCTTCTTGTGGTTTGTCTTCCATCTCCACTAATGTGGTTTTATAGAAAGATTCGAATAAGAAGTGAAAGAGGGAGGACACCGTTGAACTTACGAATTAAATCAGGGATTTTTTTTAGAAATCGCAGCTGGACATCCTGAGCATTTTCCATTTGGCGCTGTTGCACCTTTTTTTCAACAGCATCATAGACTATCATAACTGCTCAAAGAATTAAAGTATACGTAATTTATAAATGGTTTGTTTCAAAGTTTTTCTCAAGTGTTCTCTCTCTCTCTCTCTCTCTCCTTTCTCTCGGTAATACTTTATATGTTGTGTAAAATTGACGCCCCTGTCAAGAAGTTAGACTTAGTAAGTTATAGGCTACCTCTCCTAGATTTGCTACTTTATAGTTTTCTATTTCAATTGGTATTCCCTTGCTAAATAAACTGTGCATTGCCAACTCGTCTATAGACATCTTTAGCTATTTGTGATTGTGAACCTTTTTTTTTATTATTATTATTTCACTTGCCATAGGCCTAGTATTTAGAGGATGGTCTTTCTAATAATGATCCCCTGTACTTCAGTCTGTCATGAAATGTTCTGAAGCTGACCTAAAATGTATCAGTCCATGTATTGAGTAGGTTATACAGAAAGCTAGGCAGGCTGATACAAACTCGTACAGACATATTGCATTCCATCTAAAAACGTCCTAAATCACAAGTTGCATCCAGCTGTTATATTCGAGGTAAACTCATTTATTTTTGCAGTCATTTGGCGTTTTGGTTCTTTGCCGCACCACCACCGTAGCCGCTGAGGAGGCCACAAAAGCGGAACAGTGACATTGGAGTTCGGAAACATCCTCCTGTGGTTTCCAGACGCCTTCATGCATACCGAAGGCTCCTTATGATGCTCCTTGTTTTGGTATTGTTTGTATTTTTGTTTCATTTGTGAAGTGACCTTGGGTGTATTGAAAGGTGTTTTATAAATAAAATGTATAATTATTTTATTTGTATTATTGAAATTAACATTTTATTCATACAAGTCAATGACAGAACTCAACAGAATCGATGTTAATGTCACCTTCGTCAAATTATTTCACTTCTTCTGAAAGGTGTTAGCTATTGGACACTTAATGTGGCATTTTATGTATATTATTATTATATGACAGGAGCTGACGAAAACTAAAATACTAATTATTTGTAAAATTTTCGATTTCTGTTAATAATAACAACTTAAATGTGCCATTGATGGTGTTTTTTCCCCTGAAGAGTTTTTTTTTCGGGATTTGTAATTTTCAAAAGTGAGTTTAATTAAGAAAAAAATATCTGAACCTAATGAATGGCATTCCTTTACAGAACATCTAACAGAAATCAATCATATTTATAATGAATCAGCTACCAATATTCATTGTAACAATTCCAGGACAGACAATAGTTTCTGGTAGAATGTCCATTATGTTATGATGAATGTGCAATTTGGGACAATCAAGAATTCACCCATGTGCGTAAGTGTGCGTAAGTCAAATAACTTCACGCATTTCACTCTCCCCTTTAAATTCTCCCCTTGGCTTAAATCTGTCATTTACGCGTGATAGAAGGAATTACGCGTTTTAGGAGGAGCAATCCCAAAATCTGGGTGTTTCTAATACAACTCTTGCGCATAGACCTCTGAAGTTCGCCTACAAAAAAGCTGCCATCTGGTATCTGGCATTTTTTCCTATGGGAAAATAACACGGGCATTTTAAGTTATTGCACCTGTTAAACTCTTGCGGGATGAAAAAGTCTGAAATGCAGACGTTTTCCCAAAAACACTTTTGTCCTCTGACTTCAAGTGGATACTGTGATCTCTGGTACAAGGTGGTACACTTTGTTTTTTGCTACCCCAGAGCTAACTTCTTAATGGCAAGTTGCATCGCAAGTTAGCTCAGTTTGCACAGACGTCTGGGCCCAGTTTCCCGATAACGACGGAGACACGCTCTTACGAGGGTTTTCTACGATTCATCTTACGATCGTTCGTTTGGTTTTTCCGGCTGTTTCCCGAACATGCTCGTAGCGTGAACGCGCGTGCACTGCTCTTAAGATGCTCTTAAGGGGAGCTGTCCACGTTAATAGTTCTGAAATATCCTCTGATTTGACGGTTTGCACGTCACAGCTATAGGCCTACCATTTAAACTTCGGATCTACACATTAATTCACATCAATACGAAAATAGAAACACTTTGACATCTGCATGTAAGCATCCCTAGGTTATATACCACACAGAGACATGAATAATTTTAATTATTTTAAGATTAGATTGTTGCACCATGCAATAATTTTTCGCGGTGTCAAGAACACGTTTGAAGATAAGAAAGAAGTCGAGTAAGAAAGAGAGGAAATAGGCTTAGATTTTGATGCAGTAGGCTACAGACTAAACCACATGTTGCTTTCTCTGCTTTTTACCTCATAGGCCTAATTAAATATATCCTTCACTTAGCAAAGATAATGTCAAACTATTATGGCAACGTCTCGTCTAATAACTTGATTGCATTTTGTCCGCTTTTCATCACATTATTATGATCATTAAATGTAGGCTATTTTGCACGCTAAAATCTGATTCATCACAGGTAAACACAATAAAGAATGGGAACGTAAATTGGATTATGTATTCTAAGTTGTAATTCCTCTGTATGTCCTGTTGGTGACCTCAGTGAGAAGTACTGTTAAGACGCTCTTAGCCAGTAACGAGTACTCTGGAGCACTCGTAGATCTACGAGTGTTTTCACGACGCTCTTAAGCTACGATGGTTTCGGGAAACAGTCGGAAAATCTTAAGACGTTCGTAAGAGGGACTTTACGACGCTCTTAGGCTTAAGATGCTTTCGGGGAACTGGGCCCTGGGCCCACTTCCCCGATAACGACGGAGACACGCTCTTAAGAGGGTTTTCTACGATTCATCTTACGATCGTTCGTTTGATTTTTCCGACTGTTTCCCGAACATGCTCGTAGCGTGAACGCGCGTGCACTGCTCTTAAGATGCTCTTAAGGGGAGCTGTCCACGTTAATAGTTCTGAAATATCCTCTGATTTGACGGTGATGTCAGGTGACTGCACGTCACAGCTATAGGCCTACCATTTAAACTTCGGATCTACACATTAATTCACATCAATACGAAAATAAAACACTTTGACATCTGCATGTAAGCATCCCAAGTAGGTTATATACCACACAGACATAAATAATTGTAATTATTTTAAGATTAGATTGTTGCACCATGCAATAATTTTTCACGGTGCCACTTATGAACACGTTTGAAGATAAGAAAGAAGTCGAGTACGAAAGAGAGGAAATGTGTAGGCTTAGATTTTGATGCAGTAGGCTACAGACTAAACCACATGTTGCTTTCTCTGCTTTTTACCTCATAGGCCTAATAAAATATTCACTTAGCAAAGATAAGGTCAAACTATTCTGGCAACGTCTCGTTTCATAACTTGATTGCATTTTTGTCCGCTTTTCATCACATTATTATGACCATTAAATGTAGGCTATTTTGCACGCTAAAATCTGATTCATCACAGGTAAACACAATAAAGAATGGGAACGTAAGTTGGATTATGTATTCTAAGTTGTAATTCCTCTGTATGTCCTGTTGGTGACCTCAGTGAGAAGTACTGTTAAGACGCTCTTAGCCGGTAACGAGTACTCTGGAGCACTCGTAGATCTACGAGTGTTTTCACGACGCTCTTAAGCTACGATGGTTTCGGGAAACAGTCGGCAAATCTTAAGACGTTCGTAAGAGGGACTTTACGACGCTCTTAGGCTTAAGATGCTTTCGGGGAAGTGGGCCCTGGGCCCACTTCCCCGATAACGACGGAGACACGCTCTTAAGAGGGTTTTCTACGATTCATCTTACGATCGTTCGTTTGATTTTTCCGACTGTTTCCCGAACATGCTCGTAGCGTGAACGCGCGTGCACTGCTCTTAAGATGCTCTTAAGGGGAGCTGTCCACGTTAATAGTTCTGAAATATCCTCTGATTTGACGGTGATGTCAGGTGACTGCACGTCACAGCTATAGGCCTACTATTTAAACTTCGGATCTACACATTAATTCACATCAATACGAAAATAAAACACTTTGACATCTGCATGTAAGCATCCCAAGTAGGTTATATACCACACAGAGACATACATAATTGTAATTATTTTAAGATTAGATTGTTGCACCATGCAATAATTTTTCGCGGTGCCACTTATGAACACGTTTGAAGATAAGAAAGAAGTCGAGTAAGAAAGAGAGGAAATGTGTAGGCTTAGATTTTGATGCAGTAGGCTACAGACTAAACCACATGTTGCTTTCTCTGCTTTTTACCTCATAGGCCTAATAAAATATTCACTTAGCAAAGATAAGGTCAAACTATTCTGGCAACGTCTCGTTTCATAACTTGATTGCATTTTTGTCCGCTTTTCATCACATTATTATGACCATTAAATGTAGGCTATTTTGCACGCTAAAATCTGATTCATCACAGGTAAACACAATAAAGAATGGGAACGTAAGTTGGATTATGTATTCTAAATTGTAATTCCTCTGTATGTCCTGTTGGTGACCTCAGTGAGAAGTACTGTTAAGACGCTCTTAGCCGGTAACGAGTACTCTGGAGCACTCGTAGATCTACGAGTGTTTTTACGACGCTCTTAAGCTACGATGGTTTCGGGAAACAGTCGGCAAATCTTAAGACGTTCGTAAGAGGGACTTTACGACGCTCTTAGGCTTAAGATGCTTTCGGGGAAGTGGGCCCTGGCCTAGTGCTAAAGCGTGGCACGACTGAACATACAGAAGTGACGCACCAAATCCTTAATATTTCTTGAATGTTTTTGATAATTGACTAGGCCTACAGTGATCTGTTTGTTATGTGCGAAATGTTGTTAGTTTATCTGTGGATTTATTTATATGTAGCCTATATATCTGACTGCAATATTACAACAGATTACCGTTGTCCACCCACTTGGCCGGGAGTAATATAAGGTGAGTAACAATTATTATCTCTGATTTATTCTCCGACAGCAGCTACGTTACCAGCAGATGGCCCTAAAGACAAGAAATCTAAACTTTAATTGTTAAGGCCTTTCGTCCTCGTCAGCGTTTTTAATGTTCACACAATGCACACACATGGTCGTAGCTATCATAGAGAACACCAAGGTCATGTCTTCGGTATTTTTCTTCAAGTTTCGTTTATTTTTTTAAGTAGGCTACAAATAACCAACAAGACAATTATCCTTGCATCAACTCACCGTCACGTGACACGTAGTTGCAATTACAGGTAGGCTACAAAACGAAAGTAGTCGACTCGGCTATCACGGAGTGTGTCCTAAACTAATTAACGAACGCAATACAGTTCACATAAACTTCAATGATAACCACAAATCCATTGTCCAAAATAAATAAACTTGACGGCTTGTTAAATTCTGTCAGTAGGCCTAATCTAAATTCACCTGACCTGAACAAAGGCTGCAACAAAGTTAACGTTTTGGAAAGCCAGCAAAAGTTGATAAGACAAAGAGAAGAGGGGAAGGTGAGAAAGGTAATGTTGAAATTCAGTGGAGATACAGTTAGTGAACCTGCACTGAATATTAAGCTGTATTAATGTTATATACGATGGATAATTAATGTTGTGGTGGATATTATCTCATCATGAGATTTTCATGGCCCAAACATAACCTATTGTCAAATTATATCAATTATTGGTCAATAAATTGGAGACTTGTTGCTTTAAGAAATCCAACACAGGAGACAGGAGATAGAAGATGTCAAGAGTCAAGATGTGACACTCATTTGTGTCAGAAGGTAGCCTACAAGCTCTGTAGCCGACCCTGCAAATTATAAATGCAACATTCGCTACGATACGGTTGAGCAGGATACAATATAAATATCAAAGGCCAATTTTGGAAAAAGTCTTGGTGCATCTGTGGTACAAGTGAATCTTAAAAATAGAATATTGTGGAAAAGTATGTTGGTTCAAGTTATAAACAAAACATGTTATACACTGAACAAATATATGGTTCTACTTCATTATTGACAAAATTATCATAATGCCCTTTACATTTCAGCCCTCTCTATGGTTTAGTCTTCCATATGCCTTCCATATGCTATATAAATGAGTGTGATTTATGTCAATTTGGCTACAGCCTTGTGCACACGATGACATGATGAATGCACAAATGGAAATAGGTTAAGCTTTATGTGCAGCACAATCAAGGAGAGTAAGAATAGTACACGGAGCAAATTTCTGGTCGTCACTGCAGTGTTTAAAATCACAAAACACACTTCTGAATACAAGTCAGGTTCAATAAATCAAGACTCTGAGAACGTCACAAAAATGATAAAATCAAGGAAGTCTCAGCGCTCAGATAGAGCATATTGGATATGGGCTATAGCCTTAGTCGCGCTAGAGGGCACAGTCCTAACAAAGTTAAATAGGCCGACTCCTATTCAACGAAGCATCAAGTCCTGACTTGGACCGAAACACACCTGCCCATTCTTAACTTCTAAAAATGATTTCCAACTGGTTTCGATCACTTGAAAATTGTGTTTATGCACTATAAACAAAAACAGAACAAACCTCATTATCATGAACATGCCGATGATTCATAGCTTAATTAGAAAGGTTAACCGAGAATGATATATTGAATGGAATGCAGGGAGGTACCGAGAGCCGCCATAAATAGTGCCCAAGGACGCTCTCTCGACCCATTACGAGATGATAATGCACTGGATGTGGGCTACAGTACAAAATAATCCAAGTTAGCCAACAGAACCATCATAACCAACAAAACCAACAGAAGGCCCTTCGGACGTTGTAGACGAGCATAATGTATCCTTTGGGTTTGAGATATGTTTTGTGTTTCACATTTTGTTTCGCTATGGGGTGCAAATGGAAGGACGGCCGTCTCAGATATCTAAACGAACAAAGCCTCCAACTTCTCTGGGAAATGGTAAGCTCTATTGCGAGGTTTACAGACAGCAGAGGATGGGGTGGGCCTGTCCATTTAATTTCTGGTGATCTCTTATCTGATAGGTTGACAGTAGCCTATGTGATTGACTTAAACATGACTTAAAAATGTTCGAATTTTTGCCCTGGAACTAACTTTTGACATGAATCGGCAGGGGGGTCATTTCCCTTTTCAGTGCTTGGAGGAGAAGTCCACCCAACATCTGGTCCTCAGGAATGCCATTTTTGAACATTCCAAGCAACTGGACGTGAGTCAGAATGTGGTGTATGTAGCCTATATAGGCTATGGTACCTATCGTTAGAACATCCAACAAATAACTTTATTTTTTTCTATGGAATGTCTGATACACAACCAAGGTGCACATGAGTAGTACATGGTAATCGAACTTCTGATTGATTGCTATGTAGGTTACTATAGCCTAGTTATTATATATATATATATATATATATATATATATATATATATATATATATATATATATATATATATATATATATATAATATGTATTATATATTTAATAATTATATATATATATTAATTATTATTATATTATTTATATATTATTGTTATACTACACCTCAGGATGTGTAGGCCTAAAATGTCACTGGCTATAGTATAAAGCAACATTTTAGGTCTACAAGTAGCTTAGCTTACAGTCTTGACTAGGATGACTTTTTGTCAGAGATTCTTACAATCATATAAGCCTAAAGGAAGCGCAGAATATTGTGGTCACACATCTTGTTATGCATATTGCTAACGATGACAAATAAAAATGAAATATCTCCCAACACAGGGGGACGTGATACTAATCTCCTATGTGGTTCTGGGCCAAGTCAGAAAGATTTTTGCCAAGCCCCACCAACCGTGCTCTTGGAACAAACGACACATGGACGCCTTCGCCAATATCGTATTCAGGCAAACCATAAACCTATCTGGATGCGTAAGGTTTCTTTACTTATGCACACGTTTTTTTTTTATTATTACCGGCTTTCCTGCACATGCACATGCACAGTCATCCCTGGTTTCACTGCTGACTTCACAGCTGGCGGAAGGACACCTTCAAGTGAGTCTGGAAGCACTGCACAGTGGTGGACTTCATAAAACGAAACACTATTTTAAACAACTAAAACACTTTCTGAAACAAAAGGTAGGCTAATTGATGAAAATGCTTCAGAGCACAAGATATAGCCTATATGAGTCACTCGAATGATGTACAACTCAATGTTGGTAAAATTCATCAACATCTAACTATTTATGTTTCAGGGTTACAGCTTCTGTGCATGGGAGATAGTCAGACATGAAATTCAGAGCACATTAACGTGCTTGAACTCTCTAATCAAAAGAACAGAAAAAAGCGCCGAGGATGAAGGATGGAATGGACACGTGTAGCCTATTGGAGTAGCCTAGTTCTGTGACAGTAACGACCATTCTCGGGCATCAGTGACGTGCAGAGAAATGCATTTTGTCACCTTTGCATGCCTATGCTGGTCACCTCAGGGACTTCCCTCAAGAGCCCTTCAGTGGAATCTCAGACAAAAACTGAAAGTTGTGACAGTGAAAGTTGTGACTCTCTGCCGCCACAATTTCCTTTTTAACCTCATCGAAGAAAACAGCAACATTTCGGAAACAAATTGCCCCGCAATATCGAGTTTAGCGAACGTTTAAAACTCAGCACTTAGTCAATTGAGCCTCTTAAAATGTTTCAGTGAACGTCTCTTAACATTTTTAAAGTTTTGAATTGACTGGGTTCAATATTCTAATGACATGTCAACGAGAGCCCCTCGTGTGTGATCCTTTTTGTGTGGGGGGCTGCGTCCTCCCCTGTATGTGTGTAGTGTGTGTGTACTTGACCTGCCCCGTGAGTATTGTGTTCTGTGTCTTGGTCTGTGTCCCTGCTCTCGTTCTCAGCAAATAAACCTTTTGATTGGACAACTGTGTGGTTCGCTATCAAATCGTTACAGTATGTTTGTGTTGACATCGACAGGAACTTTTTTCTTTGGATTAGGCTACACAGAAGGCATCTGAAAAAATATTTATTTTCGTTGGTCTCGACTAAAGTGATGTAGCCTACGTTTGAAGGTATGGCCATGGTCTAACATGTTCATGCTCTTCAACGGATCGATCTTGGGTTCTCTGCCGTTCTGTCTTTTCCTTCCAGTGTATGTGTGTGTGTGTGTGTCGCTGTGATGTGTCGTCACCGTGAACATTAATCTGTATTGGTGCATTCATGGCACTTGGGAATGACAAGCCCCATGGCTAATTTGTTTTTCCCACAGAAAGTGTTCATATGCTTTGCCGTCGGAATGTGTGACAAACACGGATGCCACAACAAAGGTTAAAACATTGTCTTACACTTTACGTGGAAGTGCAAGACAAAAGTGGTGTATGTGCGAAGTGAAAGTAGTATGTGTGTATGCATTTTAAGTGGATGTGCAAGACAAAAATGGTGTAGGCCTATGTGCGAAGTAAATCTAATATGTGTGTGAGTTTTTGACGTGGATGTGCAAGACAGAATTGTTTTATGTGCAAGCTTTTCATTGGCATGTGAAAGAAACCGTAGTGTATGTGCAAGAAAAAGTTGTGTGCGCGCAAGCATTTCATGTACATATGCAAGGAAAAGTAGTGCATGTATAAGCATTTAGTGCATATATGCGACCTATTCTTGATATATGGCCTAGGGGGCGCCTCATAGAGGATGCTACTGCGCTACTTGATCAATAAAAGAGCTTAGCTACTGAAAAGTTACTTGGTTTTGTAAATAGCAACGTTACTGCCAAGCTAGTGACAAATGTAGTTACAAATGTAGTACAAGTAGCAACGCTACAAACACATTGGCATTAACCAAACTGCAGCACAGTAGGCCTAGGCTATAATGTCACATGATAGCCGTTCGAGGTTCGGTCACAAACTCGGCATTGGACAGCGATGGCGGGGTATTGTCACTTCTGTTGACATTCAAACAAAACAGAGAGCTATAACTCGCTACTCCTTCCTCCCCTCCCCCTCCTTCTCCTGAACGCGCAGTTCGTCGGTTATTGGTTGGCCTACATAATTAAAACATCACATCCAGGGTCCGAGATGGGAAATAATGTGGAACAACAATGCAGAAATAATATTTTAACGTTATCATTTAGCTGATGGGGTAAGGTGGGACACTCCAAAGTGGAGAATGGCGGAAAACCACTGAGGTAAACACAGCATTGACCAAGGGCTAAACTTCACATTAGCCCTTTAGGCTATATAGGCCTAATGAGTGAAAAGTTAATTGGCCAATTTGGCCTAAACAATATACCAAATTCTACCAAATCCAGCCTAGGCCTAGAAGTCTGGCACACTCTGGTGGAATAACTTGTAGCCTATTTTGGTGTGGGAGGTCCTGATTCTTTAGCTCATCTTTCTAAAATAAAACTCAATGACAGAAGAATCAGATGTAGGCCTATGTGTAAGTGTCACCTTTGTCAAGTGATTTCAGTTCCTCTAAAAGGTAATTGGACACTATGTGGCTTTTCGTGAAAACGTGTCAGGACATCGGGACAGTTGTAAAATTATAAAGTCTAAAATAAAAATGGTGTACCTTATATAGTTTCATGTTGTACTGAAGACAGTCCATTTTTATGGATTTGTAATTTAAATAATAAAGTAATTTTAATAAAAGAAAAAATATCTGATAACCAGTACAGATTATAGCTTTCCAGGGGGAGAATTTGTGAGGACCTTGATCCAGACTACAACAGATTGGCTTGCACTCTGGTAAATAGAAGAGCACTTGGCTAATAGCATAGCCTACTCCTTATGTGCTCAATGAGGTACAGTAAGTGGAAATTGAAAGCGGAAATCGAAACTGAAACAATGGTTGAGCTTCCCGGAGGTTCCCGGAGCTTAGGCTAGGTTCTCTTTGCCTACGTCATGTAGTCATTCCATTGCCCACTAGGCCTACAGCACCAATAATTGTGGCACGTGTGGTTTTGTAAAGATTAGCCTAGGCCTAATACTTTTTGAGGGATTTCTTCTTCATCAGAATTAGTCTCAGCTAAAAGTTTGTTGTCCTTTTTTTTATTTTATTTTTTACCAAAGGTTGAATTTATTTTGGCGTTTTTATTTACAGCCTAGCCTACTGTCAAGAGCTGCAGAGTCAAGCGCAAAGACGACGGTAGCAAGGAAAAAACTGATTGCAAGGCTCTGGGCCCTGCAAAGATTTGCGATTTCCACAATTTCTGCTGTCTGCAGAAAACCAATGTTCCGACAAAGGATCCACATAGGCTACATCAGAGAAAAAAACCAAACAACGTATATTTTCCATATTTATTTGATTTGGAAAGATAGTTTGAATAAATAACATTTATGCATACATATAGGTGTGGTAAAAAATAAATAAAAATACAGATGGCCTATCAATCAAATCAAAGCTATTTATCAAGTTACAGTGCAAGTAAGTATACTATAGTAACACATGTAGACCTATAGTTCAAAATATATTGTGTGCATTAATAAATAAATACATAGATACGTACATTAATAATAAATAGGTTAAATAAATAGAATGAATGGGGGAAATAGGTACAATTAACCATTTTTACACAGATTTTGGCCTATAAAAGGTAGTTGGAGCTCTGGAGAATAAATCTGAGTGTGGACAATATATGTTGTCGAACCACCTCCCACGCACAAATACTGGATTCCTGGAAAAGAACATAGTAATTATTGATAATAAGCTATTATGCAACAAAGAAGAGAATATTACTGAACGGTTCCGGGCCTCACCTTCTCTGTCAAAATGTTTGCTATTTTGTCAAAGAACGTTTTCAGTGTAGTATTTCTATCCTGGAAATCATCCAGGGACGAATGAGTTTTGCTCATAATCTGGTTAAGAAGAAATGTCAAATTCAGATGAAAGAAAACACTTAAAATTAGCTGTCTTTGTAATCACTGTTTTATCTTTTTCACTCACACATCTGCTCTCCTCAATCTGACGATAAATTAAACTCTGAAAATCCTCCAGGTTGTTGTTCCAGCTGGTCGGCATAGAGTCATTCGCAAACAAAGTGTCGATCAATTTGAGAGTTTCATAAGCCATCTTCTCTGCACCAGCATTCTGTAAAAAAAGATGAGACGCGCTGGTATTTAGTTAGGCTACTGTATCCACTGCAGCCACACCAATTAGGCTACTTTTCAAGAATGTCACTCACATCTGCAGCCTCAGAGGTGTTAAATGCAGAGGATGGGAACGTAATCTGACGATAGTGATCGATCAAGGCACTCCACAGGAAAGCGAACACCCTGCGAGATAAAGCGGAATGACATCGTCACTGCGTGATTGGCCCACTGAAAACATTAAAGCCTTGCTCATAGCCTACGCTTTAATTTACCACGCTCTCCAGAAGGCGGTAGGATTGGTCTACCAATCTTCTCTGTAGTCCGCATGTAGGCTTTATCGGTACTGCGTTGATATGCGCAAAGCATAGAATGATTGTCAACCAGGAGCAGCTCTGAAGTGCCATTCTGTCTGTAGGTCAACGATGCTTCAACTGAAAAGGAGGAGCACACACACCATACCATTACACTGCATATTTCATAAAAGTAATAGCCTATTTTTTTTTATTCCGGTTGTAAGCATGACCATACCTGCTGGATGTGTGGTTGTAGATCCAGTCGATCTTCTTGTGGTTTGTCTTCCATCTCCTCCAATGTGGTTTTATAGAAAGATTCGAATAAGAAGTGAAAGAGGGAGGACACCGTTGATCAAATTTACGAATTAAATCAGGGAATTTTTTTAGAAATCGCATGCTGGACATCCTGAGCATTTTCCATTTGTTGCTGTTGCGCCTCTTTTTTCAACAGCAACTGCTGACTATCATAACTGCTCAAATAATTAAATTATACGTTATTTATAAATTATTTGTTTCAAGGTGTTTTTCAAGTGTTAGGGTTAGAGTTAGGGTTATTATAGTTTTGTATTCCCTTGCTAAATAAACATGCGCATTGTCAACTCGTGGCTTGTAACCGGAGGGTTGACGGTTCGAGCCCCGACCAGTAGGCACGGCTGAAGTGCCCTTGAGCAAGGCACGTAACCCCTCACTGCTCCCTGAGCGCCGCTGTTGTTGCAGGCAGCTCACTGCGCCGGGATTAGTGTGTGCTTCACCTCACTGTGTGTTCACTGTGTGCTGAGTGTGTTTCACTAATTCACGGATTGGGATAAATGCAGAGACCAAATTTCCCTCATACTATAGGCCTACTCGTCTATAGACATCTTTAGCTATTTGTGATTGTGAACCTTTTTTGTTATTATTATTTCACTTGCCATAGGCCTAGTATTTATAAAGGATGCTTTCTAATAATAATCACCTGCACTTCAGTCTGAGTCATGAAATGTCCTGGATCTGACCTGAAATGTATGAATCCATGTATTGAGGTTATGCGGAAAGCTAGGCAGGATGATACAAACCCGTACAGATTGCATTCCATCTAAAAACTTCCTAAATCACAAGTTGCATCCAGCTGTTATAGTTGCGGTAAACTAATTTATTTTTGCATCATTTGTTTTAGCGTTTTGGTTCTTTGCCGCACCACCACCGTAGCCGCTGAGGAGGCCACAAAAGCGGAACAGTGACATTGGAGTTCGGAAACGTCCTCCTGCGGTTTCCAGACCCCTTCATGTATATCGAACGCTCCTTATGAGGTCTTATTTCACTTTCGATACATCCATTGACCCGGGTGACTTAAATTCAGAACATGGGTCTGGGACAATCACAACCACAATCTAAAACCAGCCTACCTTTACGACTGGGCACTGAAAACAGGTAAGGACGCACCATTTTCGATAACCTCAACTAGATCTTAATCGTCAAAGAATGTGAAGGATTGTTTTAATGAATCACCGAAGTAGCCTAGTTATATAAATAAGTCACTTTGGTTGCAGCCTTCGCGTTGGAGAGCTACTGACAGGATGGGACCTCAAACCTTCACTTTTCTGAGTATTATCCTGTGCGCTGCGCATGTCTACCCACTGCCCGTTACTTGTTTGTTACAAGGGGCACTGATCAAGAAAGTACATGATCTCCTTGAGAACATGGTAGGCTAATAGACATTCAAACGATACCGTATACCTTGTCATCAGTGATATGAATGAAACTAATTGAATGCGTTTAAATGTGAGCCTGAATGGTTGGTCTGTTTCAGGGACGTAATTTTCCATTGGAGTGCCTTGATCACAACGTTCAGCTGACATTCCCTGCTTCTGCTTTTAAGATGAACAGGACTGCACAGGTGAGAACAGTGTTTTCCTCCATCTGGTGCACAGAAACAAGACTGCATACCAGAAGAACAATTAGAACACTTTTTTTCGCCGCAGGTGAACGTTGGCTTGGAGAAAGCTATTCATGAAGTGCTTAGACACATCGACATTCTGTTTGAGAATGACACCATGCCACACATTTGGGATCAAAGGAAACTCGACGACTTCCGAAATATAGTATACCGACTGGTCGAGGAGAGCGAGTGTGTAAGTGGCATCGAACATTTTTAATCACATCAACAATAATATCATCATCCATAATAAACAACTTTAATATTGTTATTTAAGGTTTTGAAAAAATCTCAGTCGATCCAAGAAGACAACTTTCCTGACAGAAAAATCGCACTGGATGCATATTTTAAAGAAATATCAGACGTCCTCCGACAGAAGGTAGGCTATAACGTATTTATTAACAAAGCCTGTTACAATTTATGAAATGCACGAACTATGAGTCCATTTTCGGAGCCCTGAAATTCTCCCACCTTTGTTGTGCCGCCAGGAATTCAGCGCATGCGCGTGGGAGGTCGCGAGAAAAGAGATCTTGCGGATGCTTGGGTTCATTCTGCGGCATGCGTCTGATCACATGTTCTGGACCAAAAGACATGAGAACAGTCGTCGCAGATAGATGCAACTGTTCATTATGCACTTTTTTTCATTATTTTTCCGCCAGTGTAATCAATATGATGACGTGACGTGCTTATTTATTTGATATGACTTGCTTATTTATTTGTATATATGATACTGTATTTACTTATTTATTGCCATTAGGCCTATGTCCTAAATTGTTTTTGTTTCAAGTAAAAACTTTTCTCCAAGAATAAATGTTAGATGAGTTCTTCAAATTCAAAAGAAAATTATATTAAGCTTAAAAAGGTTAAACCAGGTTTTACTTGTGTTCCCTGACTTTTGTGAAAGACTGAAACTTCAGAAAGGCCACAACAGTGGCCACAACACAACAGTATAAACCCTGTCATTGTGTAGGCTATTGAGCGTCTTATGTTGATCAAACCGAAACATTTAGCAACTGCAGAACAAGACAAAACATGTTGTTGCCAGGTTGCACCCAGCTCTCTGTTAGCCCTGTGTCGCAATTATATACAGCAGTAGGCCTATCAAATTGGATCTTCAGTGACAGCATGGGAAACGGCAACTTGTTTACACAACACATGGCTCACATTTTCTAAATTTCATGCAAATATAAACATTAACATGAAGCCTAATTTTAAAGTTTATGATGTCGGCTACAGTATGCACAAAATCTTTTATAACAGATAAATATAATTTAAAGTATAACTGCAGCTCAGCATCACTTGAACTCTATAACTAAAGGGAAGTAATTGTTGTAATTAGCCTCATCTATGTGAGGGCAGTTGCAAAGAAAATGTTATTGTGTTGATAAGCTTGTTGCACATCAAGCTTTAAAGCTATAGTATACATTCAAAGAAACAGCAATAGGTTGGTGATGCTGCATGCCATATGGACATTCCTGACTCCGGAACAAGACTCAGTCATGTTTAAGGGCAACATATTGTAGCCTGTGAGCTAGCCACATCATACCATACCAACTAATACTGAAAAATCAATGCTTCAGTTATTATTTGTTTAAGTTGATTATTGATTTAGCCTACCTATTAATGTAACTAGGCCTACTTTAATGAAATCACTGAAATCATCAACAAAGTCTCCTCTGGCTGATAAATGCAAATGTAAATCAGGTTTCCAGGCCAAACATGCGTATACAAGTATTTGTATTTGCATAGACAAGAATTTGGTCTCTGCATTTATCCCATTCATGAATTAGTAAACACACAGAGCACAAAGTGAACACACAGTGAGGTGAAGCACACACTAACCCGGAGCTGTGAGCTGCTTGCAACAGTGGCACTCGGGGAGCAGTGAGGGGTGAGCTGCCTTGCTCAAGGGCACTTCAGCCATGGATGTGGGCATGGGAGAGCAATGCTCACTTCCCACATTTTTCCTACTGGTCAGGGATCGAACCGGCAACCATTTGGTCCAAGCCCGAATCCCTAACAGGCCACGGCTAAAGGAAAGGACTGAATGTCATGTCTCATAAGCTACCTCTTCAAAATATGCAGGTCGGGCATTATTTAACTGCTTTTGGTGAACCACTGGTTTCTTTCCTAACATTTCACATCTCAACTGGTTTCTCCACCGAATTCCATCGCATGAACCTTCATGAGGCTGCTTCAGAGGTCGCCGCACTGAGGTAACCCTTGAGTCCACACTCACAAGGTAGAGTGAAGGTCACAGAGGGATTTGAATCTGGACGACCTCATGCCGGAAGGCAGTCAGATAGACGATAAGGGCTTAGACACAGACACAAACTTATGTATTTGCTCGAAAGCAATCCAAGTATAAACAAAATTACTCACCCTCTCAAGTGTTTATGCCCTACAGGGACAATACAAGTGCCCTATATCAAGACAAACCTGTTATTTGTGTCAGTCGGTCTCTGGCATGGGATGAGGGGTAAGAGATGGATGTTAATCACCTTTGTCCTGATATGAACTCCAGTTGAATCATGCCCGGGACACGTGTGTCTTAGTCACATATAGTTTGATTAATTTGGGATGATGAATATGCTGCACGTAGCATTTATTGGCTGTAGACATGCATATTTATGCCTGGTGAGTTGGATGTGTAGTAGATATGAAGAAATAAATAAATACAAATAGTGTTCTCCATTTTCCAAAACTTGAGACTACTGTGACAACAGCTATTATGGTAAATAGACTGGTTGATGACTCATGCAAATGTACATGGAGGTAAGCAAGAATAGTTGCTGACTTGACCAAGTGTGACAAACACTAGTAACACTGGTAATATTAAACAGATTTCTTACTTATCTAATTTATGGTTCCAATCTGTATGTGGGGGTGGGTGAATGTATGTTTGATTATTTTCATGTGCACTTATAATTGTATTTAATGGTGACCATCAATTTGCATTAGTCTCAGCAATTTGACATACACAGGCAGACATACAGGACATACACAGGCAGAGACACTATAGTTACATTCTGATTTGTAAACAATTACATTTTTAAAGTTTTTAAGTTTTAAACATGATTATGTCCATGCACCATATTTCACAAAAGTATAGCTTCTAATAATAAAAATAATCACAATGTATTAGACTGAGACTACAAAGAATATTTGGGTGCTTTTGGGGTTGATTCAGCCCAAAAGTATTTTCAAAGATCAGGTTTTCACAAGTGAGACTAGACAACAATACAGATGCAGCTCATCTAAGTGTCAGACCAGTCCAAATACTATAAATAACGATGGCGAGACTGAATGGCAGAGGAAGTGAGTACTCTACCTGGAGAGAGCGAGAGAGAAATAGAGAGAGAGAGAGAGAAATGGTGTTGAATGACACACATACTGTACACGCCTGCCAACTATGGGCCCTCAGGGAAGTCTTACCACACATCTAAGTCTAATCATATCTAATCATAGCCAATTTATGACTTAGGCCAACTAAGTGATGTTTATTATGACACATATAATAACACAAGGTCACCAAGGTGAAGTAAAATAAACAATACAAGTGAGCATGATACTCCTTCCTCTACTAAAGTCAAACTAAAGAACAGTCAACATAGCCTACAAAGTCCCAAATATAATCAAGATACTCCTACTCAAGCAAATTTCTGTGCTACTATTTCATGATTCTAGTTACAGGAATTTGTGACCAGTTGAGCAAAAATTGAGTTGATGCCTAGTCTCATCAGAGTTTATAATTAGGGGGGAAAGAGACATTATTAAGACATGCAGACATATGCAATCCCTCTGTCCAAACATTCACTTCAGACACCCTAGCTTATCCTGTCTGTGCAAATATTCTGTACTCTCATTCCTTCAACTCTTAACCAGTAAAATACCAGTTAAATACCAGTAACTTTCAGATCTTTCAGTGATTCGGTGATCTTTCAGCGAGCAAGTGTTCCTTAAGAATCTATGTGACTGGGTCTGGGTAACACACTTGTCACAGCAATGTTCTCTTCACATACAGTACACTATAGTTAAACTTTTAAAAAGATGAACAGATGAACAGTTTTTCATTCCCAGCAGAGTGTGGGCAAACCTCCACATAAAATGCTTTTCCACAGAGGGACTTGCCCAATAGAACTTACCATAGAAGGTAGGCTACAAAAGGGAAAGTCGCAACATTTTCAGTTTTACTAGCCAAGTGAGAGTGATGAGCTTTTCCGAATTAGAGACCAACTTCCACAAATGCATAAGGGCAATTCCATGCAGAGATCACATCCTTACCATGAAAAAAATTGTGCACACACAAATAGAACCGCATAGAACTGTTGTTAAAATGTTCATTTAGGTCTATATGTTATTGTTTGTAACTGATCTTATTGAATTTGATGAAAAATTACACTCTTTTTACATCATAAATATGGTGTGCAACCATTCAGAAGCAACATTTTTCATATGGCAATATTAAAAAGGGGATAAATGGACTTAAGGTTCCATTTGACAAATTCCAGATTGACAAGGAATGGCAGAGCAATGTGTATGCTCAGCTTGCCTTAAAAGCACAGCTCCTTAAATTTGTAAGGCTCTTGTTTATAAGTCAGAAAGTTCAATGGCAATGTCACATCCATAACGTTTTATAGGAAAAGTTTATGCTACACATATTGTACAGTGTTGATGCGAGAATGTCTGCGCAAAGCTGATTTATATCAATGTAAAGTGTGATGAACAAATTGTTCCCCTTTCTTACTTTTAAAACCTTTCATGGTGCGTTATGGATGTGACCTTATTATATAATGTGAATTTACAGGAGTGGAGACTTTATTTTACCTCAAAGCCGATAAATGTCTGTTCTGGTGGCATGCCAGTTTCGACACATTTCACCTAGTGTTTCCAATTGACATTTCAGAGATTATTAGGCTGATCAAAACCACAGGAAGGCCTAAGCGTGAGCGAAACAAAACATAATATCAAAATACCTCCAGTGATTCACAGCCTATTTTAGAGTGGCCTAATAACGAAAATCTGAGTGATTATCTTCCCATTATAATTGTCATAATGTTGTTAACTGGATTATCTTGTTAGCTGGTGAAATGGCTGACTTTGCAGCTTGAGTTAACGTAGCAACCTCATTCTGTTACAGATGTGTTCAGCCTGCCATTCGTGTCTGTTTAACACAGTTTAATTTGAAATGTGATGCTCTACTATTTACAAAGGTTTACAACACGATGTGCCAGCATTTTGAAGTGTCAGAAGTTTTCGGGTTCTGGGGGGCCTAGGAGTGGCCTCCAAGTTTCATGTTCCCTGGTGTTTCAGTAAACTGGGAATCATTGACCAAAATGGATGACGAGAAAATAAAAAAGAAATATATTTTTTAAAGATTTTAAATGACTTATTTTCCTGATTCTTCCTGTGGATATGGGCACTGAGGATGCAATAATTTAATTGCTAGCTACTTTCAATTTCAATTGTTTCATATAAAAATGCAGTTTTATGTGGATTGGTTCAGACACATCACATCCATAAAGTGAAAACGTCACACCCATAACGCCAGTTAGCCTGTGCATTACAAAAGCATAGACTTCTTTATGCTACATTTATAATGGTTTCAGCAGTTTCCTTAAAAATTCAGAGTTTGTAGAAAACCTGTAATCTCTCATAAGTGTGTCTATTTCATATCACGTCCATAACGCCATGTATTCTTGTAAATGATTATATGAAATTTGTCATTATTCAGAGGACAGAGTTTATATTAAAAGTTATGGAAATTAATTAACTGATTCTGCTCTAAGGCATTTTGTTTACCAATATGAGTCCAACTGTCACCACCATAACGCTGGAACTGCCCATAACCATCAAAAAACTAAACAAGCACACTGGAGGTCTGAGCTGATTGCTCTGAATATAAGGAAAGGAACACAAGGATAGCCGCCATATTCATATGGATGGGCATGTCTTTTGGTATGAAGAGATGTAGTCTAGTAAACTAATATTGAGTAAAAACTTAAAAGCTCATTAATTTAGGCTACACCGTCACCTTCGTAATAATCTGCTCACCGCGCTTACATCGGCAACTAGGGAAGTTTCGTATCAACGACCATTTTCTTCATGCTTGGGATTCCCCGCAAGAAATTTAGTTGAGATGAAAAATAGAAAGTGCACAATACGAGCGTCATGTCGTTTTTCTGAAACCGCCATTCATAAAAATGATGTAACATAGTGCAATATGAGATTGGTTAACAACTAATATTTACGCGAAATAAAAATAATAGAACAAATACAACGTAATAAAATAGTGCTGTAGGCCTAAATCTCAGGACAGAGTAGCCACAATTTCGTAATTACCACCATAGACTGAAAGCCGTTAGTGAGGGCAACTTGTCAGACTTACAGGTCCTCTATAGTGCAAGGATAGTGGTCTCTACATGAATGGCAACACCGCATTCACTGCGTCTTTTTTAATTCAAAACCAGCGCCTTAAGGTTTGCAAAACAGATTTCCACTGTGAGCAGGCGCCCATAGACATATTCCCCACATGGTTTAACATCTCAAACGTCCGCATTTGTTGTAGGCCTAGTTGTAACCTAGTAGGCTAATTTTCCGTTGATATTTGCAATAAGCTAAACCACAGCTTGTAAGGAAACGAAATCGACTTTGCCAACCACTGGCCACAACGTGCAAAACGAAAGAAATGGGCATCTTTATAATGTCTCAGAGGTATGGCGAATTCTTCAGTTCAACTTGACACATCAAAGATATCTAATTTGACGTTCTTAGTTTGTGTTCTTAGGTCACTTAAAAATGACTCCTGCGAGTTTTTTTCTCTACTGTTTTATTGTGTTCTTCTGCGACAGTGTTTTGTCGAAGGGGTGCAGGTGGACGCAATTCCAACTTGGCAGCAAGAACGAAGAGAGCGTGTTGCTGCTCACACAGATGGTGAGAATAATAATCATTTGATATATATATAATTTTCCTAATTTGATATATGTATGTGTCATGTAACTTAAAAAGAAAATATCATCTCATGTATAGGGCGGTAACTTTCCTTTGGCATGCTTGAAAGAAAAAGGAGAAGGGCCGCGTCTTTTCCCAGCGGAGGCATACAGGGAGGCACAGGTAGGGTTTGGGATACTCCTGCTTCGGGCTTCTTTTAAAGCAACGTGGCCTTTGCTTCACAGACTAGCGCTCTAAGTAGCCCATTGTGGCACTGTGACAGCCATGACACAACACATAGGTTAGCAAAAGTCGATGGGCCGATTGTATTTTTTGTGTAGCTAGGCCTATTTCTCTTCCAATTAAGGTTTAGGTAACAGATTTATAAGATCCAGTGCTGAAGGCTGTCATATGTCTGTCAAACTATCAATGAAGGGGCCCGTTATATAATCAATTATTATTACTCAGTACTTACTAGGCCCACTACACTACTACTGATGTCTTTCACAGAACGAAGATGTTGCCACACTTGCGCTGGAGGTCCTCGGATATACTTCTGAAATCTTCCAGAAAGACCTGAGCAAAGTTGAGTCTACGTGGAATCCTGACCAGCTTGAACTGTTTCGGAACATTTTACACCGTCAGATTGAAAAACTGAGAGGATGCGTAAGTCTAAAAACGGTAGACTAGTGTCCCATTTCAGATGTCATCATCTTGTCCACGTACGAATAGGAAAACAATTTTATTATGTTTTGCAGGTGGGAAATAAGAGCCATTCGAATGCCAGTACAGCTCTGAAGTCATATTTCGAGAAACTTCATGCCATCCTTACAGAGAAGGTAGGACCGGATTTGTTGACCAATTCCAAAATTAGGGTGAAGTCAGGTAAAATGTAACAAACAAGGTTTTTACATCTTGGACTCTAAATATTAAGCCAATCATGTTACTATATGTTAACTACAAATGTCCTTTATTAGAAACAATAATTTTGATTGGTCTGATATAACAAGGATAGGTGGGGTTGCGATTCAAAAAAACACTGGACCCAGAACAAGAAAATCACCTGACATGTTAATTTTGGGCTGATGGTAATAAGGCAACTGCAGCTAAAACATTGATGATATCACACAAAACATGCTTGTATGGTGTGATATTTTATGGATTGTTATCAAAATATTATAACAATACACCATACTTTTTTATGGGAAAGGATTTTAGTGATTATCTGATGCATCAGGTAAATTGGGACAAAACATTCCGCTAAAATGAGACATTTTATTTTTTTTAAATTACCATGTTTATAAGCCACTGGGATCCACAAAAACCTTGTGCCACATATAGGCTAAAAGATGATTATAGTAGTTTTGTCAGTTAAAAAATATTGAAGATGATGCAATGATTGTCACTATATTCCAGAAAAAACATGATTATCTATTAGCATGTAGCTGTTGGCATGTATGTCCCTCTCTAGTGTTTCCAATGGCCATAACTGGCTGGCCCATTTTACCTGAACATGTCATCAGAGTGAGGTAGGATGTCTTAATGTCTTTGAAAGCCCAAAGCTTCAAAAATATTTCACTTGGCAACATATTGTCTCTATAGAGATATAGCAGAGACTCATATGTAGTTAAAAAGGTAGGCCTACCACTTGTGGCAGCCAACTCTTCCGAATTTTAAGGGTTTTTTTTGTGATCTACCAAAAGGTGCCCCAAATTACCTAACTTCACCCTATGCTTTTACTTCTTTGCCTTGTTAGCTGGTGTTGGGCCCTTGAAGTGTTGGTTTCAACTTAAGTTTGTTTCATATTTTGTCTTTTAGGAATTCAGCGTGTGTGCATGGGAGATTGTGAGGGATGAAGTTCACTACAACCTTGTCAAGTTCCATGCTTTCCTGGAGAGCAAAAAGAAATAATCAAACACATTATTTATTTATTAATTTATTTATTGATTAAATATTTATTTATTTATTTATTTATTTACTTACATATTTTATATTCATTGTGAAATTGAAATAAAGTTTTATATAATAAACTATGTCTTTTGTGTATACTTTACGACTGGGACAAAGCAACCTTACGTCGAGGGAGAAATACATCATGGGCTATGTCTAGGTCGTTCACACCAATAACGATAATGGCTAATGGGGTCCCGAAAAATTAAATCCAATATTATAAAAGCGTCAGCACCATGGAGAGCTCTACCCCAGGTGGGCTGTATCACAATAAAACATTATGTACACTACGTACAAAAGGTATAAGGTCACTTAGAAATGCCCTTGTTTTGAGTGAAAACATATAAGCGATTAAACACCAATCAGAACTACAGTGTAAACATTGTATGTTATGTTTATGGCTCTTAGCAGATGTTTTTGTCCAAAGCGACTTATAGGGCCTACAATGACATCAATAAACATTGCATTTACATTAAAATAACATTTTACATTAAAGCCTAAATAGCCTAAAAATAGCCTGCCAATTATTGATAGATTAAATAGAAATACAACAGTACAGGTGCATTTCAAACAGAATATTGTGGAAAAGTTTAATGTTTTCCACAATTTATTTCAAAAAGTGAAACTTCCATATATTGTAGATTCATTACATATTTCAAGCCTTTTTTGTTTTAGGTTTGATAATTAGCGCTTACAGATCATGGGAATAAAAAATCCTGTATTCCCAGAGAAATTCCATGCAGGGTTTCATTTTTTTTGGGGGGGACAGGCTGGCCCCACTTTGTTAGTTTCCAATTTTTGAAAACTGGGCTGTCTACAGAGACCGTTTTTTTAACAGTGTAATCACGGAATGATTGCTGAATGTGACAAAACATTTTATGGGCTTGTCTTGAAATCGCGTAAAGTCCCTGACTGCACCTTTAATTTATGCACTCAATACTTGGTCGAGGCTCCTTTTGCATAGATTTCTGCACCAATACATTGTGGCATGGAGGCAATCCGCCTGTTTCACTGATGAGGTGTTATGGAAGCCCAGATTGCTTTAGCAGGGGCTTTAAGCTCGTCTGTATTGTTGGGTCTGGTGTCTCTCATTGTCTTCTTGAAAATACCCCATAGATTATCAAGCAATAATACCATGGTCAGCAAACCAGTTACTAGTAGATTATGTGCCTCTCCACTCTTCCTCAAGACTCTTGATTGGACCTTGACAACATTTATTTTCATCTGAAAAAAGGACTTGGACCACTGAGCACGACCCAATTCTTTTTCTCCTTAGCCCAGGTAAGACACTTCTAATATTTCTGGTTCAGAAGTGGCTTGGCCCCGGGAATGTGACACTTGTTGCCCATTTCCTGGACACGTCTGTGCGTAGTGGTTCTTGATGCACTGACTTCAGCCTCAGTCCACTCCTTGTGAAGTTCCTCCAAGCTCTTGAATCGGCTTTGCTTGACAATTCTCTCAAGGCTGTGGCCATCACTGTTACTTGTACACCTCTTCCTAACACACTTGTCCCTTCCAGTTAACCTTCCAAGAATATATTTTGATACAGCTCTCTGTGAACAGCCAGCCCTTTCAGCAATGTCCTTCTGTGACCTTCCTCGTGGAGGGAGTCAGTGAGTGTCTTCTGGAAAACTATCCAGTCAGCAGTCTTTCCCATGATTGTAGTTGTGTGTACTGAACCAGACTGAGAGATGAAAGGCTCAGGAAACCAACATAGTTTATTGTAATATTTTGAGATACTGGATCCATGAGCTGTGCGCCATAATCATCAAGATTAAAAGAAAAAAAAGCTTCAAAATCTCACTTTATGTGTAATGAATCTAGAATATATGAAAGTTTCACTTTTTAATTTTTGTTTGGGGGAAAAGGAGCTTTTCCACGATATTCTACTTTTTCGAAGTGCACCTTTTTCTATGTACATCTTACAAAACAGTAAGACAGGAGACAGATGACCATCCCTCAGTGCAACTGTCATGAGCCAGAGGAAGAAGGGCCTCACATTGTACAAATGACTAATCACAAGCTATTCCATGTGAAATGGCCAAGAAATTAAAGATCTCATACAACTCTGTGTGTTATTCATTTCACAGAATAGAAGACTGTAAAATGGCTTTAACCATAACCTTTAACCATTTAACCATAATAGAAAAACTTTTTGAGGATTGGATCAAAGTCCAACTCACAAGAGGAAAATGCTTGCAAGCTCTTTCCTCAAATTGGTTTTCTAAATTGAAAAAAGTATAAGCTTAACACTATTTTTTTGAATATCATACATTTATTTGCATTTTGACATAATTATAGGTATTGAGCAACAATACATCTATAAATAGATGAATAAATACAAAATACATAAAAAATAGAGAATATTACAGAAAATAAATAAGTTAAGTGTTTTGAGGTTCTGCATTCGTAAACAATACTTTAGAGCTATCTCAGGGAAATGTAAACATCTAATTGGAATAACAGTAAATACAGTAAATAAATAAGCATAAATAATGCAGTGACATTTATTTCTCTAGATAAAGTTGACGGAGTTGTTTTGAAGTATAAACTGGAAGGTGGACAAGAGTTCTTTTCGAACCACTTCCCAACCGCAAACACCAAGGTCCTGAAAAAAATGAAACAGTATTTTAACTATCATAAAACTATCATACACAGTATGAGCTATGCCAAAAAGAAATAATAAGATTTTCTCACCTTTAGTTCAGCCACTTGGGCGAAGTACGTCTTCAGCGCTGATTCTCTGATGTGGAAATCACCTTGTGGCGTTCCTGATTTAATCTGTACATTTGATTGGGAATAAAAGCATGCAGTTATAATTTGGTTTGAATATAATTAATTAAAAGGCGTTGCCGTTGTAAATAGTGTTTGACTTACGCATTTGCTCTCCACGATCTGACGGTAAATTATGTTCTGAAAAGCATCTAGGTTTTCTGTGTTCCAGGTGGTCGGTGGAGAGTTATTCTCAAACAGGGTGTCAATAAATTTCAGAGTTTCATAAACTGCTCTTTCAGCCACAAGGGTCTGTTAAATGACAGAAAGTCGTAATAATCTCGTGAGTTAACCATCGCTGTAGTACCATAATATTGGTCGCAAACAATAATTAAATGTTTTCAAACTGATACCACAAAAATACCCAGTTCACCTCTGTAGCGTTGCCAGTCTGAAAGGCACTTGTCGGAAATTCAATAGCCACATTATGCGGAAGACACTCCAATGGAAAACGACCACCCTGCGTTACAGGTAAGATTGTTACATAATAGAGTTATACATATTGATAGCCTAATTTGTAACCTTCATATCATATTTTACCATGTTCTCCATGAGACTGTGGGAGTTCTCCACCAATGTCCTTTGCAGTCCGCAGGTAATAGGTGCTGAATGGACATGCGCAATGTAGATAATGCGCAAGATAACGCTGAACAAGGCAACGCTCTGGGATGCCATTATCTCTGTAGGTCAACGATGCAGAACCTGAAACCAAAATTCAGTTTGATTGTAGTATTGTTGGGTTGGAAATGCTGTAATGCTATTGTAATATATTTTTTCTGGATCTCATATAGGCCTCTTCAGCCTACCTGATGATGCCAAACCAGCTGGTATACCAATCCAGTATGGCCATGTCTGAGGTTTTTATATTAGGGATTTGAATAGTGAAACAATGACGAGAGCATCAATTAAATTGCTACTGCTTCAAAACGGAAGCAGATTTCCGTTTTCCGTTTCTCACTGCTGGATCAGCGAACTGTGGCAACTGCCAAGCATACGAGCTTTACGCAGTTAATAGTGGGCTTTCATTCAGTGTCAGTGCAGTTCATTTTGGGTTGCTACAGTGATACACTGATAAGAAAAATAATTATCCATCTGACCGAACCCAGATATGTGTGCTTGTATGCTAACCTTTGGATCGTCGTCTTCAACGGACATTAATAAAGTTGATGGTGACAAGCGCATTCCTTGATTTGCTTATAATTCAATCACCCCGTGCTATTTATGATATAGCCAATATAAATAATATATAGCTATGCTATATTAATATGTTATTATTAATAATTGCTATCATTGCAACACATCCTAAAACAAATTGTCTGGCTACAAAATAGCCATTTTTTCAGGTCTGCAAGTGCACAAGCCACTGGCATCGCACAATGTAGGCTAATGCATACTTTAAAACATAGCCTAAACATTTTCTTTTCCCTTGAAATAATTGTGGAAGCCCTACATTATATTAAAGTGTCAGAGTCAGAATAGAGCGCTTCGTCTCTCATTAGAGTAAATGTATATATACTTTATTTCATGTCACTGTACCCATGCAGAACATTTATGCTAAATACTGGTATGTTTCCAAATCGTACTCATAATTAAATAGACTAGGCTAGGCCTCATTCCATGACTCACAGTGAGATTTTCCATTTATGCCATGATCTTGTTGGGGGTGTCTGAGTAGCGAAAGGGGAACCGTCGTGCAAAATCCGAAACTTTTCCTGCGGTTTCTCTGACTTTTCCGGATTCTTTCACTCGCAGCAGTATCTTTGCGCAGGTTCTTTTCATTTTTCATACAGATCTGCGGATACAGAACCATATGGGAGTTTAAAGTAAAAAAAAAAACTAGGATCAGCAGAATTAGAAGAAGAACCCAAGAGAGATAAAAGGGGAAACGCTCGAAGGCTTTAGCCTATAGATATATAGCCTATATACCTTATAATGTCCCAAGTAGCTTGTACCACCTGTGACTGTGCTTGGTCTTTGCGTGGGTGGGGCTGTCCATTGGACTATATTGATCGGATAACAATATCAAACACCCTTCAAGTTTCTACTATTTGCTTATAGAACATTTCCCAATCAGTTTTAGACATTTTCCTATGTCCAGTTACTCCATAAAATATCCTGTTGCTGAAAATAGCAACTATGTAGCCTAATACTTGATGGATAAATATGTTTGATCAAGCAACACTGATGATTGGGATAGAAGATTACATTTATTCATTTAGCAGACACTTTTATCCATTGCTACTTACATATGGCAATTATATTACAAGGTTGTTTTAAAAGAGAAGTCTGCACACTCCACTACTGGTCGAAACATCATTCAGTCATAAGCCAAGCTGCACATCAAAGTCAAAGTATCTTTATTTGTCTCCCCAACAAGACATTTGTTTTGGAAGCTGAGAGAAATTTCTGCAAGAGTTCCAACAGAGACACAAAACAAGCACAGGGTTAAAACAATTACAAGACAATGTACAGTAAAACATTTGGGCTACTCAAGGAGCTGTAAAAAAATGCAAAATTACCATTCTCTTGTTCTCCCATACATACCTTACAAACACTCATTCCTACCTCCATAAGCATCCATGCATTCAGTCATACATGAACATTCATTTAACCATTCATGAATCTCCATACATTCAGTTATAAATATGCATTCATTCCTCCATTCATAACCATACATACACAGTCACAGGTAATAAAATACATGGTCATACATTCATCGCTGCTCATTAGTGAGCTTGATTCAGAGAGGAACAAATGAATGCTTATACCTATTATATTTGCACAGAGGGATCCTGTATCTCTTTCCTGAGTTCAATAGCACAAACTCTGAAGACAACACATGAGAGTGATCAGATAAAATGGTCTTAGGCTGCCTGATTGTTGCCTGATCAAAAAGCTCCTGCGGGTTGAGTGGTGCAGGTGTTCCCATAATTGAAAATCTGGGTTTTGGATTTGACTGTCAGATTCTATTGGAAACATGTAGCCTATGGGATGTGCACAAGTTAATTATATTACAAGGACCATTGTCCCTGGAGCAACTCGGGGTGAAGTGCCTTGCTGTGCCCGTTTTGAAAACAACGCCGACACTAGTCGCCCAACTAGTATTAGTATGTAGCATTAGTTTGACATCTACAGACGACTTAAAACGTGAGATCAGTGTTGCCGAGAGTGATGTGCATAGCAGGGCACTGAAGCGGGTTAACGCACGTAAAGTGCCTGGTCCAGACGGCATGCCCAGGCATCTGTTGCACTGCTGTGCAGACGAGCTCCATGGTGTTCTCACCAGTATCTTGTTATGAGTCACTGGCCCAGTCATCCGTACCTACATGCTTTAAGAGATCCATCATCATCCCAGTTCGCCATCCTGTCTAAACAACTATCGGCCTCTTGCACCTACCTCTGTGGTAATGAAAGTGTTTGAGAGACTCGTCAAGGACATCATTTCAGACTTCATCTACCATATACCATTTTAGGTTCTTATTTATGAATGTTTTAAACTAATGTATTATTTGTGTGACAGCACTGCTTTTTGAGGTGAAGTCAGAAGTACATCTCACTGCTTGTTGTACTTGTATAACTGTGCATGTGACAAATAAAGAATCTTGAATCTTACTAAGGGGCACAACAGTGGAAGCTGGGGATTGAACACACAACCTTTCTGGCTACTGCATGCTAGCCCAGCTCCTTAACCACAATGCTACCACTGGAAGAAGGCACTACAACACGGGCACATCCTCAATGTTCCATAGCTGCCCCATTAGTGTCACATATGCCATGAATGGTAAATAGGCCATATCTCACTATATCCTCACATTTTTTTTAGCTTAAGCCATCCATTTTCTTTGGGAGAATATTGTCATTTTGTGTCATGCCCGTCCCTCAAAAAAAAAAAAAAAAAAAATAAGAAAACCAATAAAAAATAATTTTGAGAGAAATAGACCTGCCTGACAAATTCATAGCCTACCTATGTGGCTGCTAATGACAAAAGGGCAATTACACTAGGCAAAGGGATTTGCACTTGTCATTACTGTCCCCACAAGAAGTGGAGAGTGTGGATCCCCTGCTTTGAGAACCACTTTAGTGAATAGTTTCTTTCTTGTCAGTAAGCAAGGGCTTGTAGTGGATTGCGCCTTGACCGTTTCAGCACCTGTGTGAAACACAGCTGATATGAGTTATCTTTTTTTCCATAAAGAACATTGTGAATGGATACCACTGAGCCTTTGTCATTTTGGGACATGAATACAGTCATCTCCACAGCTGAGTGTGAAAACACAGCTGAAAGCAGTGACAGTAAGAGTCTGTAGAAGATAAAAAAGACAGATACACTCATCTTGGTGTTGGCGGTTATTAATCCTAAAAATACTATCGTCGAGACTACCAAGGCTTCAGGGGAAGGGAAGTGAAAATGCAGCCAACAGTCAGAGAGAGAGAGAGAGAGATAGAGAGAGAGAGAGAGAGAGAGAGACTAAAATGTGTAGGCTAGTGTTAAACATGAAATGATTCAGGGAATTACACACACACACATACGTCTGCCAACTCTGCCTGAGGAGCTATCACCACACCTCTGTCTAATCATATAATTGGCCTATTTATGGCACACCAAGTAACATGTATTTCATTTAGTCTAAAGAAATACTACCAATAGTTCAAATATTTGTCACCAAATATGTGATCAAGAACAGAATAGAATAGTGTAGGGCCTATGTTAGTCATACTTTTGGAATGACCAAAACAGAAAAGCAGATGAGATGAATAGCCTACAAATAGGCCTACAGGCCTCAAAACCACCTCAGAAAGACAGTCAAACTCAAACATGAAATCCGAATGAATTAACTCTAACTAGTGGGCCTATATACAACTCAATTATTATATTATTAAATAGATGAGATCGGTTGTAATGTACACTAATAAACAAACAAAGGTTCAGTGGGAATAATTTCTTAGGGTCATGTTTGAAAAGCATTACATAGGGGAAGTCATATTCACCCAACTCTTTGACATTTTTTCTGATCTGCATCTCAGTGTTTCAGGTGTTAGCCAAGGCTAGCCTACTTTACATTACTATACTGAACAAAACAAACATAGGCCTACAAAGTGAAAAAGGCCTAGATTCTAAAACAACCCAAAATTCACCATTACATGATGATCAGGCCCCAAAATAACGTATCTGACGATGCATGGGGAACCCGTTTTAGGCTGAAAAGAAGTTTCATTATGCAGAGGATCTTTCGGTTTCCACCACGTTTGGTGCAACACGTCATGCCGGATATTTGACCAACATGAAGAGTAAGACTGCCATCTCATGGATATATTAAAAATTACAAGTCTAGGTCAGAATGAATAGAATGCTTGATCATGCAGACCTGATTTGGATATAAAGTATTTCATTGAAAGCAGGGGAGAGGACATTTGTAAGTAATATAGTATTGTACAATGTTTTGTTTGTGTTCATCTATTTCTGTTACTTGGACCTGTGTTGAAGAACAAGGCCTGTGTGTCAGTAGGTATAGGCTAGGCTATATGTGTTGGACACGTAAACAATTACATCTGAACATACACATACAGAGAGAATGTGTGTGAGTAAACAGGTGTAGCTTCAAATAATTTATGAGTGTTAAGTTCATGTAAGACTTAAAACAATTATGACAATCAAACATTAGCAATGTTAAGTGTTGATATTTTATTACTGAATGTTGAATACTGAACATTCATGATTGTTTACTCATGTGTTACACTTTACATCCAGGATCTATAAATCATGAGAAGCAATTGTAGGCCTACTCACTATTAACAATAATATGAGTTGCTGTTTACCTTTATTCACATACATAATAGTAAAGAACAGAGGTAGTTTGTTAAAAAAAAATACATGCATACTGTTAGAAATTCCAGTACTTTCCCCCTGCCAAATTGAGACACGCCCCCTTGCATTCCACCTGCACTAAATTAGGTAATTAACCTGAGACTCCAGTGTTTCTCTCAGTTGCCTAAGGTGGTAGATGACTCACAGTTTGCAGTGGCTGTATCCTCATCCAGCTCGAGTGGATTGTTGCGTTTGAGAATTTGTAAGTTTATATTTCCCTTTATTTGTTAGTTAAATGTAGTATTTGTTAAGTATATCAAGTTCCTTTGAATGTTATTTTATGTACTTTTAGAGCTTTAGTGTGCATGCTATATGCTCTTGGCATTGTCTTTGTTCTAACCAGGCACATTCAAGCTCATAGGAGCAATGAGGATTTATTTAGTTTATGTAATGTGGTATTCACTTTGCTTAATTATTTCTGTTTAGTCATTGCTATTTGCATATTAATGTATTTCCTTTATGATTTGAAGTTATGATACTGAGATTGCCTTGTTGGTTGTTTGCTTGTAGACACCAGCAATAACACTCAAAGAAAACCAAAGCTGGAAAATAAAATAAGAGTTAACTGGAAAACTGGATTCCCGTGTTTTAATCGACACATCATTCTGACAGCACCAATCCACACCAGCCAATACTCCTCAATACTCCTGGTCCTTTGCTCGCCGGAAAGGCTGCTGGAATGACGACTGAAGATAACCCTGGAAGGCTGAAGAGATCTGCTAGAACTGTGTGGCCTCCTGTATGGCAAAGGGATTATGTGATGGCCCCTTCACACTCCACTGCCACTCATGTCCGAGGGCAATCAGCAGGAGGAGCAAAAGCACCACATGGAGACATGGATGTGAAGTCTCTGTCTGAAGAGGTAATGCAGATGAAAGGCATGCTGATGGACTTGAGTCAAATGATGAGGGATATGCAACCGAGAAGCAGAACTTCCTCCTTCGTAACCAGCTCAGAAGAAAGCTCCCCAGTCGCTGGAGAGAGGAATCGACCAGCGGACTGCAGAACTTCACTTGTTCAGGAGCTTGGCGAATGTCTGCGACAACATCAGGAAATCTGCCTTATCCTATACCACCAATGATTAGTAGACAAAGTACTCTTCCACCTCTGCCTCCGTCCATGCTTCCCACTCCCTCTCCACGGGCAAGTAGGGAACCACCAGAGTTAGCCCCTGATGTCAATCCATATGCTGTACCTCCAGCCCATCATAGAGAGAACTTTAACGCACAGGTCCCCTTTAATGTTAATTAAATTCCTGAGTATCGGAACCCCCGCCCCCTCCCCCGAGTTATCTCCAGTCAATGATCATTTAGTAAATCCCGATTTCTATACCACTGACCAGCGATTAGAGAGGCGTGATGGCCTTCTTCAGTATAATCAGATGCCAGGAAATGCTTTCTTTCTCCCGTGCCCTCCATGTCCTCCATGGATGCCACTTCAAACTTATCCAACCTTTTTCCCAAGTGGTGGATTTTTGAGGCCTCCTTACATGCCTTATCCTGTTTCAAATCTACCGTATGGCCCACCTGTCTATCCAGAGTATGTTGCTCCAATGGCTGCTGCACCACAACATCCTCGAGCCCCTTCTAGACATTCTCTGGCAGCACAGATTAGAGCCGTAGCCCCCTCTAGTGATCCTGCAGGCATATCTGCAATTAGTTCACCCTCTTTGCATTAAGCTCCAGCAACATATGACCCTGGTAGACCCATGGTAGTGCATACCTCCAGCCAGTATAGAAATTAGTAATATATATTGAAAAAAAATGGGGGGGGGGGGGGGGCCTCGGGGAGGCCTCTGCCCCGGGCCCCAGATGACCTTAACCTGGCCCTGAGTACATTTACTTGAGTACATTACTTGAGTACAGTTTTGAGGGATCTGTACTTTACTCAAGTATCATTTTTGGGGAGTACTCATGACTACTCAAGTACATTTGAGAGGCAAATATTATACTCTTTACTCCACTACATTTCTATCCATAACCGTGAGTACCCATTACTACTTCTAAAAAAAAAAAAGGAAAAAAGAAAAATCTCGGAAACCCTCAATTTGTTGTTTCCCTCTCAAACATGATTAGATTGTGCAGGCGCCACTGATTGGGACAGCCTATCAGCAGTCACCTTCAGCTTTCCACCAAAGTCAACTCCATGGTCAGATTTAGATAAGAGACGAAACCATGAACGAAACAATGGAATGAAGACGCAGCAGGTCCATCCCGGGAATGTGCCAAGCTGTGGCCCCACCTCGCCAGACTATTTCAATTTTCTGAACAAGTTAATGATAGTTTTCGCTTCAAGTGTTTCCATTACAAAATAGTATTTTGTATTTGAAATACGTATTTTTAAGCCAGCATTCCCCACCACCACATTCTTTCAGGGTGTAAGTCAGGAGGAGGGTGCTAGAATTAGAACCCAGAACAAGAGAACAAGAGAAAGTGGATTTTGGACAATAACCGCTGTTGGAGATGTGGGCAGACCCACCATTCATTTAAATGTGACCTAAAGAGAGGCTGCCCTCACTGCAAGGATCGTCACCTAGGAGTTTTACATGAGGTGAATACCCGCAAACGTGACTCGGGGATCTTCTATCTGAGTAGACCCAGTGGCTTTAATTCCCGTTCTTTTGAAAGTGGTGAAAGTCATCCTGAGTCACAATGGGAGGTCTTTAGAGACCTATGCTATCCTGGACGACGGTTCAGAGAGAACTATGCTTCTGCCTTCTGCTGCAGAGAGTTTAGGCCTTAACGGGGCGGCCGAATCATTAGTCCTGCGTACTATCCGACAAGGCACAGAGAGGATTGAGGGTGCCACAGTTTCCTTTTCAATTGCCCTGGCTTCCCAGCAGCAGAAGAAATCAGATCAAAGGTGCCTTCACTGCTAAACAATTAGATCTACCTGAACAAACTTCCGCTCCAGGAGTTTCACAAGATCCGACCGATGCTCCTGGTGGGTGCAGATCATCCTCATCTCTTGAGCTCTACAGAACGAGTGAGATTTGGACCCACTGAAAGCCCAGCTGCTCTGCACACTCGCCTGGGATGGACGTTGCATGGCCCAACCTCTTTAGTGCAGGAAACCTGTTCTGACACTCGGTGTCTCTTCCTAGCCTCTGCAGCCCCAGACCAGTTACAGAGGGATGTGGAGCGACTGTGGCAGGTTGACATATTCCCCTATTCAAAAAAGTCCAAAGGTTGCAATGCGGTCTAAGCAGGATCATCAAGCCCTTAAATGTTTAGAGCAACACACCAAGCGTCAGGACATTAATGGTATCCAAAGATATGCCACTCCCTTACTTAGAGCCAAGAACACCCCCCTGCTGCCCCCCAGGATGCAGTAATGCCTGCCCTGCGTCGTATTGAGCGACATTTGTCTAAGAATCCAGAGCGCGCAGCTATTTATGAGCAAGAAATCCAGAAACTCACTAAAGCTGGTTACATCAAGAAGCTGGACCCGAAAGAGGTTGACAGAAGTAGTGAGTCCTGGTATCTACCGCACCATTTGGTGGAGCATAATGGCAAACACCGCCTAGTCTTTAATTGTTCTTACCAGTATCAGGGTCAACCTAAATGCTTACCTGTTGCCTGGTCCAACTTTAGGCCCTTCTTTGCTGGGTGTTCTCATAAAGGGAATGTTCCATCAAGTCCGTTTGTTACCCACTGATCGGCCCCTGTTACGATTTCTGTGGCGAAATATGAAGAGAGATGTTCCACCTGCAGTATACGAATGGCAAGTTCTACCCTTTGGCACTATGTGCAGTCCTTGTTGTGCCATATATGCTCTTCAGAGGCATGCCCAGAGTCTTTCTCCTGAGTACCGTGATGTCCAGTCTTCTGTTCTTGGTGCCTTTTATGTGGACAATTGTTTGCAATGTTTACCTTCCATTCCTGAAGCCAGAGCAATGGTCACCAAACTGCGTTCCTCCCTGATTGAAGGCGGCTTCGAGGTCCGTCAATGGGCCAGTAACCATGTCTCTGTCATTGATGATTTACCACCAGAAGCCCGTTCTGCCCACTCTGAGTCATGGGCACTCTTGGACTTACCTGGCATTGTGTGCAGGACACTTTGAACTTTAAGCATCGTCCAGTGGAGTACAGAGTTCTCACCATGCGGGTCCTATACCGGATACTCGCCCGTCAGTATGACCCTCTTGGATTCATTATCCCATTCACCACCCGTGCTAAAATCCTGCTCCAACAGTTGTGGATGAAGCCAACCAGGGGATGGGATGATCCAGATATCCCAGAGGGCATCAGAGTGGCATGGACGGCATGGGAGAATGAGTTACCAAAAATTGTGCAGATCCAAGTCCCCCGGTGGTACGGGTCAGCAAAGACTCAGGTGCCAGGCATTTGTGAGCTTCATATATTCTGTGATGCCTCTGAACAGGCATACGGATCAGTTGCATACCTTAGACTCACAGACAGTCATGGCAATGTGTCTGTTTCCTTCGTCATAGCTCGCTCTAGAGTAGCCCCATAGAAGATCATCTCCATCCCACGTCTTGAACTGTGCGCTGCTTTGACTCTCTCAATTGGCCCACCTCCTGCAGAGAGAATTCACCCTGCCGATCCAAGAGGTGATTCTTTGGTCTGATTCTACAACAGTCTTGACCTGGATTCGCTCAGACACCTGCAGATATAAGGTCTTTGTAGCTAACCGCATCACAGAAATTCTTAAGCACACACAGCCTGAGCAGTGGAGGTACGTGGATACCACTAATAACCCAGCGGATGATATTACAAGGGGCAAGAAATTGACAGAGCTCACCAGCACCAGCCGTTGGTTTTCAGGCCCATCTTTCTTGTACTTACCAGCATCACAGTGGCCTCGCCGTCGTCTAATAAAGATATGTTAGAATTAAGGAAATCTCTATTCTGTGGACACGGTTCAAGTTCCTGACAGTCCATCCAAGTCTGACTACTCCCAGTTCAACACCTGGTCAGAACTGCTTGATGCCACTGCTGAGAAGCTGCCTTTGGACCTCACAGAGGTAGATGCCAAGCTATGTCGAGTCCAAGCTGAGATGCATTTGCTTCGCCAAGCCCAGAGGGAAGACTTCCCTGACGACTATAAGCTCCTTGAGAGTGGCCAAGAAGTTTCCCCTCAAAGTCGACTGGCTGAGCTGACGCCTGAATTTGACCCAGTTACAGGACTCCTCAGAGTTGGTGGCCGACTCAGTCATAACCAAGACCTCGAGCCAGATGTTATCCATCCCATTGTCCTTGATCCTAAGAATCATATTACCAACCTCCTCATCACTGATATGGATTCAGCGCTGTGTCACCCTGGTCCAGTACTTTCCCCCTGCCAAATTGGGACACGCCCCCTTGCTCCCCAGACTCCAGTGTTTCTCTCAGTAGCCTACGGTGGTAGATGGCTCACAGTTTGCAGTGGCTGTATCCTCATCCAGCTCGAGTGGATTGTTGCGTTTGTGAATTTGTAAGTTTATATTTCCCTTTATTTGTTAGTTAAATGTAGTATTTGTTAAGTATATCAAGTTCCTTTGAATGTTATTATGTGTACTTTTAGAGTTTTAGTGTGCATGCCATATGCTCTTGGCATTGTCTTTGTTCTAACCAGGCACATTCAAGCTCATAGGAGCAATGAGGATTTATTTAGTTTATGTAATGTGGTATTCACTTTGCTTAATTATTTCTGTGTTTAGTCATTGCTATTTGCATATTAATGTATTTCCTTTATGATTTGAAGTTATGATACTGAGATTGCCTTGTTGGTTGTTTGCTTGTAGACACCAGCAATAACACTCAAAGAAAACCAAAGCTGGAAAATAAAATAAGAGTTAACTGGAAAACTGGATTCCCGTGTTAAGACACATCATTCTGGCAGCACCAATCCACACCAGCCAACAGTCCTCAATACTTTACACATACATTTTCAAGTAGTCAAACATACTGATTACTGTTCTGTTGCACTGTAATGAAGTGCTTTGAGAGACTAAGAACTTACCATTAAGCACAATGACCTTGGACTGCACACCATGTGTAATTGAAATATTAGAGAGAGGTGGTTTCATCTATTTGTTGGTTGGAAAGGCACTCAGGACTAAAAATATCAAAATACTAGAAATAAAGTCCCAGTTACGAGAATTAGCTACAATTTGTGAGAAAAAAAGTCAGAATTCCGAGAAATAGAGATGCAACAGTAGTAAAAAAAAAAAAGAATAGTTGCAATTTAGCAGAATTTTTTATTAATATAATGGCGGAAGCCGGCCTCCATAATCATCAGACTATCTGCTTATCTATTTTTTCTCCCCAGGAGCCACTACTGCTTCAATCAGAGAGACTCTCAGATTCAGATGGCAACAAAGTGGGCGTTGAAAGTGCTGTGATTATATTCTGCCATGCAGGAGGACAAACATCCCAAGTTGTTGTCAGTCCACACACTGTTGCCACCTATCTTGCAAAGATTACAAACTGTTGCTGTACATTTGGGTCAGGTTGTCAGGCTAGTACATTTGGTCAGTGTGAGTAGGCAGAGTGTTAACAAACATACCGTAGCATGGACCATACAAGCCAGAAAGAGAGCTTGCCCCAGATTTACTATGACTTTCAAGAAATGTTACGGGAAATTGGGCTCCCCAAAACCAGAAACCGCACTACAAACCCCAGAGAAGGTAAGAGCATGTTAAAATTACTTGAGAATGGTAGAGCTTTACTAACTTCTATTTATCAGTCATCTTTATTGACAGAGCAAATAAAATAATTCAAATTAATTATTGCATTATAAGAGAGACATGCGGGAGATGTACATTTTAGATTTGAGGTTTCTCAGATGTAGAAAATAACATAACATGTAGAACTGTACATCGCATTTTACTTTTCAGTTAAATGACACATCAAATAATGTATACTACATGTAAATGCATACTGTGACATTCAAATGTAATTTTACCACGATTTGTTTCATGGGAACATATTAGTTGGAGGAGCAAAATATACAGTGCTACTATAGGTCAGTGGGACCAAAACTAGAATGGATTTCATATGAATGTGAATTATGTTCTTCATATGCAAGTCTTCACATGAGGTTAACTAGATGTACTGCATAGTGGTACAAAATATGACCGCCGCTCAGTCCTGTACATCCGTTCCGCGAAAATAAATCACACATCAATTTGTCTCCATCTTCTACTCCATCCCCCACTCTTGAAACTTTTGTGTATGCTTGTTTGGCATGCCTGTGTGTGTGTGCGGGCCGCACAGAAAGTAGCCTACTGGCGATGCAAAGGTGGATACATTTGTAGCATAAGCAAAAAATGTGTAGCATTGTTATAAAACCTTTAAAATCTCTAAACAATCACAAGTAGGGCAGTTCATCACTGGACTGATGAAAGGTCATGTACACTGTAGGCTGCATTGTATTTGGGGAAAGCAGAAGGTGTCAGCATAAGGTTTTATTTTTATTTATTTATTTATTTATTAATAAACAAAACAATCCCTGTCAGTTCCATGCATTTTTCAACAACTATCAAGAAGAGAGGTCATGCCATGGATTTGTTTCTTCTTCTACATTATGCAAGATTTTAGTCATCTTTAGTTCATATGATATTCAACTTTATTGTCAATGCACAAATTAAATACCAGTAGTCTAAAACAAAATGCAGTTTTACATCTAACCAGTGGTGCAAATAACTGACATGTCCAAAAGGGCCTTCATTAAATGTGTTGCTAGACTGTTCATACACATACAGTAGCTGAAGGTCTGTAGCTAAAGCAGCCATAATGAAAGTGTTATCAAGCAGTCTCACGCATGTATAGACATAGGCAAAACTGTATCGGACCGATGTGTAATGTTGGTAAATCATCCATCCATCGCACAGAATGAATTTTCTAGCACGTGCAACAAATATGTGTATGCCCTGCCCAAAGTGCGCTCTAAAATATTTGGTTTAAATCACGGGTGCGTTAATAAATCTACATTGCGGCGAGTTGACACAAATTATTCACTATGACGAATTTACGTAGTCAATTACGTCCTCTCAGCCCTACTTTGAGCCATGCTCTTCCTTACTTGAAACACCTTTGAAAATAGAGGATTGAAGTAGCCTAGTGGGTGTTTGGGAATGAATGAGACTTTTGAGACTTTTTGTAGTCTTAATGCACCATTTTACAAAGCACTGACAGGGCCATCAAGGACTGTAAGCGAATCAACAGCAGAAAAACCTATTTAGTCTAGTTACCTATCTCCCATAGGCCCAATAGTGAACCCAGATATGTTGAGTACCCTAGTTTTATTGCTATCACCATGAAACTTTCTCAGTTGATTACTTATGTTAAGATGAGAAAAAATGCATTGCATGTTTTTTCTATTTTAATGTTTTAATATGCAAATGAGGCCCTATAGTGTAGTTGCATCTCCCATAGGCCCAATAGTTAACCCAGAAATGTTGATTACCTTAAAGCTTTATTGCAGAAATGTCATCTATAGGCCTAGTGGATGGATTTCAACTTGGTTTCTAAAAGTTGCACCTTGGGCAATTTGCATAATTAGCATAATAAGATCATTAAAGCGTGAATAGAGTAACATTTTTAAATTATAGCTATCACCATGAAACTTTCTCAGTTGATTACTTATGTTAAGATGAGAAAAAAATGTATTGCATGTTTTTTTCTATTTTAATGTTTAAATATGAAAAAGTGCAATGTGATATACAAAGTAGATGGTGCATAGACAGGACAAAATATATAGTGCATTGTAGACAGTAGTATACAGTTGTTTTCAGAAGGTAGTTTAGTATAAATTAAATATAAGTATGTGCAGTCAGTGTATTAACAGTAACCTACTGTTAAAAAATAAATATGACTATGTAATATGAACAGAAGCATTTTAAGCCCTTTACATAAGCTGGGGTGTCGATAGGCCATGCACTGTGGGAAATCCCCTACTTATAGCACACAGACTTTTAACACCTCACCTAATATCTTGAATGTCTTTTGGCAAGTGTGATGTAGTGATTTGTGTCATGGCATCTCCTGAAAAATACCTCTCACTTTTGCTGGCTAGTGGCAAGCAATGTCCAGGTAAAGTAACAATCTACCTAAATTGCATACATGTATAGGAAATAATGACCACATAAGGATGTCATTTCATGAATGCCTCATTTCCAATTGTATCATGTTCCTACAGAATGCTTTCAGCTAGGCTGGGCAGTGCCGGTTCAGACCTCCATGGGGCCCTAGGCAAAATCCTGCTAAGGGGCCCTCCTACCTGAACTCTGAGGGCCAAAATGTAACAATATACAGTATATCTGACAGCTCAGTGCTCCCAATACCCACCCCATTTTGGATGTCTACGGAAGTTACCAAATATAGTGTTTTTCCCCATAAAGGACCTTCACAGTAGCCTGACAAGCCAGACCCACATTAAAATGTAGGGTCTGGGCACTCACCGTTCTCAGTGCTCAGTCCGAGCGGCGGGATAATCGGTTGTCTTTCAAATTCCCTCTGCACGCAATAGGACAGCGCTATGAGTCCCATGCTAGTTGGCTAGTTCAAACTTTTGCCAACTTAATAAAAGCTTAACTCGTGTCACACTGTTCGCCAACAGCAACATCCATCTTATTTGTTTTCAAGTAGCAGGGAATTCAAGCCATCAATCATTATGTTAAGCCTGCCTAACGACTCTATACACGATTTGATTGGCCTGATAGAAGTTTAATTTTTCAAGCTCACAAGCCAACGGAGAGTTGCTAGACAAAGTATTTCTGTAGTAAATTACAGTACTTTGCAGTAGGCTACATACAATGCAGTTTGTCTGTGTCCAAAATACTGCATTCCCTGATAAGAACTGTAAATATTTCCTCCGATCTGCGGTTTTGATACTCAGAAAACTGCAGTTTGACACTTGAAGTACTGCAGTTATTTTTTTGTAAGGGTCTGGTTGTGCTAGCCTACTGGCTGAGGCTGACTGTTCTTGTGTGTCTATTGAATTTCCCCTGGGGATCAATAAAGTATCTATCTATCTATCTAGTAGGCTACTTGCCAAAAACATAGCTACTGAACTGGCTCCCCTGATATCCAATATTCAAACGTAGACTATTTTTACAATAATTTTAATAGGCCCGCCTACCTCATACAGGTCTAATTTACGATATGCATCTATTGCCCATGCAGCACAGCGAATCAAAGTTAGGCATACATTTTGCATACGTTCAGTTGTAGGCTATCTAAACCAACTAAAGCTTGACTGAAATATTGTAAAACCATTAACTTCTTTTACAATGTATGGGAAGAGTGAAATCACAGATTAGTTTTGACGCGTTCTCGCATGTTTCTGCTGAAAAACTGTTAGTTTTCATCCCAAGCTGCACATTATCATGAGAGCATACAAAGATGAGGATATTCTTTTTTTTTCTGTAGCCAGTCGCCCGCATTCAAAAACGGAACATGCGATTATATTTCATAACTTTGCTAAGTACCGTGATTGGGAAAGGCTGGCAAGCAAGCCGCAGACAGATCAAGGGATTCACTTCCCTGTTTGGTTGGCCTAGGCTAGGCCAGCAACACGCGCTGGAGAGATGCGTGTAGTAGATATCAAACCATGAAACAAACACACGTTTACCTGACTGCTGTTCATTTTCATGAAGTTTCTTCCGTTTTTCATGCCCTGAATGGTAATTCGGTTTCATGTTCATGTTCTTACAGTAATGTAGCCTATGAAACATCGATGTAACAGTATAGGCCTACCTGTCTGTCACTACCTTGACTCAAGGGGAGACAGGGGACGGGGGCTTCATTTAGTTGCTGGGCCTTACGCAAATTGCGTAGTGTGTGTATAGGGAGAACCGGCCCTGAGGCTGGGGTAGATTTCTATTGTCTCTACAAGTGTTGGTATCAGATTGGAGCCGGTATCGCTAGATATTCAACGTTGTGGTGTATCAGTAATGAAAAAGTGTCTTTTGTTGGTTTTGTTCTCAGGTCGAATGATGCTCTGCCTGTGCCCCTCCTGGGTGTGCAGATCCCCCTCCAACACCCAATCAGGCCTGTTCTCCCTCTTTATCCTGAAGGCTGTTACCTTTGAGGCTGGGGGCTATACTTACCTGGACACCTTCAGTTCTCCCTGTCGTGTCATGTACCTCCTAGAAGATGGCTCAATGGGCCCCTCTGTGGGGGAGGGGCTGGACTGCCTGACCTGCAGCTCTCCCCAACTCAATACCCTCACTGAGGATGTTCTGTTGAACTACCACCTCTTGGGGGGGAAGGGGGTGCCTCTCCCTCCTATGCTGGCCCTCTCCTATCGCCCTCCAGAGGGGTTAGTCTCCTCTTTCCCTTCCCTCATGCTCCACCCTAGACAAGAAAAAGAAGATCTACAGGAATCTATGGAGAAGGTCATCGGTGACTTTCTTCAACAGCCGGATGTACAAGGTTCTGACAAAGTAAGTTCCCTTGAACAAGAAAACATTCTATGAGGCTGTGATGCTTAAGCAAGACAAGTCAATATTTTGTTGTATTGAATTACATACAGTAACTGAACTACAGAATTGTGGACCTTGTTGTGTCTCAGGTGTTGGTGTGTAACGGATGCCAGCTAGCTGCAACGCAGGTTACATTGGTGGCGTGACCAGGATCGGGAGTGAGGTTTAGGGGGGTGAGTGTAACGGATGCCAGCTAGCTTAGCTGTGCTTGTGGAACGTTGGTAAACCTCACTCCTCGACGCCTCAAGAGTGCTGCTGGCATGCGAGCCAGTAGCCTGGGCTATTGGCTCAATTGTTAGCGCGCTCGCCTCCCGATCCGAGGTGCTGCTGTTCGCGGGTTCGAGTCCGGGCGTGTGCAGGGCTGAATCGCGCAGGTTCAAAACACAACGCAGGTTACAGGTGCAGCTCTCCACCTCTGGCTGGGGCTCCCAGGAGAGTGCTGCTGTTTTGAGGCGACAGGACAGGGAGGGGTTGCTGAGAGCTGCAGCTGCCCTGGTCCCACAGATGAGAGAGGGAGAGGCCATTCTGCTGACAGCCTGCTACCCCTCCATTCAACCTCTCCAAAGAACTAAGGTTAACAACTCACTATTCAAAGGTAAGATTAACATGCTATTGTCCAAGCCTAAAATTAATACTTGTCCTACATGTTTTTTAATTATTTATCTCTTTTTATTTAGAACCCACAGTGAGGAAGGAAAAGCTCTTCCTTCATATCAGTGCTACAGTGTGTCAAACACTAGATGACCAGCCTCAAGTGATTCAGATATTTATTACTAACTCTGGTATCGATAGGGTGCCGGATTTCTGCCATGCATATTTAGATGTTAAAAATATGGGCACACATACATACAAAAACAAGCTCTAAGTAGACAGGTGTATGCTGAAATTAATGTATGAGTAGCATTGAAGGCACCCTTAACAAGATTTGCTCTCGGGGTCCTCCTACAGTTGAGAAGTGCAATAATAAACAAGCTAAATATGCGCCATCAGCAGTCTTTAGAAAACAGATCTCTGAATTCCTATAGCATAGCAGCTCTTTTCCGTTTCGATTTCTGAAGGGGGTTTCCTACCCGAAACTAGAAAGTTGCTTGGTCGGTAATCGCCTACAGAGGGCCGCTCAGACAATGGCAGAAGTGCCGTTCGTATGGTGGCCCTGGGGTGCAGTGTGTTCAACACTAAATGTCCAGCCTCAAGTGATTCACAATACAGTTACATATTTGACATAAATCAATTAATTTTGATATTAGGCTTATTCGATCTACGACTACGTAATAATCAGGTAATAACGTTCGCAGCGGCCATTTTGTTGATATAGGAAATGCATAGGTGGGTCTATTTAATGCAGCTGTCAATTGACAAGCGCGACAGCGCCGGTATGATCGCTGTATGGCTATTTATTTATTTGTACAAAATTTAACGTGATGGTAGGCCTATGTTGCAATAGGCCTAGGCTACAGGGCAGGCCCTTCTAACAACAGCAATACAGGCCGTTCTAAAAACAGCAAATAGCCCTAGAGTCACTGTCTTCCTGTTTTAATATTTTCCCGTAAAATATCCCATATTTTATTACTTTAGTAACATTAGCCCCATCGGACTTGGCCGTCTCTGTACTGTTGTCCTGTACCCCCTGCTCTTCCAGCGAAAATATGTTTTTAAAGCATCGTTTTGCTTGCCTGAAGGCGACCTTAGAGTGATCAGAACAGTGTGGGAGAGAGCACGATTTGACGCCAATCTCATTCGACCTAGCTTAGCTTCACACCTCGTTTAATTAGTGCAGCAGTTTTGTAGTAGGTCAACGAATTCTTGCTCTCAGCAGAGGGATAGCAACAGAAAGACGAATGTTGAAATTTAACCCGGAAAATCTCCCTTATATTCGTTGCTCAATGTTGACATGGTCCGAAAACGAGAAAAGAATGAGACTGAGAAGTAGTCAGCGCAGGAGAGACTTGTGGCTACATAGGAGAAAATAGCCTAGGCTAAACTTACAGCCAACTCCTCACATCGCCATTATTATATTTGTATTATTAATACTATATTATATTGTCATCTGTGGGCTTAAGTTAAATACGTTTTAGACAGCGCAGACAGCTGCCCCTATGCTATGCGGAGACATCAGCACTAATGTAGTCGCCTACCGTAGATTACCTTTGGACATATTGCATTTGCATAGATAGCATTGCTAGGTAGGCAACGTTAGCCAACGTTTAGGCTATGATATATTTATTCATGATGCGCCCTTTTCAGCTTGTCTTAGTGGCACGGCAAGATGCAAATAGTAGGAACAAACTCAGCGGAGAAAGATATCAGTAGATACTTCTGATTTGTATAGTGTTTTGTTCACTTGGATTTTGGAAATGTTACAGAGAAATATGTTAGCCCTTTCTGCCTCCAGACCATGTAGTTGCATCATAGATCCTCCTGTAGAAGTTATCAGACAAAAACGATCACTGGCTAACCCACTTTAAACTACTTTAGCAAAGTCCTTGGCTGCAGGTTGTGAGCAACAGGCAAACGCAAGATACAATTGCAGTCCAATGAGATGCAACTTTATTCTCTGCGATCATGGCAATGTTAGACGATGTCGTTGGTGGAACAAATGTTTGCTGACCTTGACACAGGCGACTTGAACGCTTGTCCCCTTCAGCTGCGACGTGTGCCGATGTATGAACAAGACAGGCTATAAACAAATATCGGGGTAATTTACAGTTGACAATAATGACGGATCTTTACTTAATGCTATTAGATATGGGTCCATAAGTTTATTTAGGCTACTTATATTTACGAGATGAAGCCGTTAGGCTATGTGCTCTGCTCAGATCAAATCTACGCGCTACAGGCGATTGTCACATAGAATAGACTATAGAACTGGAATGTCATATCAACAATATGGCCGCGGCGGTGTTTGCGAATAAGCCCTATTGTTGAATTGTATATTTATGGGGGGCACTGTGGCACAGCTGACTAAAGCGAGTCCGCCCCGTGTCCTATCCCAATTTCACCCCATCTCTCTCTCCACTTGCTTCCTGTGATTTTCTCCTGCATTTTCTCTTCTTTCTCTTTCTTATAATATATATATAAGGTTTTTTCCTTCAGGATCCCCCCAGTAATTGTGTGCCAATAATTCCCAGGACAGGGAAAGACCGGGCTGCACGAAACTTGGTGGCCATGTAGCCCCACAAGGATGACACGGAACCATTTGATTTTTGTTTTTAATAAACAATAAACATTTACATCAACAATATTTCAACAAATACTCAAGGTGGTCATATTTTCAGTAATTGAATTCATTTTTTAATTATTATTATTATTATTGACATTGTGATAACACACGTCAGAAAACAAATGTAAGTAGATTACTGTACACTCTAACAATGACAAATAAATAAACAAACAATTAATTGCCAATACATTCAATACTACCGATCATTCACTGAATGAGCTTGGAAAACACTCGCCTCGCTCTCTCTCTGGTCCTTAGGCTTTAGGTAGGGATCCACGGTTGATCGTGAGGCTCCACGTCTTCAACATTCCTGTGCTAATCAGCCACATGCAGACTGAAGTCCCAAGAGATGTCCTCCTCATCCCCTCCAGCTTTCTCATACTCACTCCATGGTATATCATTCACCTGCCAGAGAAAAAACACATTAGGTCTCCCATAAAGGGAAAAATAAAAACAGAAAACTTAGAGCTAACATTACCACAGGTCATTTAGGTCATAGCTCATTTTCTAGGTGATGACTGATACTGTACATGGATTTGTGTGAAGCAACATGAAAGATGACATTAAAAGACATGTTCAATGATACAGCTAACGGTTACACTTTACTTGACAGTATCGACATAAGAGTGACATGACACTGTCATGAACGTGTCATAAACAAGTCATAAAAGTTTATGTCATGACGCTTCTGTCATTCGGTTTTTGTCAAAACACGTTAGAATTAGGGTTAGGGGTTAGGATTAGGGTTAATGTGTCATGACAGTGTCATGTCACTCTTATATCAATACTGTCAAGTAAAGTGTTACCCAACTAACTTTAATATACACCAGGAAACTAACATGAGGAAAGGACAATCACTACATGACAACCACCATAACAGAACAAACACTGCAATCTCCTGTCTAAAAGGGTTCTATAGTGGGTTTAATACAACATTTTTGTAAATGGACCAAGTAAAACCTATGGTAGAGTACTTTAATTTTGTAAGAATAAGGTTCGATGAGCCAATATATTTTGTTATGGTTTAAGCTTCCTAAACTGAGGAAAGTTGTCACAACAAAGCCTTTTAGTCCTATAAATCCATTCTGAAGGCAGGACATTTTTCTCAATAAGGTCAACTTGGTGCTCAAAACCACCTCCATATAGCAACAACTGCATTAGTAAGCTTTCATAAATCCATTTTTACTCAGTTTAATCATAGGGGAATTGTTTGCATCAAGAGTCCAAAAAACTGAATTTATTTTTAACCACGCTGTTGTGAGAATAAACTATTTAAAAAAAGAAAAGGTTGTCACCTTTCCAGTACCATCTGTGCCACAGCTTAAAAGAGGTGCTTCATACCTTTATGATTCCTTCCACATCATCATTAGGGAGAATTTCATCTGGATCAATTTTACACTCAACCGCCACTTTCCCATTGCCTTCAGACACATAAGAACAAAATGCCATAGTGCTTTACAGATACTCAGTCCTTAATAATGCAAGTCTGAAGTCTCTGAAATAAATTACTATAAGCATTCATTCCTGAAAGACAAAAAAGTCCTCACCTGGGGCCTAATGTACAAAGACTTGCGTGGAATTCCTACTAAAACATTTCATACACGAAAATCTGGAAAGTAGTGCGCGCACAAAAAAAAATCAGATGTATGAAACTCTGCGTACGCAGCAATCTGCGCAACTTTTCTTTGTACATCCCAATTAACGCGAAATTAAGCGCACATCCACGAACATTACACTCCACCCTCGCCCCTCCCTCAATCACACTCATTTAAATATGCTAACTAGACAATGTAATATGTAAAGTAATGTAATAATTGAAATCATCAAATGAAAAAAAAAAACTTTATTTCCAGCGAATGTGAGGTAGAAGTGCTCTTATCCAACGAAATGGCAAGAAACTTACGTCTTTATCATCTGTAATTAATAACAAAAAAACAGTAGTGACAGAGCGTGGCAGTGGCTACTAGGGTCAGAGACCGTGGCAGATTTATTGGTCAGTAGGGTGCATCATCCGCCTCACTTTTTGAAAAACATTTGAAAATCAATCTGTCCCTAGAATAATTTTGTTCCATTAACCAAATAAAACTTCCATGAGAAATTTTATTGAATTCTATTGATGTTTAAGTGGCCCACCGAGCCTCAGAAGTTTCCAACTAAAGACGTCCATAAACCTAGGCTGAAAATATCATTTTTTCTTAAATAACACCAAAAATAATGGGTCTAGCCCTATAATGTCAATGGAAGTTGAATATAAATATGGACTTCCTACATCATTTGGTGTGGGTTGTGTGTCTCTATCTTTATTACTTCCTGAGATATGGCAGTAGTGTACATTTTGGGGGAAGCAGCCAGACCAACGGATTCCTTGTCTTAGCTGAATTACTGAAGCTAAGCAGGTGTGGCCCTGGTTAGTACTTGGATGGGAGACCTTCCTTGGTAAAACTAGGTTGCTGCTGGAAGTGGTGTTGGTGGGTGGTCAGTAGGTGGCACTCTTCCCGCTGGCCAAAAAGATCGATCCTTATGCCCCAGTGCAGTGACGGGAACACTGTACTGTAGGAGATGCCGCCCTTCGGATGAGACGTTTAACTGAGGTCCTGACTCACTGTGGTCATTAAAGATCCCATGGCACTTATCGCAAAGAGTAGGGGATTCCCCGATGTCCTGGCTAAACATTCAATCTGGCCCCCTAATCATCCCCCAGTGTGATTGGCTCATTCACTCCCTCACTCTCCACCTCAATCTAGTGTGTGGTGAGCGTTCTGGCGCACAATGGCTGCTGTGCATCACCCAGGTGGGTGCTACACATTGGTGGTGGTTAGTGAGGTCCCCCTTTCCATGTGAAGCACTTTGAGTGTTGAGAAAAGCGCTAAATAAATGTAACGTGTTTTTGTTGCTGGAAGATGCAATAAAAATTGCCTTTGCCAGGCATTTTCAATAAACAACACGAAAGTAAACTATCAATAAAAGCTTGCGGTCATGGGTTTTCCCAGTACCAAATTTGAAGGCTGGAAAACAATATATGTGGCCCACCAAGTCGATGTAAAATACGTATCATATTTGAAAGTTGCCGTTTATACTATAATCCGATCAGTCATTATCACTTCACATTCACACGATATTTGCTGATTCCCACTTTGTTCTGTTTTCTGATGAACCATCCGAAAGATACCACATGAAGCACCAGAGAACTTGAGGACAGTTTGGAAGATGGAATCCAGTGATAATCGAGTCATCCTGAACAAGGCCACTGCCCAAACCAAATATCCAAGATGATTGTCAAGACAGAGTACATTTTGATGACTGTGGATTGGCATTAGGCTACATGTTGCAAGAAATTTCATGTAATCCTGTGTGATACAACTACTACTCTACACTAAACAAAACATTCCCACTCATGTAGCCTATATCTGATTTGGAATTATGAGCTTTTTATAACACCATAGCAGTTATAATAAAAGATTAATGATAAGTGTTACAATACACATTAAGGTGTTTTTCATCAAATAACATATTATTCAAAATAGAAAAAAAAAAAAAAGTTTTTCTGAGAAAAATCACCAAAATATGTATGACAACATAAAGAAACCCAATGTTTATCCAGTGAGCTGTGTGCTTTATGCCCTTAATATAGTTATTATTCAAATAACTACTGGCTAACAAATTGATAATAGTGAAATAATGTGAAATATACCCCCATAGTCCCCCATATTGCCAGGTGATTTCCTGAATTTGGCAACAATTGTGTACATATGTAAAGGCGGATGATGCACCCTATTGGTCAGTCTGCAAATAGGTGACAGGGTTCGCATAACGGGGTTTGGTGGGCATTTGGACCATTACAAAATAATTGGATTAATTAAAAAGTAATTAAACAAGAATTAAACAAGAATTAACAAAGTTGATCCACGCCACCTTGCCACATTATGATTTCTGGATCATATTCCTATAATTTGCACACAGGTGTGACAACAATAATACAAATGCTTACTCGAGCTATCAAAATAGCCTATGCAGTCAATCACACTAAGGGAAATAGCTTCAATTTGTGCTTATTAGTCAGGCTATATCTATTCACTTGGATGATCCTGTCCCATATGTATTTGATGAAAACTATCGGCGATATGAAGTGAAAACACATGTTCAAGGCATGGGCAAATGTGTGAAGCCAACCCCATTCATCACAGGTTTCAAGGAAAGCTCTTCAAAATCTAAAATATAAATAGATGTCATTATAAATGTAGGCTGTTGCATAGCTTAGTAGTATTTGCGCATGTTGCATGCCCATTTATACATAGGCCTACTTTGAAATGTTATCATTTTAATAGCCCACATTTCACAATATGCTGTGCAAATAAAGGCCTAGACTCGTGATCAACTAGGCCTAATGTTGTTGCGCTGCATTGCCTCTGAGTGTCGCCAACTGACGATACACATTGGAAATGTTCGTACGCCACACATACTGAATAGTTGCTGTGGAGAAACCCGGGAGGAACGCACATTCTCACGCTCATTTACTTTTGATACATCCGACCGTGAGTGTGAAAGATGGTGCACGTAAGATTTTTGTGTGTACGCAAGCTTTTTACATGAGGCCCCTGATCGTCAACTGCCTTTTAGTTCATATATAAGTGTAGGATGAGCCATTAACAAAATAACTTGATGAATAAGATTATACTTCTAACCCATAATAGCATGTTATTTTCAACATAACATGATGACAGAGTAAAATTCACTAAGGCTGATACAGTGTCAACTCCAGACTACCTCTGACCAAGCACACACTCTTGAAATATCTATAATTATGATAATAAATATGAGATAGATATGAGAACAGGAACGCACACACAGATCTTGTCAAGCTGCTGATTAACAGACACATGAAACATCATGCATAACATATATCACCACCATCAGCCCTCGGAATGACATACAGTGCAAACTTTCAGCAATCTGAATTCCACTAAGTAAGGGATAATGGACGACACGGTGGTCTGTTCACATAAGTTAATGCACGGTTGAGGTTGTAAAACGGCCCCGACGCGAAGCGGGTGGTCTGTTCACAGAAGTTAATGCACCTCATAAGTGCACTTCGTAAGTGCATTAACTTCTGTGAACAGACCACCGTGGAGTCCATTATGCCGCTTATTCCACTGTTGCCACTTGCGTTGTGTTCATTTCCTGTTTACAATTTAAACGTTTTAATTGCTAAAACTGTCTTGTTTGTATAACTAATTTCTTCCGACACATATCAACTAATTTCTCAACTCACAGGACAAACTGCCGTTACTAGTTCTAAATGGATGGTTGCTACGGCCAAAGGCCAGTCGTTAGTTCTATCTCTCCCGTTGTCAAGCGGGCGTATACCAAGATTCTGATGAACTTTAGCTTTGAAACATCGTTATTTTACTTAGCCTGCTGTCATCCATCTAGCTAAAAGCCACCTCCGTCATATGCTACAATGTTGCAATGTTCTGAACGTCTGCATTTTACAGCTCGGATGCAACGTGACTGTTCATTTAAACTTCACAACGAGTTCGGCGAATTAATATACAAGTGTGATACGGCCAAAAAAATGGATCTACTTCATAGGTGTGCAGATAACATACGGTTAATGGTCGTTCTAAATTACGTAGGACAATGGGAAATTCAACCAAGCAGTGGAATAAGCACTGATAAGACAAAATTGACTCACCCAGAACAACCAGAAGGACTTTCTCAAAAGCATTGACCACTGCTTTGTCTCTAGCCCACTTCTGGAGTTTCCCCCTCTTCCAAAGCACCTCTTCAAGACCTGAACAAGATAGCAGTTAAGCCGCAGCAGTGAGAATCTTGCACCACAGTATTCAAAAGCTATGTGTCTCTAATATGTATTTTCTAATGTGACCTTATAGTATAGTATAGTATATACTTTTTTGATCCCGTGAGGGAAATTTGGTCTCTGCATTTAACCCAATCGGTGAATTAGTGAAACACAAACAGCACACAGTGAACACACAGTGAGGTGAAGCACACACTAATCCCGGCGCAGTGAGCTGCCTGCGACAACGGCGGCGCTCGGGGAGCAGTGAGGGGTTAGGTGCCAAAGGCCTCAAGGGCACTTCAGCCGCGGCCCACTGGTCGGGGCTCGAACCGGCAACCCTCCGGTTACAAGTCCACAGTGTTAACCAGTGGGCCACGGCTGCTACCTTTGACAATGAGATAACTTTAGAGACACCTAAAAATAAGTCAGGGTTTTTCTACTGCTCCCATTGATTCTATGCAACAACATGGCTTGTCGTTTTTGTTGTTGTTTTCCGTTTCCACACAGGAAACACAAGCGTTTATAGAAGTGCAAATAGCATGAAAGTCATGGGGTGGTCCCAGGGTCAGAGGTCCATGTATCCAAACACTCACGCTCATCTCCATCCAGGGGCTCCTCCGTGACGCCGATGCCCCGGCAGCTTGTGCCGTGCTGGGGGAAGGTCACCTCCACCATGCAGCCGTATTTCAGGAACGACTCCTGGCTACCACTGCCACCCTCCGGCAAGCCATCAATGCCAGTACCAGGTCTGCTACAACTGGAGAAGTCCTTCATCTTAACCAAAAAAAAAAACAAGCCTCAGTCATAAGGAGAGCACGATAGACAGAAAAACAGGGGGAACAACTGATGTTCAGTTACAGAGGTCAGGAATCAGCCTTTGAAGTTCAGGAAGTGAAACTCCAGCACAATGTACTGAAATGGTCCATCTGGCCACAAAACTAAGGACGAAACTTGCTCCTTACTGTAAGGATATGTGTGGACCACCCATTGAACCCCAGGTAGTGATTGGCTAGTTCCTGGCATCTGGCATGGCTAAGAGGTTTGGCATTGAGTTGGAAAGCTGAATTCACCCTGGTGCTCAGTCGAACCTAAAACACAGAAGCATTGAAAAAACAGAAAAACAATCAATCTAATAAAAAAATCTTAGAGGAAGTATAAAATAAAATCTATTCATGTATGCATTTATATGTAGTTAAAAGCAAACTGATGTAAAAGGGGAATTAAGCCTGACTTCTGTCCAGCTACATATAACATTACAATTCAAACTAAGACATATCTCCCCCAGTTTCTGCAACATTTCTTATTCTAGTGTTAGGCTACTGTTGCAGTAACGGACACAAACCATAGGTGATCAGTGTGTAAGCATTTTAAGCAAGGCTTAAATCGTAGAGTTTGTCCACTGAGTAACCTAGGTAAATAATAATGGGACCAGACAAATTTACTGTCACAGGTGAGCGCTGGAAGAGGCACGTCTTGTCTGTGGAACTCTGCGCTTTGGACGCTTGCGCTGCAGAGTAGAACTTCACCATTGCATAGAATCCTGGCTTGGCCAATGCGGCGTTAGGACACACCTTCACGAGGTAAAGAGCTCCGAAGGCGGAGAAGACATTCCAAATAGCTTCCTGTGCGATTAAAAACAGAGAGCTGTCAGCTATTCTCTCTTCTTCAGAAATATGGGCTACAGTTTATGAATGGGACAACAAACATGAGAAAATACTGCAGTTCTTCTTATGTCAATAGCCTGCATGGGACACAGACTTACATAAACATAGGCTTCAGAATGATCCGGGAGGATGTCCCATACGAAGAGTGTTTTGTTGTTCTCTGATGGTACTCGAAATTCGATAATATCGGCCACTATTTCCATACTTGAACGTAGGTCTATATTTCCTAGTTGTAGCCTAACCCAAACTAGCCTACCCGACAGCTGTAAAGCCTTTAAACCAGTGTACAACAGAACTATCCATGTTTGTTTTGAGAACGTTTCAGGGTAGCCTACTTCCGCAGCTCTTTGCGTGAGCGTGAACTTCTATATCTATGGTGAACTTCCCGCGCCACACTACGGTCGCGTTCGTACGGGGTCCCGTAAGGATCAATTAGTTGTTTTTTTTATCCCGGAGTTGGGCCTATTTCTTGATACTGATACCAGAGAATGTCTAATAAGACGGGCTCTGCTGATACTATTATATTGTATATTCTCTCACCTTTTGCATTCCCTCGCAATTTATTTAGTCACTGATTGTTTGTTCATATTGCTGACACTTGATTAAGTAGTGCACTTGTAGAACTCTAATTTAAAAGAATAATGTCAAAAGTCTGAAAGTCATGGGTTTACATCTAGATTTTTCTGAATAGTGCTTTTTTGATTATTCATTATTCACTGCTGTGCAGTGGCGATTCTAGACATTTTTAACAAGGGTGGCACTAGTGAGGCACTGATTAATTCAAGGGTGGCATGAGGCAAAACATGCAGATAAACAGAAACAGGCTCAAGATGTGAAATTAGCACAAACACATTAGGGAAACCAGACACAAACACCATACTCATAAATTGAAAGAAAAAAAACACAAATACCTTACTCACATAAAATGTCTTTGTATTTGAATAAAATAATACAAACATATTAAAGTTAATTATCTAAGTTGTCTGTTTGGGCTATGCTGTGCTAAAACAAATTCCATCATGGGGACATTAAAATATAATCCATTTTATTCTATTCTATTAAATGAAGATATACAAATATACTCATCCAAGACCATTTCCCCCACAATAACTTATATCTATGCGCGATAATTTGACCTGCTTTTTTGTCTATTTGTTCATTTTCTTTAAAGTTCTCAAGAAACTTGAGGGTGGTATGAAGGAGTGTATTATGTATGTGAACAATTTCATCTTCCTAAATCTCAATATTATGATCGCAACAAGTGTGGGCAAATTATGAATTACATTTTTACGTGGGGTAACTTGTTGCAGGGCAACCACATAACCGGTTCCATGTCTTCCGAGTGGATGATTAATGATCAGTTTGAGGTTGGTATGAAGGAGTGTATTGTGTATGTGAGCAAACATTGTACACTTTGCATATGGGGCAACCACATAACCGGTTCCACACGTTCGAATTGGATGAACATAGTTCAAGAAACTTGAGGTGTATGAGGGAGTGTATTGTCAATCAGTGTTTCCCCTAGAATTTTTTCCAGCAGCGGTGCTGTTGCTGTTGATCGTAGGAAGCCCCCCCCCCCCAAGAAAAGAGAAAAATTTGAAAAAATGACTCCTTAAATGGTGACTTCTGGTGGATTTTGTGAAAGAAATGGACAGATTGAGTTACAAATCATGATATAACCATCAACACAAGCATTTACAAAGGATGATTATTGCAGTACAGGATTATTCATGTTTTTCTTTCACCTTTTTCATTTACATTATTAGTATTAGCCATTGTACAACTGTACACTGTAGGCCACTGTACAAACTATTGCTATTTAGAATATACAATGCAGTGCATAAATTAAGACATTTATATATAACAACATTTATTTATTTACATGATACATTAAAAAATAATTAATGTCCTATTTTCTTTTAATTAAGGCATTAAGACAAAAGGCAAAATATGTTTTTTATTCCTCCCTTTAGTCAATTTCAGCATGGGTGTCTTAACTTTTACACAGCACTGTGTAAACTACATTAACTTCTCTTTCATGTCATTACACTGTATTGGTGCTGTGCAAGTCGAATTGAGTGCCTGTCACTTTAATGCCGTGACGGCCCATGACGCTTGCTTGATTCTCACGGTTTCTAAGTAGCGTTGTTGTGCTTGGTGCATAAGAATACACCAATCCGCCGCGAACTTTATGGGCGCTGCCATCTTGCCTGCCGCCATTACTGCGTGCCTGCGGAGTGTGACGGTGTGACACTTGCTAATGGCTTTTCAATGAAAGCATCCTGTCAGAGAATATCAAATAGGAGATCCTGCCATAGACAGTAAAGGATCCTGCTCATGAAAAAATGTCAGGTGAAAGGGAACATTGGGTAGATGATGTCAGGCAGTGGCCAAAACTTACCGATTAAGGTAATTTATTGACAACATAATGTATTAAGACGTGTATTAATTAATGACAACAATAAACCGAATGCTATCATTAGTAGCTGTGTTGCTAATATGTTCACAAGCTTCAGAAGTTGCAAATAACTATTAGCCACGACCACTTGTAGCAGTAAAATACATGTTCTTACAGGTATTCAGGATTATTTTATTAATCGTATGTATTTCATCCACTTTTAACGCACATCTTGGTCCTCCACTCGACAAGGAACTCTGTGTAATCCGTAAGCCTGTAAACATGGGCACTCAATGTGCAACAAAGGTTTGTGAATTTCACAAACGGTTTAATTCTAGGTCTGTATATTCCTACTGTTGTTAAAACAGCCGACCACACAACACGCTTTTCCCGGCATCACTGAACAGCATACGTACTAAATAAAAATTAAGAAAAAGAAGAAGATTTCGCATCTACAGCTAACGTCTGCTACAGCCGCCTATGGGACCAACACATTATTTTGCTACTTCCTTAGCAGCAAGGCAACATCTCAGTGCATAAGGCTCATTGTCCAAGATGTTGATCAGTTTGTTCAGGGTCCTTTTATCAGATATTGAAGTAATGCACTCAGGCTCGGACTGGTAATCTGTACAACCGGGCAAATGCCCGGTGGGCCGGTCCACATGTGGGCCGGTGACCTCCGGGATTTTTTTTTTTTTTTTTTTTTTTAAAGTTATTTAGCCTATTTGCGGCCCGTCATGTAGACCTAGGCTTAGCCTATAAATGCAGTTGCATCCATTTGGATTGGGGGATGAGAGGTCAATCATTTTGGCCTCTTCATGACAGGTTCAGTGTGTGTTACGATCGCGCCCCCCTGCCCCACCCCTCAAGTGGATTTGTCCAAGCAGCCGCTTGGTTTGTGGGGAAATATAGCCTACGAGTCCATGCATGGTAGGTAGCCTATAGGCTATATAAGTGCCCTCTGCTGGCTGGTCAACATAAAAAAAACTCCGGGTACCTACAATTTTCGCACAACTTGATGGAAAAGTGTAGCACAGGTTAAAGAAAACATATTCATGTTTTGGAACTTCAAAGTATTTCCCATATAGTAGCCTTTTAGCTCACAACGACAGTGAAAGTGGAACTTGGAAAGTGGAAGTCTCTCCACCGAGTGTTACATTAGATGCACAATCAATCGCGAGTCGATGCACGTAAAAAGTATCAACTGGTAGGTTAGTAACGAAATGTGCATCTCTCACATACTGGAACAAAATGCATTGACCATGGCGACAAGCAGTCCTCCCGGAGTTGTGCCTTTTATCGTTACTTTCAGTTACAATAACTTCGTACACAGAGGAAATAAGCGAACAGCTACATGCAAGGTGCGTGGCACCAGGATAAATTATGCCTATTCAACAATGTCTGATTTCGTCAGGCATCTCCAAACGTACCCAGATAGTTCAGTCACTTAGGCCTAGCATATATCGTCACAGGTTATGTACGGCTATGTATCTTGAAGTTCCAGTATGTGAGAGACTTGACGTGCCTTAATATCTCCAACCTCAAGTATGCAGCTAATAACGAAATAGAATTGTTATTTAATTAAACAAGGTGAACTTCTCCCCACTGTGGAATGCAGTAAAGGATGCTACAAGGAAGGGAATTCAAACACACTCAACACCTTACCATCTATTGATGTCATTGTGGTTGAGATATCTGACATTTTTCTGTTAAATATTGGCATGGAGACAATGGGACATGGTTGCCTTTGTCAGTGTCCTTATGTGAACTTGCACAGGTCAACTTGCTCATCTTTACTTGCGTACCACTTCACACCAGTGCTTCAGACCAGAGCTGATGCTTCAGCAATAGCAGTCACTGAAAAGCTGTAAGTGTTGAACACAGCTGTTCTCACATTAGCTGATTGTGATAAACATAAACCATTGTTGCCTAATTACCAATTATTCATTACACCTGTCTGTAGTATCTACTTTTTTTGTGTTTTTCACATATAGTATTTTTCAGTATTTTTAAAATACAAAAATACACACCAATAAAGTATTTTGATACAAAATACAGAGCCATTTCCTTCAACCCAATAAAATACAAATGACAAAATACTATTTTGCATTTGAAACACATATTACATGTTTTAGAAATACTACCCATCCCTGGGAACAGGCAGATTACATCTTTATAGCTGGCCATATAATGACATACTTAGGTTAATACTGTATTTCACCAGTTAGGGCACAAAAATGGCCAGTAGCTGCACTGTGTAGCCTATCTTGACATGTCTTTAAGTTTTGGGTTACAATATACAGGTAGTGGGCTCTCTGTTGATTTTAATGAGTAGGCCTAAGCCTAAAGTTACAGCATTTCTATCACAATTGACCAGACTTTGACCTTTTGTCTTCTTTTAACAAAATTCTGGCTATGATTGTTCCTTGTATTGCATCATGAGCCATCACTGCACCTATTGCATTCTACTGTTGTTAACCTTAAGCCTAGCTCAGTCATTATGTTGTACCACATCACCCTCCATTAGAAGTGCAATGAGCTGCATTAAGCATAATAAACTGCATTTAGAATTCAAAATCCATATTTCCAGATATTTTGGTAAAAGTAACTTAAAAGTAATACAATAGTAGTGTAATGCCTTACAATTCAGAGACAGTAATATTATAATGTAATGAATTACTTTGAAATGACAGTATTAAGTAATACATAATATATTACGATTTTGAAGTAACTTGCCCAACACTGATTAAACCACATGTCACTGCTTGACTAAATGAAAAATATAGGGTACTGAACATGCATGGAGATCGTCATAGTTGACAGAAATTATGATACTGATTATATAATAACCTATAGGTCCAAATCTAAATGTTTGGGTTCAGTTTATGAAGTGTTGCTACTGTGATACTGTGTGATACTGCATGATACTGTGTGTTTGTTATTTATGGGGGGGGGGGGGGTCAGGGGGGGATTTTGGTATCGGTGGGCTTGTGAGTGTATGTGGGGGGGGGGGGGGGGGGTTGTCGGTCCAGTAGTGGGCCGGTCCAGGAGAAAATTGCCAGGGCCGAATTTTGTTCCCAGTCCGACCCTGACTACAGTAACAGTATTTTATTTTAATTCTTATGGAATTTTTTTTTCACTTTTATAAAAGCTTTGTTTGAATGCTGTTGGAACAAATAGTACTTGATTATAAAGGCAACTTTCTGTTGCAATATTCTGTGTGTTCTGGACTGCAGGTAAGTTGTTAAACCAGTGGTTCTCAAACGTTTTCTTTCATTCCCCACTTTGATCAAGGGCAGTGGCGATTCTAGACATTTTTAACAAGGGTGGCACTGGTGAGGCACTGATTAATTCAAGGGTGGCATGAGGCAAAACATCCAGATAAACAGAAACATGCTCAAGATGTGAAATTAGCACAAATACATTAGGGAAACCAGACACAAACACCATATTCATAAATTGAAAGAAAAAAATGTCTTTGTATTTGAATAAAATAATACAAACATATTAAAGTTAATTATCTAAGTTGTCTGTCCCTGGGCTATGCTGTGCTAAAACAAATTCCATCATGGGGACATTAAAATATAATCAATTTTATTCTATTCTATTAAATGAAGATATACAAATATACTCATCCAAGACATTTTCCACCACAATAACTTATATCTATGCACATCTATTTTTGTAGCTGTTAAAATAATTTGACCGGCTTTTTTGTGGGTGGTATGAAGGAGTGTATTGTGTATGTGAGCAATTTCATCTTCCTAAATCTCAATATTATGATCACAAGTGTGGGCAAATTATTAATTACATTTTTACATGGGGTAACTTGTTGCAGGGCAACCAGTCAAGAAGTAGGGCTAATTAATTTACGAAAGTTGTCTAAGCCTCTATAGCCTGTTAAAAACGTCGCCAGATAGTATTAAATCGGCAACAACATTGTTTTCTGCAGAAGCCTACCAAAGGCTACAGATTAATTCTGAACAGTTATTTCTCTACTGGCTAAATTATCACACAAGACACTGTTTTGATTTGCGTAGTTGCGTTACCCCCGACTGAAGTGGTCATTTGAAAGCGATGCCCACTGTATGGAGTATTTTTTGAGTGCTGTGTCTCCACATTAGAAAGTCTCTTTTTAAATGAACACTCTCTCTCCTGTGCATTAATGATTAATACAGACCTTGTTGAGCAATACACATATTAGGTATGTATAAATGGTTAACATGTGTTTCCTAAACTAGAGTGTTACCATGAAAGTTTGTGTTTGTGTGTTTCTGTCAGAGAGCATTAACTGTGGAGAGAGCATTAACTGTGTGTCATTTTACACTTTTGTGGTAGCTGAAATAATATTTACCGGTAGGTCAGTCTAGCCGCATTTATGCCATCAAAATGTAATTATTTCATACAAATGGGTGAACATAACTGTTGCATTATTTCACATGACGGTACTGGGGAACACATGTTCATGTACATGTAACATGACATTTAAAAAGGCCCATGTGCTTGAGTGCCCATGCATTTTTGTCATCAAAATATAATCCTGTCATAGTTCCAGCAGAGGATTGTTGTATTTTTTCCAGTTGACAGAACCAGGGCTATATGGTTATAGCTATGGGATTTGGCAGACACCTTTGTCTAAAGCGACATATACAAAAACAATAATATTTCAAATTTAACAGGGAACAGATTAGAATGTTGGTCAAACTATAATAAGGAATGTAAATACTATATGTAATAGTATTTATAAAATGGAGATTGTGTAGGCTACTCCATCCACCTCTGACCACCAATGAGTCAGAGAGAGTGAAGGTGGGTGACTACAGAAGGAAGGTGGAACAGAAGTTGCAGGAAAACAACATGAAGGAGGCATGGAATGGCATGAAAATGATAACTGACCTGAAGAAGAGCAGCAGCTCTGTGGAGGGGGACCTGGACAGGGCGAACCAGTTGAACCACTTCTATAACAGGTTTGACTGCCCTGGACCATCTCCAATGGGAGTGGTCTGTCCACCACCCCCTGCAGACTCAAGCACTGCTCTTGCTTGCGTGCCTGCCAAACCCCCACCTTCCAGCCTCCCAGTCTCTCCAGCTCTGCATCCCAGTGACACCCAACAACCTAAACCATCATCACCTCACGCCCTGCCCCCGCCTGACGCCTCCTTGCCTGTGCCTGTGGAGGCGTCCACGACTCTGGCAGCCTTGACAGGGACATCAAGGAGGTGGTCATCCCCCAGCCTCCACCCCCACACCCCTTCAATACCAGTGCAACACTCACCCCCACCATCACTGGATATTGCACCCCTCCCCCACACGGTGATCACGAACAATTAGGCAACAACGACCTCAGTCAACAGCCATCAGACACACAGATGCCAGATGCACCCCTCCCCTCCCCTTACACCCCCCATCGTAACAGCAACTCAAGTGAGCGCTAAATTAAAGAAACTGCTTTAGGGTAAGGCAGCGGGGCCTGACAAACTGTGTCCAAGGCTACTCAAGGCCTGTGCTGCTGAGCTGGGGGAGCCACTGAAGCACATCTTTAATCTGAGTCTTTAATCTGAGTCTACGCCTTGGACAAGTTCCAACACTGTGGAAGACTGATGTCTCACCCCTGTCCCTAAAAAGCCACATCCTAGTGAGCTTAATGACTACAGACCTGTTGCTCTAACATCACATGTGATGAAGACAATGGAGCGACTCGTCTTGGGTATGCTCAGACCTCAGGTACGCCATGCACTAGACCCGTTACAGTTTGCATACCAGGAGAAAGTGGGCGTGGACGATGCCATCACTTATCTTCTACACAGGACACATTCTCACCTGGACAAGGGGAAAAGTGCTGTGAGAATCATGTTCTTTGATTTCTCAAGTGCTTTAAACACCATCCAACCCCTCAGACTGGGAGACAAGCTCTTGCAGATGGGTGTGGATGCTCACTTGGTAACCTGGATCACAGATTACCTGACGGAGCGACCACAGTTCGTCAGACTGAAGAACTTTCTCTCTGACACTGTGATCAGCAGCACTGGAGCGCAGAGCCGGACAGTAACGGAGTACATTTACTTGAGTACAGTTTTGAGGGATCTGTACTTTACTCGAGTATCATTTTTGGGGAGTACTCATGACTTTACTCAAGTACATTTGAGAGGCAAATATTGTACTCTTTACTCCACTACATTTCTATCCATAGCCATGAGTACCCGTTACTTCTTCTAAAAAAAAGGAAAAAGCAAAAATCTCGGAAACCCTCAATTTGTTGTTTCCCTCTCAAACGTGATTGGATTGTGCAGGCGCCACTGATTGGGACAGCCTATCAGCAATCACCTTCAGCTTTCCGCCATGGTTAGATTTAGATAAGAGACGAAACCATGGACGAAACAACGGATGAAGACGCAGCAGGTCCATCCCGGGAATGTGCCAACCTGTGGCCCCACCTTGCCAGACTATTTCAATTTTCTGAACAAGTTAATGATAGTTTTCACTTCAAATGTTTCAATTACAAAATAGTATTTTGTATTTGAAATACGTATTTTAAATACATGTATTAGAAATGCTGCCCATCCCTGGCAACATGGTAAAAAGATATAAATGACTTGATTTTACTTTCAATTCCTTTTACATTCTCCAAGGTCTTAACATTAACATTTTTCATAACTCCATGTAGGATGTTTCTGTACATAAATGTAAGCACTGTAGCAGTAGTAATGCAATATTTAGAAAATGTACTCTTGTACTCTTGATACTCAAGTACTTTTAAAAACAAGTACTTCAGTACTTTTACTTAAGTATACATCTGACTGTTGTACTTTTACTTGTACTTGAGTAAAATTTAGCAAAGGGTATCTGTACTTTTACTCAAGTAATGAAGCTGTGTACTCTGTCCGCCTCTGCTGGAGCGCCACAGGGAACTGTGCTCTCTCCAGTCCTGTTCACCTTGTACACATCTGACTTCTGCTACAACACTGAGTCATGCCACATGCAGAAGTTTTCTGACAACACTGCAATTGTGGGGTGTATCAGGAACGGGCAGGAGGAGGAGTAGAGGAGCCTGGTGGAGGACTTTGTGCAATGGTGCAAACTCAATCATCTCCAACTCAACACTTCAAAGACCAAGGAGATGGTGGTGGATTTCCGCAGACTTAAGCCCACTCTGCTACCAGTCTCTATTGATGGGGTCAATGTCGAGGTGGTAAGCACCTACAAGTACCTGGGTCTCCACCTGGACAATAAACTGGACTGGTCAGCCAACAATGACGCACTCTACAAGAAAGGGCAGAGCAGGCTGTACTTCCTGAGGAGGCTGCGCTCCTTCAATGTGTGCAGCAAGCTCCTCAGGATGTTCTACCAGTCTGTTGTTGCCAGCGTCCTCTTCTATGCAGTGGTATGTTGGGGAGGAAGCACAAAGAAGAGGGATGCGGGGCGACTTGACAGGCTGGTAAGGAAAGCTGGCTCTGTAGTGGGAGCTGAACTGGAGTGCATTCAGGGTCGGACTGGGAACAAAATTCGGCCCTGGCAATTTTCTCCTGGACCGGCCCACTACTGGACCGACAACCCCCCACCCCCCCCACATACACACACAAGCCCACCGATACCAAAATCCCCCCCTGATCCCCCACGCCCCCCCCCCATAAATAACAAACACACAGTATCATGCAGTATCACACAGTATCACAGTAGCAACACTTCATAAACTGAACCCAAACATTTAGATTTGGACCTATAGGTTATTATATAATCAGTATCATAATTTCTGTCAACTATGACGATCTCCATGCATGTTCAGTACCCTATATTTTTCATTTAGTCAAGCAGTGACATGTGGTTTAATCAGTGTTGGGCAAGTTACTTCAAAATCGTAATATATTATGTATTACTTAATACTGTCATTTCAAAGTAATTCATTACATTATAATATTACTGTCTCTGAATTGTAAGGCATTACACTACTATTGTATTACTTTTAAGTTACTTTTACCAAAATATCTGGAAATATGGATTTTAAATTCTAAATGCAGTTTATTATGCTCAATGCAGCTCATTGCACTTCTAATGGAGGGTGATGTGGTACAACATAATGACTGAGCTAGGCTTAAGGTTAAAAACAGTAGAATGCAATAGGTGCAGTGATGGCTCATGATGCAATACAAGGAACAATCATAGCCAGAATTTTGTTAAAAGAAGACAAAAGGTCAAAGTCTGGTCAATTGTGATAGAAATGCTGTAACTTTAGGCTTAGGCCTACTCATTAAAATCAACAGAGAGCCCACTACCTGTATATTGTAACCCAAAACTTAAAGACATGTCAAGATAGGCTACACAGTGCAGCTACTGGCCATTTTTGTGCCCTAACTGGTGAAATACAGTATTAACCTAAGTATGTCATTATATGGCCAGCTATAAAGATGTAATCTGCCTGTTCCCAGGGATGGGTAGTATTTCTAAAACATGTAATATGTGTTTCAAATGCAAAATAGTATTTTGTCATTTGTATTTTATTGGGTTGAAGGAAATGGCTCTGTATTTTGTATCAAAATACTTTATTGGTGTGTATTTTTGTATTTTAAAAATACTGAAAAATACTATATGTGAAAAACACAAAAAAAGTAGATACTACAGACAGGTGTAATGAATAATTGGTAATTAGGCAACAATGGTTTATGTTTATCACAATCAGCTAATGTGAGAACAGCTGTGTTCAACACTTACAGCTTTTCAGTGACTGCTATTGCTGAAGCATCACATCAGAAGCAACAGAAAAATGTCAGATATCTCAACCACAATGACATCAATAGATGGTAAGGTGTTGAGTGTGTTTGAATTCCCTTCCTTGTAGCATCCTTTACTGCATTCCACAGTGGGGAGAAGTTCACCTTGTTTAATTAAATAACAATTCTATTTCGTTATTAGCTGCATACTTGAGGTTGGAGATATTAAGGGACGTCAAGTCTCTCACATACTGTAACTTCAAGATACATAGCCGTACATAACCTGTGACGATATATGCTAGGCCTAAGTGACTGACCTATCTGGGTACGTTTGGAGATGCCTGACGAAATCAGACATTGTTGAATAGGCATAATTTATCCTGGTGCCACGCACCTTGCATGTAGCTGTTCGCTTATTTCCTCTGTGTACGAAGTTATTGTAACTGAAAGTAACGATAAAAGGCACAACTCCGGGAGGACTGCTTGTCGCCATGGTCAATGCATTTTTGTTCCAGTATGTGAGAGATGCACATTTTGCAAAATTAGGCTACCTTAGTTACTAACCTACCAGTTGATACTTTTTACGTGCATCGACTCGCGATTGATTGTGCATCTAATGTAACACTCGGTGGAGAGACTTCCACTTTCCAAGTTCCACTTTCACTGTCGTTGTGAGCTAAAAGGCTACTATATGGGAAATACTTTGAAGTTCCAAAACATGAATATGTTTTCTTTAACCTGTGCTACACTTTTCCATCAAGTTGTGCGAAAATTGTAGGTACCCGGAGTTTTTTGTTATGTTGACCAGCCAGCAGAGGACACTTATATTATATAGCCTGGCTACCATGCATGGACTCGTAGGCTATATTTCCCCACAAACCAAGCGGCTGCTTGGACAAATCCACTTGAGGGGTGGGGCAGGGGGGCGCGATCGTAACACACACTGAACCTGTCATGAAGAGGCCAAAATGATTGACCTGTCACCCCCCAATCCAAATGGATGCAACTGCATTTATAGGCTAAGCCTAGGTCTACATGACGGGCCGCAAATAGGCTAAATAACTTAAAAAAAAAAAAAAATCCCGGAGGTCACCGGCCCACAGGTGGACCGGCCCACCGGGCATTTGCCCGGTTGTACAGATTACCAGTCCGAGCCTGGGGTGAACGCAACATTTTCTTTCCATTCCTCTTTATAGGCCCAGCTATTTTTCTCCCAGCTCTAACTCCTGTAGTTCGCTTTTCACTCTGCATGCTAATATTTCTTGTAGGCAAACAATAAACATTGTAACATTGTCAGGGGATGGGTCAACCAAGTAGCCTATTTAAGAATAAAAGTAATATAGACTTTATCCAAAGAAATAATTAGAATAAGTCAGGCTCCGTGCTAAACTGTAAATCAATGCCAAACTTATAGTAACCTAGGGACCGTTCGTTATTTATAAACGTGGTCACCGGAGGAAAATAGGGGAGGGTCATGTCTTTTTATTCTTTGTTGAGGGGAGGGTCACCTAACTTTTTTTGTCTAGGAGGGGGGGTCACCCATCTTTTGTATTAATGAAAACAGCAAAAAATCAAAGTGGCTTGTTTGATTGTTGATTTCTGTCGTCATATAACGTTCTCTTTCGTTCCATAGCTCTGTCAATATTGAACAATGAAAATAAGGGAGATTTCCCGGGTTTCTCACGCAAAATACGGAAAATGTCAACATCCGTCCCCATTAACGTTGGAAGGGTTGGAGCAACAAAGTAGCCTACTTTATTCACGCCTAACAGCCTATATCCATTTGGTCAACTTTATCCAGCCCTAAAAAAGCTAACTTTGGTTTACTTGTAGTTTACCGTGTAGCCTAGCCTAACTTTAAACAGTGTGCATGCTTATAAAAGCATACTTGTGCTTCATTCTTCCACACATCCAGCTCCTAACGTTTTGACAAGCATTTCTACCAATTGACCTTGTGCCTGCCCATCTCTAGCTTTGCTGTCTCCATCCTTTCTGTTTTTGTTGTTTGCAAAAAAATATATAGTAGGCACTATTTATTGGTAACCAGCAACAGGTGCAATTTGTTAATGCTGTCATTCTCTCTCCTGCCAACAAAAATGTGTTACGTTCCAAGTAGCAGTGCGTAATTCTGCTTCATAAAGCAGAATACAGAATACAAATACATTGGTCATATAAATAGCCAGTTTATGGTCTACAGTGTAGGCTAGAGTTGGTAAGTTATGGTAGGCCAACTTGGAGTGAATATACAGGGGGATTTCTTTGGCTCTTAGCCTGGCAGGTGCGCACGTAGACATAGCCTTCGGCCGAACACTGCAAGCGCCAATGAATCGTGCTCTCACAACAACCACGTCGTTAACTTAAATAGGCCTACTGTAGGTTAACATCACTCTGAGTTCGCATTCAAGCAAGCAAAACGATTATTTGAATACATCTGTTTCTCTGGAAGGGCAAGGGGTAACAACAGGACAACACAGAGACAGGCCAGAATGCAGGACTATGTTGTGAGAGTATTACAGTAATATGGGATATTCTACGGGAAAATATTAAAACGGCAAGACAGCGGGGAAAAGTTAAAATGATAGGCCTAAACCCGGACAAAATTGGCATGTTAGGTATTTTTCGGTCCCTGTGATTATTTGTGAAATTGTGCAAACGGTCTTTTCAAGTCATTTGAGAAGGAAGGAGTGTAGCAAGCTCCCAAATTGACGCTCGTCTGAGAAATTGAGTTTTGGATAATGTTCAGCTTCGGCAGCTTTACAATGACTGAGGAAGCCTAGAGACGAGTCATAGCAACAAGTTCATGTGTTGAATTTGTTATTACCCAGTGTGCTTTGTTGAATTGTCTCAATGTTTTATTGTTTTATGTCATGTGAATACTTACTAGAGGAGTAAATTATTTCAAGTAGGCTAATGCAGTTGCAGGAAGTGTGGATTTAGTTTCCATGCTTATTGTGTTTCCACAACAATGTTAGTGAGTAAATCTACAGAAATGGCCACCATCTTGGTGAAGTGTGATGTGTAAGATCAGAAAGCAGAGGGTGAGTGTAGAACGTGTTGTCATAGCGCTCCATAAAGCGCTAGGAATCGACGATTGGCCGGGGAGGGTCATGTCTTTTTTGAAAAGACTGCTGGAGGGTCGTTGAAAATTTTCTTGCAGGCAGGGGAGGGTCATGCAACTTTTGATTGAAGCACTCAAAATCCCTCCGGTGACCCCGTTTATAAATAACGAACGGTCCCCTAGTGCCCACATTTACTATTCACAATATTGAAAGAATTACTAATTTTGGGTATAGGACCCCAATAAAACTATTTCATTTCTATACTTTATATTTTGTACAAAGTTTATATTGGAGTTTTAAAGTATGTTTTAGTTATTTATTAACTTTTTTATTCTTTACATTTATATTGTCAAAAAAACAAGGTTTTTCATGTTTGGAACATTTTAATAAAAAAAAAAGATTTATTTCATAAATTTTCGTTGGTGTCAGATTATTTATAGCCTAACATAATGATGATGAACACTGGTTGGTAGGGCCCCCTAGGAATTTTTGCTTAGGGCCCCGACAGACCCTAGAATCGCCTCTGGCTGTTGTGTGTGTGTGGAGGGTTGGTTGACCACCTGCTCCTCCGCTGTCTATTGACATGCATTTGAGCGTTTCTCTGCAACATGCATCAGTAGCAAAGAAGCCATCTGCATTTTACATTGCGCTATTCGATTGTCGTCGACGCGGAGAGGAGAAAAAATAAAATAAGTTATCCACAACAAATCAACGAGTGGTCGGCATCAGAACGCACTCAACTTTTTGAGATCCTGGGCCGTAGTCACCATAGACTTTGGGGGGGACGCTATAGGGTACAGGAAACCAACAAGTCCCGCCATCTGAAATGCAATCAAACGTAAATAACGCACAAATTAGTGACCTGTTGATGGTTTCAGAGAGAGTAGCCTACACTGTGAGTGGTTTGTCCTGGAGGTTTTGCGTTTATCGTTTGAGGCGTGCGCTATCAAAAGCTTCCTGCACCCTGCTGCGGTGCGGGCTGTCAACAATATCGCAAAAGATACCGGTACAATTCTCACAAAACTTGTTGGAAAGGTGTAGCACTGTCTAAGGAAACCCCATTCATTTTTGAAGCTGATCAGACTCAAAGGTAGCTTTGAAGCAATTCCATATTGTAGCCTATTTTCTCGCAATGATAGCGAAAGTGAAAAAGCGAAAGTGTCCTTTTATTTGAATTTGTGCGTGCCTGTGTCCTTCATTTCTTTCACATGTCTTACAACATAAATAATGCATTCATATGCTAGTAGTAATGTCAGAAATGAACCGGTTTATAAGACTCTTAGAAATGGTTGTTGCATCTTGCATGTTACATTTAGATGCGCGCTCAATCGCGCATCCATGCAGGCAAAACGTAGCACTCAAATGTGGCGACGGCACAAAAGTTGAAAAAACTTTTACAATAGCGGTGATAGCCTACAGTTAATGTGAATCGCGGACAATAACCAAAGAAAGGAATTTCCACCTCCATTCACCAAATAAAGGCTGTGTTTCTACATTTTGTTAACACAAAACGTAATTCCTGTCAGAAACCAGCCTATAATGCAGGGTAACTTGAGGTGAGTCAGACAGAAGAGGGACCTGACTTAGGCTAGCCTATTTTGAATCCCATCCCTTTCAAACTACCTTAAAATTGTGTGATTAGCTGCCAGAATAATACAATCAAAATACAAAATATGATTGGGCTATAGGTCCAAACCTATGAGTAAGCATTCAGTGTAATATAGAGGTTATCAAAGATACTCTAGTTTGTATTTTCTTTTAAAATATACATTTTGGAGACAAATGGAGTCATACCACAGGTCTATATCCAGGGATGGATTATTGAATGGACCTACTGGGGCCAAGAGCTCAGGGGGCCCTTAAGCCTATGTGTGAAGTTGCTTCTCCGCCCTTCTCTTCTATTTCCACAAAACTCACAAGTCGTCATAATATAAAGGGTCATTTTTTTAAGTCTTCCGGGGAAGTATGCCCCCGGGCGCCCCTATCTTAACAGGGGAGAGTTTTTTTTGCATCTATGCCCAGAGGTTCATAATCCATCCGTGCCTATGTCCGTCAAAAGTTTGGTATATCCTAATTGACTGACTTAACTAATGACTTGGTTGTGATTGTAATAATATTTTTGCATGGCAGGAAATGTGAATTGAAATTCTGTTATTGAAATTCACACCGCACCACAGATTTGGTCCCCCCCAATGTTGACATCATGGCTACGGCCTTGTTGAGATCTGAAGTCAGTCATGATTGGTCGAAATTGTTGTCAATCTTGACGCAGTACAACAAGCAAACCTATCACATTTCTGTGCGCATACAGGCAGGTACACACACGTAGGCTACACACGCACGCACTCAGAAAGACAGAATGACACAAAAATTATGATAGCCCATAACAATGAATATGTTTTGGGATGTGTGTATCTTCACTTAATAGTATCTGGGGAGATTGTAGGCTAAAAGCGTGTAAATGCTCAACATAGGAAATAATTACAGGACTCATTTTATTCAGTCAGACTTGCTGAACATGCATTATTCAGTCAGACTTGCTGAAACATGCATAATAATAGTAGCCTATAGAGTTTTGTGCACAACCTCGTCATTGCTGGTTTGGAGGTGGTCACCTTAGTGTGTGTGTGTGTGTGTGTGTTTTAATAGCCTTTGTTTTCAAATAATGCTATGAGTAGACTCGGTGTCCAACTTACAGTGTTATTTTAGCTTGCCATAAAGTTATAGTTTGCAGGTGTTACAGCTTACAGTTATTATTATCATGTAATATTAGTGAAACATTGCTTTCCCGAAATGGATGATAAATGTGCGCATATATCATCTGGTATGTCGTGTGCCTCAGCATATCTTATAAATAATCATGGTGGGCCGCCATGGCCAAAAATGCCCGGGCCATTTTTTAGTCCCAGTCCAGCCCTGCTGTAAAGACACATCCCATCATCCCCCTTACCCGTCTGTCTTACAGATAGTGTAGGCATGCAATGTAGGCTATTTTAGTGACCCCCCACCCCCAAGGGCCGCTGGAACTTGTAATTACCCGTCCCTACTTGTTCTGGTTTTATAAATCAGTCAAAGTGATTTTGCAGAAGTACACAAGAATTTCACAGAAGTAGTTTGACCAGTTCAGAGAACAAGTCATTCTGGTTTGAAAGTCTGGTGTAACAGAACAGAGTAGCCAACAACATGAGGCTCATGAAAGATTACTGATAGCCCTTTTTCAATAACAGAGAACCGATTCAGTTCCCGTTCGCGAACCATTAGAAGCATTTTGACCAAACAAGAAAACAGTTCAGAACATAGCACTTGATTCACAGCTGAAGTCCTTTAAATCCTCCCCTCCTCCGTCACTTCAGGTGTGCCCCAGGGCTCTGTCCTGCTCTTCATCATCTACCTCCTTCCCCTCGGCAATATCTTCCGTAAATTTAACATTCATTTCCACTGTTATGCTGATGACACCCAGCTCTACCTCTCCAGCAAACTCTCGTCCTCTCCCGCCCACCTCCCTTACTGATTGCTTCTCTGAAATAAAAACCTGGTCCAGCCGCTCTGCTCCCCGGCTTTGGAATTCATTACCACCCCAACTCAGAAACATTGATTCATTCCCCCATTTCAAATCACAACTCAAAACACATCTGTTTAAAACCATTTTTACGTGGCCACTGTCATATCATCCTCCTGTCCTGTTTATGCATATCTCTTTATATTAACTCTTGTTAATGCATGCAACACCCTTTGTTGATGATATTTGTAATCTTGTAGGAATTGTTGATGATATTTGTAATCTTGTAGGAATACCATAGTATTTTTGGAACATACTATAGAAGTTGGCCTACTATACGATTGTAGAATAGGAACACTGTAGAAGGTAAGGATATTATGGAGGTATTATACTACCATATTACTACTAAATCTTATTACTGGAGTTATTTTTCGTAAGGGAAGTGAGGACCTAGGAATCTGGACAACCCATTATATAAGTTTGAGAAAATGCTAAGAAGTGATCCAGGGGTTGGGGGTTGAGAAGGGGGCGGGAACATTACACTTCAGCTTAAAGTCATGCACTACCTGCCTCAGACTGACCCATCTTTCAGTGTTAACATTAGTATAAAGGACACAACACACATTTTACAGTCTGCGTATCATGGACAGCTCAAAAAAAGACAAGAGCTTCTTGCCCCAAAGCTACTCGACCTTGCAGCAAATATTATGTGAACTTGCTCTTCCCAAGACTAGAGACCGTACTCAAAACCCTACAAAAGGTAAGAGCTCATTTATATGCATGTACAGTATAAAACGAGGCATTGACAAATAAAATTTGTAAATAGGCTACAGATAGTGTATTAAAAAGGACTGTTTATACAAACAATAGCTTACTTTGAGTCGTTTGCCGGTGTTAGCCTATATAAAAAATCTTTACATCTTTCCGGTACAGACGGGCTAAGCCCAGGTTGTCCTGAAAGTCTAGAAACGCCCTGGGCCCAGTTCCCCGAAAGCATCTTAAGCCTAAGAGCGTCGTAAAGTCCCTCTTACGAACGTCTTAAGATTTGCCGACTGTTTCCCGAAACCATCGTAGCTTAAGAGCGTCGTGAAAACACTCGTAGATCTACGAGTGCTCCAGAGTACTCCTTACCGGCTAAGAGCGTCTTAACAGTACTTCTCACTGAGGTCACCAACAGGACATACAGAGGAATTACAACTTAGAATACATAATCCAATTTACGTTCCCATTCTTTATTGTGTTTACCTGTGATGAATCAGATTTTAGCGTGCAAAATAGCCTACATTTAATGGTCATAATAATGTGATGAAAAGCGGACAAAATGCAATCAAGTTATTAGACGAGACGTTGCCATAATAGTTTGACATTATCTTTGCTAAGTGAAGGCTATATTTAATTAGGCCTATGAGGTAAAAAGCAGAGAAAGCAACATGTGGTTTAGTCTGTAGCCTACTGCATCAAAATCTAAGCCTACATATTTCCTCTCTTTCTTACTCGACTTCTTTCTTATCTTCAAACGTGTTCTTGACACCGCGAAAAATTATTGCATGGTGCAACAATCTAATCTTAAAATAATTACAATTATTTATGTCTCTGTGTGGTATATAACCTAGGGATGCTTACATGCAGATGTCAAAGTGTTTCTATTTTCGTATTGATGTGAATTAATGTGTAGATCCGAAGTTTAAATGGTAGGCCTATAGCTGTGACGTGCAAACTGTCAAATCAGAGGATATTTCAGAACTATTAACGTGGACAGCTCCCCTTAAGAGCATCTTAAGAGCAGTGCACGCGCGTTCACGCTGCGAGCATGTTCGGGAAACAGTCGGAAAAACCAAACGAACGATCGTAAGATGAATCGTAGAAAACCATCTTAAGAGCGTGTCTCCGTCGTTATCGGGAAACTGGGCCCTGGGCCATTCACAAATACAAAACCAAACTCTTGTGTCCAGCAGGACTAGAATGGCTTAGTTTTAGCCTTTTCAGCAGCCGGCGTTGCCATTGTTCACAATATCATGCTCTGTGTCATTCAGTCAGCACGAAGACAGCGGACAGTGCACTTAGGTCACGTCACACACTTTGATCTGAATCAGACAGATGGGGATTCACTTCCCTGTTAGGGTAGGCTAGGCTTAGGCTAGGCCAGCAACATTGACACATTGTATTCATTTTGCCCACCCCAAATTTCTATTTGCATCAGGGCATGAAAAACGGAAGAAACGTCACGAGAAGGAACAGCAGGAACAGCAGTCGGGTAAACTTGCGTTCGTTCCATGGTTTGATGTCAACATGCATCTCTCCAACATGCATCTCTGTTGCTGGCCTAGCCTAAGCCTACCTAACAGGGAAGTGAATCCCCATCTGTCTGTGGCTTGCTTGCCAGCCTTTCCCAGTCACAGTACTTCGTAAAGTTGTGAAATATAATCGCATATCCCGCTTTTTTTTTAATGCGGGCGACTGGCTACATTTTTAAAAAAAATAACCGCATCTTTAAATGCATTCATAATAACGTGCAGCTCGGGTTAGCAGTTTTTCAGCAGAAACTTGCAAGGACCCATCTAAACTAATAGGTGATTTCACTCTTCCCATACATTTTTAAAATAACTACATTGTTTTACAATATTTCAGTCAAGCTTTAGTTATAGATAGCCTACAACTGAACGTATGCAAAATGGAAAGTAGCCTGTATTAACTTTGATTCGCTGTGCTGCATGGACAATAGATGCTAATCGTAAATTAGGCATTAAAATGATTGTTTAAAATAGTCTACGTATTGAAATAATATATAAGAGAATCTGGGGAGCCAGTTCATAGCCTATGTACAGAGGCGATTCTAGGGTCTGTGGGGGCCCTAAGCAAAAAATCCTAGGGGGCCCTACCAACCAGTGTTCATCATCATTATGTTAGGCTATAAATAATCTGACACCAACGAAAATTTATGAAATAAATCATTTTTTTAAATTAAAATGTTCCAAACATGAAAAACCTTGTTTTTTTGACAATATAAATGTAAAGAATAAAAAAGTTAATAAATAACTAAAACATACTTTAAAACTCCAATATAAACTTTGTACAAAATATAAAGTATAGAAATGAAATAGTTTTATTGGGGTCCTATACCCAAAATTAGTAATTAATTTCTCTTAATGAACTCTATTTTATCTCCCCTTTCAATATTGTGAATAGTAAATGTGGGCACTAGGCTACTATAAGTTTGGCATTGATTTACAGTTTAGCACGGAGCCTGACTTATTCTAATTATTTCTTTGGATAAAGTCTATATTACTTTTATTCTTAAATAGGCTACTTGGTTGACCCATCCCCTGACAATGTTACAATGTTTATTGTTTGCCTACAAGAAATATTAGCATGCAGAGTGAAAAGCGAACTACAGGAGTTGGAGCTGGGAGAAAAATAGCTGGGCCTATAAAGAGGAATGGAAAGAAAATGTTGCGTTCACCCTACCTGGATTCACACATGCAAAGCCTGTGTTTCTGATAGGCAACAACGCTGTCGCTGTTTGAAAAGAATAGCCTATCATACCGCACTACGAAACGCAGCGGCACCTTCAAGGTGGTCTATCATGTTCCAAGCAGAGGCACAAAAGCGCAACATTGAAGCGCTGGCCGAGGGAGGGAGTTCATGCGTTAATGTTTATTATCTTCTAGCAACTGTCTGTGTCAGTTTAAGGACAAGAAACGGTGCATCAAAGGGTCAAATATTAGCAGCCAAAGAGAACCGTTGATAACAGAACAAGTGACGATTTAAAATTAAAAATCTGCACACGATTAATGCGATTTTAAAAATGAATGCATGCTTGGTCCTTTTCGCATTGGGATTACTACAAATCCAAACATAATGTTAACCATCTCCTTGCTTAACTAGTTGTAACTATCGCTAGCTAGCTCAAGTATATTGTCATTTAGATGTGGCAAACCATGTTCAATCTTTCTGCCAATTAGCATTACTGTAACGTCGGCGCATAAAGACTGTGTTAGCGTTCTCCAGCGAAAGGCATGCTGGGACACGAGGGTGAACATTTGGGGGGTTTATGTCGTTAATCTCCTAAGTTATACGTGTAATGTTAGCGTCTTTATTGTAACATGTTCCCCTTTTAGTTCTCCCTCGTGTGTGATCCTTTTAGTGTGGGGGGCTGCGTCCTCCCCTGTATGTGTGGTGTGTGTGCGTGCTTGACCTGCCCTGTTTGCAATGTGTTCTGTGCTTTGGTCTGTCTGAGTCCCTGCCCTCGTTCTTGAGCCAATAATGCTGCCATTGAACAACGTTGATGTCGTGTGCATTAAACGTTACATTGGTGTCAGAAGCGACTTTCGAACATGGCCTCCGCCCAGCGAGAGAAGCTGGGAGCGGGAGACCTCATCACCGGGTGGAGGCCCACGCAAGAGGATCCAGGGAGAGACCTTGTGAGGGCTACTAAAAGGCTCGGGGCCTTCTATCGCTACAGTCGACGGAGGAGAGGAGCTGTCGCCGGGACCTGCCTGCTGCCATGGGAGGAGATCTGGCCGGAAGAAGCGGTCGCGGAGAAGACGCTGGCCTGGGCGCTGACTCCACTGCGAGCCGCGACACGTGAGCACAGCCGAGGGAGTGCGGCGAGGAAGAGGTTCCTAGACGATGGACGGATGGCGGAGCCGCTGAGGGCAGCGAATTCCCGACGGTGGGGCAGCTTCGACGGAAAGGCCCTTTAGTGTGGGACTGTTTTTGTGTGTTTTAACTTTTGGGTGCGTGTGAGAGGCACCGTGCTGTGTGGGCGCCCGTTCTAGTTGGCCTGTTGGCCGGCGCCTTTTGAAAAAAGTTCGTTGTGTGGAGTTCGATAGCACGACCATCTCGGGGGTCGTGCCTTCGCCGAGGCCGCGAAGGAGTGGAACGGGCCGGGAACAGAGCAGTACGGCTCTGCGAGATGGCAACACGAGGAGGGACGCCGAAGACGGTAGCTGCAGCGGGAGAGCTCAGCGCGGTCCGGTTGCTGTGGAGTCGGTGCCTGTCTGTCCTGGTCGGCGACTCGACGGAGCGGAGTGGCGTTGGCGCAGCTTCACCTGGCCCCCCTCGAACCCCGGTGCTTGGTACAGTGTTGACGGTTGTAAGGCCACCTAGGGCCCCGTCTGGAGAGGAGGAGTGCCGTGGTGACACGCCGCGGAAAGTGCAGCCTGAGGGCGGCTGCTGAGAGGGAGCTGGTGACGAGCGGGTCGGCCACGTGGCTGCTAGCACGCCCGAACTGGATTGCTAGCAGCGTGGCGCCCCGTTGAGTGAGCTCCTGCGGCGCGTGCACCCCACGTGAGTTGGCGGTACTGTCGCACTGAACTGAGTGGCGGGCGACGTGCGCCGACGTTAGCATGTGGCTACCTCGTGGGCATTGCCGAGGACGGCAATGGCTTGTTGGGGGAGCTGTGTAACGTCGGCGCATAAAGACTGTGTTAGCGTTCTCCAGCGAAAGGCATGCTGGGACACGAGGGTGAACATTTGGGGGGTTTATGTCGTTATTCTCCTAAGTTATACGTGTAATGTTAGCGTCTTTATTGTAACATGTTCCCCTTTTAGTTCTCCCTCGTGTGTGATCCTTTTAGTGTGGGGGGCTGCGTCCTCCCCTGTATGTGTGGTGTGTGTGCGTGCTTGACCTGCCCTGTTTGCATTGTGTTCTGTGCCTTGGTCTGTCTGAGTCCCTGCCCTCGTTCTTGAGCCAATAAAGCTGCCATTGAACAACGTTGATGTCGTGTGCATTAAACGTTACATTACTATATAACTTCATTAAATCAATGCCAAACTCCGATGTTGATCCGTCATCACTTTACACCCTCGATTGACGTTTACCACAGTAGCCTAAAAATGTGTGGATTATTTGAACTCTTTTGAACACAGATCCGCTGTTTATATGCATTATAGCATACATGTACAGATGTACTGTTCTCGCTTGTCGCACCGGAAAACGCGCTGAGACCAGGTCTCTGGGCCCCCCAGCAGCTCGGGGCTCCAAGCAGTTGCTTGCCTTGCCTGTTGACAAGGTGCGCCTCTGACCATAAATATTTTGTCATCTTGGGTGCAACGGTTCAGGTAGGGCTAGTTATTTAGGAGAGTGGCCACCAAGTTTCATGTTCCCTGGTGTTTCAGTAACCCGGGAATCACTGACCAAAATTGATGACGGTAAAAGAAAAAAAAAAATATTTTTTATATTTTAAATGACTTGTTGTCCTGATTCTTCCTGTGGATCTTAGTCGGCACTGAGGAAGCAATAATTTCATCGCTAGTTTTTCATGATTACTATTTCAATTGTTTCATATCAAAATTCACTACTTAATTATGTGTTTTATGTAGTTTGTCGAGGACTGGTTCAGACACGTCACATCCATAACGTGAAACCGTCACATCCATAACGCCAGTTTTTCCTACATAATGCATTACGAAAATGACGCATAGTTTCAAAAACACACTTTTTGTGTTCATTCAAGTCTACTTCATGCTACATATATCATAGTTTCGGCAGTTTACTTCAAAATTCACAGAGTTTGTAGAAAACCTGTAATCTCTCACAAAAGTGTGTCCATTTCATGTCACATCCATAACGCTGATAAAATGCCTTGTATTCTTAGGATGAAATTGATTATATGAAATTTGAGGATTTCTCAGTATTCAGAGGACAGAGGTTGCATTAAAGGTTATGCAAATTAATTCACTGATACTAATTTTGCCCCCACTCTAAGGCATTTTGTTTACCAATATGAGTCCAATTGTCACATCCACAACGCTGGAACTGCCCAAATGTAATTATTTAAGATTAGATTGTTGCACCGTTTTTATGTTTGTTGGAAGATATATTAACATATTAGGCTTAGGCTACTCGGTACCAGTGATGCCAGTAAAGTGTTACTAAATAATGTTTTAACGATCTCTTCCACGACCACCTAGTAGTCCATAAAACAAACAAAACGATTTGGATGAATATATTGACTGTTGGTGTTTCTGGTAAGGATTTGAGATTGCATTGAGTAGTTTAAATACAACAAGATTTCCAAATGGCTTGCATAGTTTGTTTAGGCTATTAATGTGTTGTATACTGTTAAGTACATGCCTAAAATTGTGGTCCATTTGTGGAAAAACACTTAAGATACGTTAAAACGAACTGAGTATGAGCTGGTAACTGACATTTTAAACAAAACGCCCACACACGACTGAACGTGGGGAGGCAGCGCGACATCTATGCGACACGACAAAATGAAGTGTCGTGCAAGTGGATCGGTACCGTTACTTTTAAAATCAAGTAATCAGTAAAGTAACTAAGTTACTTTTTAAAGGAGTAATCAGTAATCCGTAATCAGATTACTTTTTCAAGGTAACTGTGGCAACACTGCTCGGTACATCGGTCATGCCAGTTCTTTGCTACTTGTGAGAGTCCTACTGTGTGTGCTGCCTGTGCAATAATGTTTCGGGGTGTCACTTAAGAAGACGTTTAAAGGTTGAGTAAGAAAGTGAGGAAATGTGTAGGCTTAAATAACATATAGGCTTAGATTTTGACGCAGCACAGACTAAACCACATGTTCCTTCTCTGCTTTTACCTCATATGCCTAATAAAACATAGCCTACACTTACACAAGATAATGGCAAACTATTCTGGCAACGTCTCGTTTCATAACTTAATTATTTGTCCGCTTTTAATCACATTGTTATGACCATTAGATGTATGCTATTTTGCACACTAATCTGATTCATCACAAGGAAATACAATAAAGAATGGGAACGTAGTTGGATAATTGTACGTAGAATGGAAAGAATGGGAACGTAGTTGGATAGTTGTAATTCCCCTGTATGTCCTGTTGGTGACCTCAGTGAGAAGTACCTGTTAAGACACTCTTAGCCAGTATTTATTTAGTTTTTATTTTGATCCGTACTATATATCAATAACCTTAGATCAAGACCAACTATGTTTACCAAGAATAAATTACCTATTCAGTGTGAGTAAGAAATTGTTGAATAAAGACATAATATATGTGTAATGACACTTAATACAGATCTTATTGAGCACCAATAAATACAGACATTACTTATGTATTAATGGCTAATATCGTGTTCCCTAAACTGTGTGTTAAATGCTTTTTCAGTTAATGCAATACACATGACATAGCCTCACATTGGTTGTATTATATGAAGTGTATTCTTTTTTTTTTTTGCAGATGTTGGCAGGTGTGATGTAATAATCTGTGTCATGGCATCTCCTGATAAATACCTCTCACTTTTGCTGGCTGGTGGCAAGAAATGCCCAGGTAATTGACAATCTACCTCAATAGAAGAAATAATGACCACATAAGGGTATCATTTCATGAATGCCTCGTTTCCAATTGCATGATATTCCTACAGAATATCATGCAATTTCATTGGGGTAGATTTCTATTGTCTCTACTAGTGATGGTATCAGATTGGTATCGGTCAGAGATAGGCAGAAATACATTAACCCTGCTCTTACGTCTATCAAAATAAACCACAAAATACAGTAGCCACACCATGTACCAAAATAAAGTAGGCCTACTGTATTTTTGTATTTTGAAAATACTAAAATACTCTTTAAAATGAGCATGAAATCACTTTGCAAACCTTCTGTCTATTTAATCTGTTCCTTCATACCTGACTCTGTTGATTAAGTGAACAGTGTTTGAGAGCAACAGCTTTTCTCTGCCTTTTCATGCCATAAATCTGCAAACTGTCAACAAATACGTTAGGTGATACATGGGGCAAATTTTTGAACAATGTTGCATAACTGGTTGCATGTGTTTCGATTTCGATATGAGAAAGTACTTCCCTACCCTCTAGCCATTGTGTAGCAATATGCAGTATATTGGGTCTTGAAATATCCACAATAATCCATAGAAATATAATTCATGTTGTTTTATCCAATATAAGTTGACAAGAAACTTCAGTGCGTTACCTTTCATTTGGGACCATGATTATGCTTCTACACCAAGGGGTTCATATACAGTAAGCCTTTTATTGTCAGTATGCATTTTGGATAGCCAAAAGTCCTATTGGGGGGTCTGTCACATGGACATTTGGACATACCTTTACAAATAATTGTGTAAACCACTCATCTTTTCTTCTATATTGATCTACTTTTACACACAGCTTCACAAGACCTGGTGTTAGGGCTGAGTTGTGTTTCTCAAGTGACTTAGAGGGATGAAATGTGGTCAGTTCATAGATGTTTGTAACCCGGTAGAAAGAAAAAAAACAATATTCTAACCTCTGTTACTCTGTGTGAATACTTCAGACAATTATTCTGATTGTTTCCTAAGAAATGACAGGGTCTTAGCGTTCTAAAGAGGTCAAGCATTTGATTGTAGGCAAAAATAGGTGGGAACAGTGCCCTCTGAAGTAGGCACAGTGCAATTTCGGGGGAAGAAAGCCTAGAAATGGCATATCCCATATGGGGCCCTATTTTGACGATTAGAAACCCGGCGCAAAGCTTAATCTTATCCCGACGCAAAGCTTTTTCCTATCTTACACTCAAATGTATCGCCATGCGCTTCACTTTTATTAAACAATGTGCCCAGGGGTGTGGCAATTACGACATAAGGTGTGGTCTGGCGTGGTGTCGTAATGTTATGTAATTGTGGTGTGCTCTGTTTGTTGCTTTTTGTGTTCTTTGTCTGTACTAGTGTTTGCTGCTGTTAATGTGTGCATGGTTTCTGTTTGTTGTTGGTTCATTGTTTGTCTTTTGTAGATGAGGTTTCTCTATTTTTACTTACAGTGTTGCCTTTCTTGGCCAGGGACCATTTGAAAAAGAGACTATAGTCTCAATATGACCCCCCTGGTTAAATAAAGGAAAAATAAATTAAATAAATAAATAAAAATAGCTATCTTATACTATCTAAAAAGCATTACGCCACTGACCAAGAAAAACCTGGTCTATAGTGAAAGGCGCATATGAAGCACAGCTGATGACGCACTGTCATGAGATGTAAGCAGCAACTCCTCTGCAGGATAAATGTCCTTAGGTTTTTTATTTAGTCATTCGAACATTATTGGGGTAAGTGTTGCTTTTTTCAGGCTATGTTTTCAATGGTAACCCCTTGTCAGTGAACCCTTTGCCCTTTGCTCATCTCGGCTTGTCCCCTGCACTCCGAAATCGGTGATTTATTTGCATGGCTAGGCAGATGCTCGAGGCACCCCCTTTGAAAATCTGTTGGTAGCATCGGCTAACTAGCGCCAGATTTTGGAGTGCAGGGGACAAGCTGAGATGAGCTATGAGACATACGTTCACATACATTCGGTATCATGTTTCAACACACTTTAGGTCAATATCACACCGGAATTCTCCTTTAAGTAACATAAGAACCTCCTTTTTGTGCCAAGCGCCCCAAGTTTGATAACAAAACCACCCTGAATGTGGACTGGACACACCCCTAAATGTATTTAAGCTTTTTGCTAGTGACCATAGGTTTTAGATCGCCAAGATAGAGCCCATGAAGTTAATTTACCTATTGATGATCAAGAAAAATGAGGGAACGTGCCAGAACAACAATACTCAGGAACATTGCCCAGCAACATGCTCAGAAAGGTGCCTTGTGTATCTTCAGCTTTGGAGGTTGTTCCAAAGTTCTACCAAAAACAGGCAAACAGTGTGGGTGAGCAATAACCATGTGGTTGAGTGAGTGGATTGGTGTGAGAGGGAGTGTATTGTGTCTGTGAGCAACCTACACGTTACTCATCTTTCACTGGATCATCTTCCTGAATCTCAATATTAATAAGTCTGTGCAAATGACTAAGCCAGCACCAGTCAGAGGCTACATTCATTGTTTTGCACTTTTATGATATAATCAGATCACCAAAACTATTGGTTTTACCAAAAATATTTGGCAGCATTTTTAAACAAAATTACACACCAAGTATTTTGATACAAACAGGGTTGGGTAGTATTGGATTACATGTTATCTGGATTACACGTATCACAGATTACACTCCCAGATTACAATAAAAAAATGTGTAATCAGATTATAGTTACATTGTTGGGGATTATTTGATTACATTTTATCTTGCAAACGTTGCAACTTTTTTATAATAGCCTAACTAATGTTTTAATTTGACAAGCAGTCCATTTGTTTGTCCACTAGATGTCACTATCATCCAATTGCCTGTGTCGTTTCTTGATGAAAAAGGTTCAAATAAAACCCAAGATGGAGGAGCCGTTGACGCTGACCGATAGACCGGTTCCAGTCCAGGAAAACTGCATTCAGCACTTTGCAATATCGCATCTGAATTAAAGACTGTGGAAAATAAGAATGTGTTTGTCGTGTGCAAGTTGTGTAAAAAGTAATCCTAAAGTAATCAGATTATGTTACATGTTTTGGGTAATTCTATTGATTATGTTACTGATTACAAAAATTGCCATGTAATCTGTCATCAGTAATGGATTACATTTCAAAGTAATCTGACCCAACCCTGGATATAAAATACACATTTTTCAGTCATTTTCTTGAACCCCAATAAAATACAAATGACAAAATACTATTTTGTATTTGAAATACTGTCCATCCCCGGTATCAGTATCGCCAGATATTCAACGTTATATCAGGAATGAAAAAATATGTTTTGTTGGTTTTGTTCTCAGGTCGAATGATGCTCTGCCTGTGCCCCTCCTGGGTGTGCAGATCCCCCTCCAACACCCAATCAGGCCTGTTCTCCCTGTTTATCCTGAAGGCTGTTACCTTTGAGGCTGGGGGCTATACTTACCTGGACACCTTCAGTTCTCCCTGTCGTGTCATGTACCTCCTAGAAGATGGCTCAATGGGCCCCTCTGTGGGGGAGGGGCTGGACTGCCTGACCTGCAGCTCTCCCCAACTCAATACCCTCACTGAGGATGTTCTGTTGAACTACCAGCTCTTGGGGGGGAAGGGGGTGCCTCTCCCTCCTATGCTGGCCCTCTCCTATCGCCCTCCAGAGGGGTTAGTCTCCTCACACCCTTCCCTCATGCTCCACCCTACACAAGAAAAGGAAGATCTACAGGAATCTATGGAGAAGGTCATCAGTGACTTTCTTCAACAGCCGGAGGTACAAGGTTCTGACAAAGTAAGTTCCCTTTACCAATATCGGTAAGTAATGCCATTGCTGTGTAATGAAGTGATATATTATAGTAGGCTGTAGCGATAAAGTCAACATTGTATGTGTCCCATATACAAATTCATGAACAGATTTGTGATATGTTATGTTTTCTTTTTACAATAGTGTTTAATAGTATTAGTCCTGTTCTTTCCCTTTTCGTATTATTCTATCTAATGGCATTGATTAGGGATTAATAATTACAAATGTCACTATAATGATATGAACAAAAATTGTGCTAAGAAGAATAAGTCCAGATAGAGATGTGTTTTGTTTTATTTAGAAACGTGGAAGTGCATTACATTCATTGCACATGTACATCCAATACTTTTTGTACATATCAGATACTTTTTATACTTTGATACTTTTGCCATTGCTCTTATTACTTCTTATTACCAAGCAAACTTGGGTCAAGTCATATCAGTTTGTGTCACAGATATGGAGCGCAGAATGGTCATTTTTCATCACTAAATAAAAAATGGCATTTATTTCTGTAAGGCGCACACCATATATGTCTGTAAATTTCTCAGCTCCAAAGTCCGCCTCCACCATGGTTGTTATATTGCCAGATTCAGGACACATACATGAATGTCATGTCCAGCTGGCAGCTTACTGTAGTGAGATACATTTCAAAATGTAAATTGTATAATATGCTTTTTGTCTTTGTATTATTTAAAAATCAAAATATAGCATGTGTAAATGGCACTTACAATGACAAGGATTAATGCTTATAACTAAAGTTAGTGAAAATGCCTTTAAAACAGTCTAGGGTTCTAAGGGTTAAGTGTTTTGTTCACCGGGTGAATACACCCATCAGGTCCTCAATGCACACACGGCAGTTAAATAGCTTACTGTCTTTTGAAAGAGAGTTGGCAGAAAGTCTGGACCATGATGAAATTGTTTCCATGTTTAAATTCAAGGCCCGCCGTCTTACACACAGGGGCGGAGCCAGAGGGGTGGCTCCGGGTGGCACAGGCCACCCTTGAGATTCGATTGGCCACCCCAGGTGCCACCCCCAAATCTTAGTCTACGATTGGCCATTAACATGGTCTAAGGCAGGACCTTATGATGCACTTGCAGCAGTTTGAAGTATCAGACGTCAGAAATGTAAGTGTCAAACACGATTGCCTTTATTGGCCTACAGGCTACTGCTTGTGCTAACACGCAAAGATATCTATTTACCTATTGCATCTGCCAGTGCCTATTTATCTAATCACACACTTAAGTCGCCGACATTTGATAGGTCATTAAGTGTTAACTGTAGGCTAGGCCTATACTTTTGTAAAAGTGTTTAATGGCAAAAAATTCCTAATGTAATGTTAAGAAAACTTTTCATTTATGGTTCATCAAGCTTAGGCCTACTCACTAAACAATCGTCGCATCTAGGCTACAGGTAGCGATATTCTGATGACATGTATGACCATTCAACCAGTCAAGCATTTGTTGTAAAATATTGAAATTATGGGAAGTTTACATAGCTTGGGCTAAACTGTATACAGTTGTGTACATGTTTCTTTCATCCCCCATGCCTGTTTTATTCGTCCCGATCAGGAGGGATAAATGAAACATTGCGCACCTTCCACTTTTGCCTTGTCTCGCTGGATTGAATGCAGAATGTGGGCTGTTGCGCAAATAGATGACTGAGGGAGGGAGATTCCATTAACAAAAAGTTTTGCCAAACATTTTCTCCATTATTATCGTAAAATATGTCTCCATGCAGGGCAGGGCTGGTTCTAACATAGTAGGCCTACTACTATATTTGGATGGGCTGGTAGAAATTTTGGGTGGGCAACAGAGCAAAGCTGTCAAATTGGATCAAAACTAACATAAACACAAAACAAACACAAAATAATCAGTACTACCTAGCTTGAGTTGCTGCAGCCAACAGCCAGGGATATACATGTCTGATACGTGTATTTAAAATACAATTTTGTATTTTATTTAGTTGGAAAAAAATTGCATCATATTTTGTATCAAAATACTTTATAGGTGTGTACTGTAGTTAAAAAATACTGCCAAATACATTTGGTAAAACCAATAACCTACTTTTGGTGATGTGATTATAAAAGTGCAAAACAATGAATGCAGCACTGGTGCTGACAGGCATAAGTAACATGTAGGTTGCTCACACACACAATACACTCCCTCATACACCTCAAGTTTCTTGAGAACTTTAGTCATCCAATTCGAACACATGGAACCGGTTATGTGGTTGCCCCATATGCAAAGTGTACAATTTTTGCTCACATACACAATACACTCCTTCATACCAACCTCAAGTTTCTCGTCCCCCATTCATGCTTTATATGTCCCGGTCAGCCAGAAAGCACGAATGAAACAAAATGCTCGTTTGAACGTGCACGGTTTTGTTCAGAGCTGAAAATGCAATTGCGTTTGACAGAGGGCAGATGTAAATTGCTAGTGAAAAAATATTAGCTTTCAGTGTGGTACAATGTCTTTGTAAATTAGCCTACGTTTAATTAAAAAGTGGTTAATTCTTCCTGCTTCTCCCTACAACCAGACAGTGTTGCATATTGTGTGTTCCCATCACTCTGTCTCTTTCGTTGCTCTGATTGGTTTTTGGCCTCTCCTATTGCGTCCGAGGCATTTTGATCGGCGTCCGTTTGGGAACGCCCTTTGGAAATGGACTGTGAACGAACCTTTCCCAGACCCAGGTATTAGGTATTTTAGGTATTTATTTTAAAATACATTCTGATGTATTTTCGCCCATCCCTGCATGTGCGTGTGCGTATGCCTGCATGTCTACTGTGTGTGTATGTGTGTGCCTGTGTCTTTATGTGTGTGTGTGTGCATGCGTGCGTGCATATGAGTGTGCGCATACCTGTGTGTGTGTGCTTGTGTGTGTGTGTGTCGTGTGTCTGTGCTTGTGTGTGTGTGTGTGTGCCTGGATCTTTATGTGTGTATTTGTGTGTGTTCATGAGTGCGTGTGGATGCGTAGTGTACAGTCACTAAATGTACAGTGTACACATACAGTACATATATTATTTATTGTATGGTCCCCCATGAACGGAATTCCATGAAACTTGGCATGCATTCAGAGGGTGTTATAATGATCCTACACTTCAAATTCAGTGCAGTTTTGACCCTGTCAGCCAGAGATACCTGTGGTTACAACACCTTATTTTTGCTTTTTCATTTTTAACTAGGTGGCACTATACATCAAATCATATGGGATGTGTTGACATCGCCCCTGAGACCAACATACTAAAAAAATGTGGTCCTCCTAGGCCCTACGGTTCTTGAGATATTCACACAGAAAACTGTGTCCGCCCTACCCTCCTTTCAAAAACAATAGTTCCAAGTTATCCTTGTGGGGCTACATGCTCACCAAGTTTCGTGCACCCTGGTCTTTCAGTGTCCCGGGAATCGTTGACACAAAATTACTGAATAAAAAAAAATAAAAATCCGGAAGAAAAACAACTCTGACTAAACCTATGATCGCCTTTGTCATAATAACACCAATGGACTAATTTTTCAGACTTTTAAAAAATTCAGCAGCCAAAACTAGAGACAGAAAGAAACAGGCACGTTATACTGAAGTGCAAAATCTCACTCCAAGCTGAACTCAAAACTTAAGAATCCTGATTAAGCTTGAAAGACACCACAAACAACCCAATCAATGTCAAATAAACTATATACATTTCACTGTAAACTAACTTAGTTCTTGTCAATGCTAATGTGGCATCATTACTCAGCAGATTTTTGTATAGTTTTTACACACACACACATGCACACACACACACACAATGACTTATCTACAGGGGTGGGTGTTGGTATTTATGAGAAAAACCAACACAAAATCTGATAGGCGAGTATATTAACGGATAACCTATGGTGATGTCCATGCCCCGTGTCAGTAAATGTTTTCATGCAGGCAGTGTGTTTCTTACATTCAACAAAAATATGTTACCTATTTTCATAACTGCAACTATTCAAATTGATGCAATAATATAATTTAAATCATTATTCATTCTCTGAAGGATGTTCTGATGAAGAATCTGTTGTCACCATCATTACCACAGCTCAAGTTTAAATTGAACTATTGAAAAAATTAACTTCAAGATGCTCTATCGCATTATTGCATTTAAAGAATCAAATGTGGTTAAAAGTAACGAGTACTTCATGCTCATATTTCAAATGTAGTGAAGTCAAAAGTACAGTGTTTGTCTTTCATAGTCGAGTAAAAGTCACTAGTTTCCAAAAATATTAATACTCAGTAAAATACAGATACTCAAAATGTAAGAATAGTAATCAATTAAATGTACTTAGTTACTGTCCACCTCTGATAACAATGCATAGATTTCTGTTCATATCATTACAGTTATGGTTGTAATGAATTCATCCCTAGTCAATGCCATTAGATAGTATGGTGGATTTTCATGAATTAAAGGGATGTAATCATGGGTTTTTATAAGGGTTTATAATATTGCATGGGTTTTCATGTTTTAGAAGAATGTAGTCATGAGTGTCATAAGTCTTAATGTCACTGCATTTGCTGTGAGCAGGGTGAGGTCATTGTATCTTGTGTAGGCCAGACCAACTATCAGAGGAGTGGGGTGAGTGGAAAAGTACTGGGGGTACCAGGAGAAGAGCATCTCCTCCATACATGGTCAAGGGAAGAGGGGTGTTATCCAGCTGGTGAGCACCGAACAGGACAGGGAGTAGGAGGCCGCTGTGTCTTATGATTTAGGGCCTGTCCAGCTAGGAAGAGAATCAGATAAGAAGGCCCTATTTCCCCAAACTGGAAAGAACCAGAAAACCACTATTTTACCAATGTTTCTTATGCATTAGACAGGTTTGCATATAGTTTTATGCATGATGGGAAGATGGTTTCCACCAATGTAAGTGACCCTGCGTGGTACTGATTGGTGAAGGGTGTTGTTGGAGATGACGTGAGAGGGTGGCACGTCTCAAGGGCCGAGGAGTATAAAATATAGTGTATAGCCCTCCGTAGTCAGATCTCGTCGGGGGCCCCAGCTGATGACATCTCCTCCCTATTGCTTTGATGGTTGGTCTGGACTTTGGTTAGGCTGTACTATCATTGCAATATGGAGAATAAAGATCAACAGTGTTCAGAAAGTCTTCTGTCTACATTGTCTCCTTCGGACGCCTTGTTCCAGAGTGCTAAATTACTAAATAGTCAAGTGGTAATTGTTAATTGGAAAATTGGATTCGGAAGTGGACATTTTCCACGACAATAGAATAATACAAAAAGGGGAAGAACGGGACTATGTAATATTACTAGACACTAAAAACATATATAAGCACATAACTCCATTCAATTTGTTCATGAATTTCTATATGGGGCATTTGGTCCCCCACCCTTGATCGAATTACATTGTAATTCATACAGTAAATGAATTTACAGAATTTTGAACCTTGTTGTGTCTCAGGTGTTGGTGCAGCTCTCCACCTCTGGCTGGGGCTCCCAGGAGAGTGCTGCTGTTTTGAGGCGACAGGACAGGGAGGGGTTGCTGAGAGCTGCAGCTGCCCTGGTCCCACAGATGAGAGAGGGAGAGGCCATTCTGCTGACAGCCTGCTACCCCTCCATTCAACCTCTCCAAAGAACTAAGGTTAAGAACTCACCATTCAAAGGTAAAGATAAAATCCTCTTGTCTGAGTCTAAAATTAATATGTATCCTTCAGGACTTCAGAGAAAATGTGTTTAGTGAGAAAATGTGTTTTTTTTTTTTTTTTTTTTTAATTATCTCTATGTTATATAGAACCCACCGTGAGGAAGGAACAGCTCTTCCTTCATATCAGTGCCCAGGTGTGTCGAACACCAGATGACCAGCCTCAAGTGACTCAGGTATATATTGGTAACTGGGGAATCAGAATGTTCAAATGAAAAACTACACACACACACACATAAACATAAACAAGCTGTAAGTAAACATGATATCGTGTTATTTACATATTTAGCACTGTTATCCAAAGGGATTTATAGACCAGAGGGGTATTCCAGAAAGGAGGTTTAACAAACACTGAGATAAAACTGTCTGTTTTAAATCAGTAGTAATATATGTTCTTACCTTAACTTTCACGAGTTGAGTCATACCTCTCCCGCGTTGGTATGTGCACTCAAACACCCTGGTGCGCGGCGCGAATGTGTTATGCGCGAATGTTGCTATGCTAGCGGGCTCTGCCGTAGCCGTAGAGGGAGTAAGATGGCATTAATCAAACACATCTCCGTTTTCCCTACTTAAATACAGTTGCACAAGTAGTTGATTAAAAATGTGTAAGGTCACACAACATGAAACGTGACGATTTTCCAAGCGAATAAACAGATCGCTATTGTAAAGCAATTTACAAAAGATTCACGGAACAAAAATGCTGATGTGGTACATGAAAATTTAGCTAAAAATGTGGAGAATGCAATCAAGCATTTTGGACGATAGACTATATTGGCACACAGAATAGGCTAGGCAACAGGCCGATGTGCGTTTTATTTGGAGACTGTTTTGCGAGACAGAGACTGAGTTTGCTGCTGATATTCTGGGTATATAGGCTACAACATAGCCAATGTAGGACTTCAGCCTTTTAATATATTTGCTGCATTGGATCAGTCTTTCTAGAAAGAACAGGCAAGAGCTTTCTAGCCTCACGTCAGCAGCGCCGCATCCCATATACATTAAAACACAGCGGATGGCGGGCGGGTGCCGTTTTGAAAATGTGGGTCAAAAAACTTTGCTGATGGATGGACTAAGTTTTGCTATGCAGTTATGGTTGAAATAATAGCCCATCAGCGCATCTCTAGTGTGTGTGCCTCTAGTGTGTGTGTCACATTTCATGTTGTGTGACCTTACACATTTTCAATCAACTACTTGTGCAACTGTATTTAAGTAGGGAAAACGTGGATGTGTTTGATTAATGCCATCTTACTCCCTCTACGGCTACGGCAGAACCCGCTAACATAGCAACATGCTAACATATTCGCGCCGCGCGCCAGATCGTTTGAGTGCACATACCGACGCGGGAGAGGTATGACTCAACTCGTGAAAGTTAAGGTAAGAACATATATTACTACTGATTTTGGGTGGCGTGTTCCTTTAAGCGTCTGCGTCCGAGACCTTGCTTGGCAGAGAATAGCCTAATTGACCGTGTAAATGCGTACGTTTAGGATAGCCTATTTAATGTCAAAAGCACAATTAAATAATTCAGTAGACATCACGTATTGTAGCCTATTGACTGCTTTAAATGATGCTATCTTAAACTAGCCTACCTTGTCACAGGTTGAGTGGGCCATAGAATTCTTTGAGAATCCCAAATGTAATTTTCTATTTTAACGCGGGTTCTGCAGCTGTGGGCCAAGTTAAACTTTTGCGCCTCCATCATCGGAAGGGTAAAGAATGTCGGAAGGCATGGGTAGCCTATTGGACACATTTCGGTGCACATTTGGAAAATTTAAAAAGTGATGCTGACCTGCCAGTTGGTGAAACTACAATTTAATGATCCTCGTGGGTTTGTGTCCAGGAAAACGAATGAAGTTGCGCATGAACTGCTTTAGCGCTAGGCAAACTTTACGCATTACCGATAGCTTGCCGATATGTTCTGCGTCTCCAATACTAACATTACAAAAACTCGCAGTCGGAGAGCGATCATCGATGCACATAATTTAGAGAGAGGCAAAAAGTGTAGCCTATTGAAAAACTATTTTATCCCAAATGCCATCGGCATTCTTAACCAAACTAGTGACAACACACATACCTGGCTGAGCTGTTATGTAGCCTAGTCTTAAACTTATTTATTAATTTTCTATATGTTTTCCCTTTTTTGTAGCCTACTGCACTGTAATTATATCTTCAGTGTGTCTAAGATGTTTTTTGTCCATCCGATGTCTGGTGAGCCAAAGGCAAATGTCCACTATGGTGTTGGCTAGCTAAGATTTTTTTTATTCTATTCTAATCCATGCGTAGCCTAATGTAGGGATGGAGTCGAGAATGCTTTTCAAGAAGCCAAATTTAGGATTCAGCGGAAAAACTATAGCGTTCTTGTAAAACTTGTTTGGAAAAGAAAGGATGGGCTATCATGTGATATCGTGGTCTTATCGTCCTCTCACGGCTAATTCCACGGATAAATATTACATGATTTTGTGCTTCTTTGTCAATCGGACCTTCTTCAAAATGAAACGTCATTGCGTGACAAGTGTAAAAATAGCAGCCTGGATGAACATGGTCTGAAATAACCGAACATAATTGAACATAACCTGAACAAAACCTACCTCCTACCAGGTTAAGTTCAGAGCCTATGTTACCTTAGTTACTTACATTGCCTGATCATTTTTGAGCTTTCTGGAACTGAAATCCTGGTTTACCGCTAACTCTGGGTTAACATACCCAGTTAAGCCAGTAAACCTGCTTTCTGGAATACCCCTCACCTGTAGGGACAATTCCCCTGGAGCAATTCGGGGTTAATGCTGTGTTCATGGATTCCCTCAGTAACATGTTTGCGTTTTTGTGTTGTCTTTACAGAGAACGCATAAATAAGTTATTCAAATTGCTTTTTGTGTTTGAGCAAGATTGTGAATGTCAGGTGAATGTTTCTATTTGTAGTCTTAATTTAGTGATAAACAATTTTGCCAGATATATAATGGGAGTGAAGTTCGCCTCTTGTGTGAAACAGAAGCCGCTGCGATTGGGCACAATATTTCCATGCAAGTCGGAGGTCGAGATTTGCGAATTTCCGACATGTCATGAACGCAGCATAAGTGCCTTGCTCAGGGAGCACCCTAGAATCAAACCCATGACTTCTAGGCTGCTTGCTTCTTTAGCCAGTACAGTTGGAGTGGAACAGGAATGGTGGGATGTAACTTTGAATAAGGCCTCTCCTTTCTTTGTTCCTCTCCCATCATTTCTCCAAGATGCTGTGTTGGGTTGACCGAGCAGAGACCCACCCGAGAGCTGGTCCCAGCATTCTGCAGAGCCTGGAGGAAACTTTAAGAGACTGGGGCTTGTCTCAGCTTGATGACATCATTTCCTCCCTTGAGAAATGGGCAAAGACAGCCCTGCAAGCTATTATGGACCACCAGTCAGAGTTAGAGGTCACAAAAAAGGGGGGACTTCATGCAAGGACAGATTTGATTGGTAAATTCTAAGATAAAAATCAGATTCAGTTCATATATATGATTTTTAATCCACTTTTTAGTCTTTAGCATATATATATATATATATATATATATATTAGGGCTGTGTGAATCTTTCATGTAAAAGACGATCCAATTTGCATCTAGATACATGGGCACGATTCGATACAAGAAAAGATGCATCAAAGGTCAAAATCCATGTGCACAGCCCTTCTTGCTCCAGGTGCTGATGGTGTGCAGTATAAGTATGGAAAAGTCAAAAGAGTAGTATACATCGCACACTGGAGGGTATATTTTGCTGACTTTATTTGGCGTGAACAACGTCAGGTGAAATAGGTGGTAACATCATCACATGACCACACCAGACCCAGTGGCTTGCTCAACAGGTGTATGGCAATTACAGATGTGGGAAATGCGCACATTGTTCAAATACATTTGACACAAAGGGCCCTATCATGACATTCTAAAGTGCATCGTCACTCGTCAAAAGTCTATTCAAATTTAGTAGGATGTCCAGTTCACATTGGGAGGGGTTTTGTTATCAAAAGTGGAGCGCATGGCGTAACAAGGTGTTCCTAGGTCTTTTAATCAGTCATATGGGTGTGTTAGGGGCGTAACATCATTTTATACCAATGAGAATGACATCTGTCATTCCCTTTAACTGCGCAACGCGCGATATGTCAAATAAATGCATCGGTATTTTGGCATTCAACGGCGCATTTGAAGGAGGCTGCTTGCGAGACCGTATGAAATAGTCATTCTTATTAAACCATGCATTACTAAAACCTAGCATAGCCTTCAAGCATTTGCACTCGTCTATTTTTTTAACTCATTGGCAAAGTGAAACTAACTTCACCAAGGTGTCAGTCAACGAAGACAGTTATATGCAGTTACTTTCACTATTGACTGACAATGGGTTACCATCGAAAACATAGGCTGGAAAAAGCAACACTTACCCTAATTTTGCTCAAATGACTGAATAAAACTACATTCATCCTGCAGAGGAGTTGCTTATATCTTGTGACAGTGCGTCTTCAGCTGTGCTCCATACGTGTCTCTCGCCTCTCCCCTAATCACTTTTAACCGTCATTACCAATTTGCTAATGATGGTGAATAACTACTCATCATGAGATGTACAGTATTTCGTAATATCTTTATTCTAATTATGTTTCCCATTGTAATCGTGCAATTTGTAATGCTTTGCATGGACATGCGCTGGTGTGCGTTCATGAATGATAGAAGGATGGTGTGTGCACCTGCCAATATAACTGTTGACATGCGCTCTTAAAATAGCATATGAACAACTCGCCATTGACTTCTGACGAGGTTTAGGTGGTGTATGATAGCGATTTTTAGACAACGCGCTAGGCCCCTCCCTAGGTTGTTAATTGCCACACCCCTGGGCGCAATGCTTAAAAAATAAACGTGCAAAATACCAAATTAAACTTTCCGCGGGTGAATAACGAGAATTACGCCATGCGCTGGAGCCCAAAATACAGCCCAAAGTCTTTTAGTCACCCCCATTCTGGCAAGAAATATGAAATTAAAGGTTTTATTAATTGCCTCTCAACTCATGTCATATATATGTTAAAATGTCCTTGTGGACTCATGTACATAGGCCAAACTAAACACAATTTAAAATTAAGAATTGCGGAACATAAAGCAGCAATCAGAAATGGTAACTTTGATTATGAAATCGCAAGGCATTATAGAGATAAGAGTCATGGACCAGCCACTACCCTTAAGTTTATAGGTATTGAGAGGATCAAACCTCAACCACGAGGAGGTAATTTAATTAAACAACATTTACAGAGAGAGGCCTTTTGGATACATGAACTCAACACAGTAGAACCATACGGTCTAAATGAGGTACTGGATTTAAGTGTATTCTTGGGATAAGATGTGTATGTAGAGTATATTTTTGTAAATAGATTATATTTTTGTAAATAGAGTATATTTTTGTATTGAGTGTATTTTTCTATGTAAATGAATTGTTGGTTGATATGGGTAATGACCGAAAAAATCTATTGTATTTTTGAACATGCAATATGTTTTTTTCTTGATACAAATATGCTTAAATGACATAGATTGTGTATATGTAGGCCTATATGCAAGCTAAAATATGCAGGATATTGAATTGACGATATTGATTGCAATTTCTGGAGTGTGGAGTACTTTCACTGGGTCTGGTGTGGTCATGTGATGATGTTACCACCTATTTCACCTGTGGGTGTCAGATTGACTGTGAACGTGAACCTGATGAAGCAACTTGCGAAACGCGTTGTTCACGCCAAATAAAGTCAGCAAAATATACCCTCCAGTGTGCGATGTATACTACTCTTTTGACAAGAAAAGATGCATTGCATGAAAAATTATTTAGTATGATTTGATGTGATGCAATTCGATGCAGTTCAAAAATGTAAAGCATTCTGAAAGGATTTTTATCATTTTCTCAAGGTGCAGATTCATTTTACGTGATAAATTACTGTATCATGGTCATGGTTATCAATTAGGCAAATAAATATGTGTGAATACGATATATTAAAATTAAAAAATAATAGTCTACATTTCGGTCAAACACTACAACATAAGAATACATTTGTATAGACTTTATACATTTTATATAGTATTGCGTATCTGATTCTTTTCAAGGAGATGTAGCCAATACAGACAATACAGAAATAAAGTAAACAGAGTGTCTATTTGCACCCCTGGTACAATTGGCCTTGGCACAAAGCTGAGCTATTCACACCCTGTGATGTAACAACAAAAACACGTTGCTCGCGTGTGCAAAAGACATGGCAGACATTCGGTTTTTTGTCAGCAGAAAGTGAAGAATTATGAAAGGTTTCGGTACTAATATCTGTTCAAATTAAGTTTCGGGTGGAAAATGTTGTGTTTTATTTTCATAATCTTTGTTCAGTGAATACATACAACCATCAGTTTGTTAGTTAACAGAAATTTCATGATTATGACGCTCAGGCCTATTAATAACTCTCATCTGAATGTAAAGCAGTCCTGTGTAAAGCATTTTGGCAGAGGTGTAGGGTGTAAATAGCACACATTACTATATACACCAGGGTAGGAATAGCATACACTTCTAATTATACAGTGATGCAAACAGCATACCTTATTCAGAGTGTCTATTTGCACCCCTGGTACGAATAGCATAGTCCACACAGCTTAATTATATTGTGTGATCAATATGCTAGGCTAGGGTAAATGCACAAAGGTGCAAATAGCATACACTGATATTTGTACCAGACAGGGTATTAATAGAACATATTGCTGTGTGCATCAGGGTACAAATACCATACATTGATATTTGTACCAGACAGGGTATTAAAGGAGAATTCCGGTGTGAAATTGACCTTAGCTGCACTGAAAGATGTTGCCGAGTACTTACATGTGTCCAATAGGCACCTTCGGTCACCCCCTAGTATTCCGAATTGCGCCGATTTTCGCCGAACTTGCATAAGGTTTTCAGCTAGCTGTGGGGGCATAGCGTAGCCTATGCAGCTAAATCGCTATTTTTACACCATTAACAATGTTCCAAGTAACTCCACACTGCTTAACACATACTTGACTCTGATGAAGACGTGGCACACATCGAAACGTTAGTCCTTATGTTGAGACCTTAAATAAAAAATACTTAAATTCCACATCTTTGTCGCTCCGGTGAACTCTCTCTCTTCTACTGGATTCGGTCCTCTCCCGTTGATGAGCTAGATGTGACCCGCAGTAGCGTGGAGGTACATTTGTTTTCTACGTAACTCCACACTGTATTGGTAGACTTCTGAGGGTCCTGACATTTAAAACGAGATACTGAGAACTTTGGAAGTGCACAGGAAGTTTATTAAAAAAAGACTGTTTATACAAGCAGTAGCTTCAGAGAATCTCTCCGCTGGCCGCCATCTTGTAATGAAGTCGCGATCAGTCGAACAGGAAGGACAGGGGAACAGATTGCAAAAGTAATTACAAAATTACTAATTACTAATTACAAAAGTAAATAGGAAATATATAGTTACTGTCTACATGAGCATGATGACTACACGGTATCAACGAAGCTCAAAAGGTTTTACATCAGTGATGGGAATCTCACGTAATGTTGTTGACGGAAGACGTGCTGCACACGTGAAGGAAACAGCTGATCAGTTGCTGCACACGTGAGGAGGAGTGACCGGCCGGCATGTGTGAGGCTACCTACTGTCTATGGAGGCTACAGGTATACCTGACATTACGGAGGAAGACGAGGCGAAGAGCAGGAAGGATGGTTCGCGTATGTGCAATACTAGGTTGTGGATGAGGAGCTACAATCCAGAAACGTTTCACAGGCTTTCCAGGAGCCCACTTTGAAACAGTGGCTTGTTGTTTTGCAACTCGATGTCAAGACACCTGTCAATATTCTAAAACAGAAGGATTACCGTGTATGTAGTCGACATTTTGATGCAGACGAGTTTGCTATCCCTACAAGAGGATCAAACCCCCCAAGACGGGTAGGCTACATCTGAAGAAAAATGCCATCCCGAAAGCGACGGTAATTGCTCCGGAGGTATGTATGAAATTGTTTGACTATTTGCATGTAAATCACACCGTTTTGGAATCGTGTAACGTTACATGACCAAACTTTGCTTGCTAACAAGCCACTTAGCTTTGTATTCCGGAGAGCAGTTTATGCTGGCGTTACTTTTCCTAGCCCACCATCAGAAATAGAAAGAAATGTAGTTTGGGAGGGAGGAAGGGGTGGGCGTTGTTTCAGTGTGTATTTTGATAAATGGAATAGATGCATGCGTGGGGGACCGGACGCTTTCCAGGTAACCTTACCTGGCCGAATGTGACTCGGGATCCGCCGAGGTGAGTGGGGGATGGTTGCACCCATTGCATTGGGAATGGTGTCCAAGCCAGTCACTAGTATCCGGACATTTTGAATAGCGTAGTCATTTATATTTTGCAGATCTGATGATTTCAAATTCCTCGTATAACTATGTGTCTTCTTCGTATTCTGCCATCTTCTCAAGATTTGCAAACTTCCAAGTCCAGTCCACAAGTAATGTAAATAATCACGTAACTGATCAGCTGTTTCTTTCACGTGTGCAGCACGTCTTCCGTCAACAACATTACGTGAGATTCCCATCACTGATGTAAAACCTTTTGAGCTTCGTTGATACCGTGTAGTCATCATGCTCATGTAGACAGTAACTATATATTTCCTATTTACTTTTGTAATTAGTAATTAGTAATTTTGTAATTTTGTAATTACTTTTGCAATCTGTTCCCCTGTCCTTCCTGTTCGTTCGTGCTCGGCAGTCGACTGATCGCAACTTCATTACAAGATGGCGGCCAGCGGAGAGATTCTCTGAAGGTACTGCTTGTATAAACAGTCTTTTTTAATAAACTTCCTGTGCACTTCCAAAGTTCTCAGTATCTCGTTTTAAATGTCAGGACCCTCAGAAGTCTACCAATGCAGTGTGGAGTTACTTGGAACATTTTTAATGGTGTAAAAATAGCGATTTAGCTGCATAGGCTACGCTATGCCCCCACAGCTAGCTGAAAACCTTATGCAAGTTCTGCGAAAATCGGCGCAATTCGGAATACTAGGGGGTGACCGAAGGTGCCTATTGGACACATGTAAGTACTCGGCAACATCTTTCAGTGCAGCTAAGGTCAATTTCACACCGGAATTCTCCTTTAATAGAACACATTGCTGTGTGCACCACGGTACTAATAGCATTCACTTCTAATTGCACCAGGGTAAGAATAGCATACACTGCTAATTGTACCAGGGGTGCAAATAGCCTCACCCAGTGCTTAAGACACCCTTGGCCTTTTCTCATATAGTCTACAAGAATAAAATAGGCATACATATTACTGAACACTCTGGGCCTTTGTTCAAACAATTGCTACCAACAAGGGTTGGCAACCCACTCAAAGGAAAAAGAAAGTGTTTCAACCAATAACCGACGAGATGCGCGTTTTAGGAAAGTTTTAATTGCCCGGGAGGGAGGGGGAGGGAGTAGCGAGCTAGCTCTCTGTTTTGTTTAAACATCAACAGAAGTGACGTATCCACGCTATCACTTATACAACCTTTAAAGTGATGGTTCGGAGTACCCAAGGGTCCCCATTTCACCCAAGGGTCCTTTGCACCATGACCTCGAGGCAAACACCCTCCCAGAAGCTGTTTTCCCTTGGTCGAACATTGGTTGAGTAGCGCTGTCAGGCGAATACAGAAATTAATGGCTTGTGCAGGCACTTATGGAACCAATAGAGTATCTCGTAAATTACCCCACTAATAATGCCCTGAATGGTACGAAACTTCTACAGTAGTACAAATATGTTCTGTACTCATAAAACGAGGCATTGGAAAGTTTGTAAGTACACCAGGAGTTTATTTAAATAACACTTGCCTGATGGCTTCTACTCTCTGCTGCTATTTACCGCTGCGTCGACGTTACTTCCATGATTTGGGAAAAGCCTGTAAAAGTCCTGGCAGGAAGTGATTACATAATGGTGTTTTGGTATATCTAGTTTTTTTTTTTTTTTTTTAAGAAGTGTTTACAACTTAGTGTTAACTAATAATTGTTAGAAATATTAGATCTACATCCTTTTGCATCAGAGGAATAAAAATCATCTTCATGCCTTATTTTTTTTTTAAAAAATGAGGAAAAATCCAACCTTTCAGGACACCAATTTTCTTTGTGAATGAATAATGTTTTTTAAATAAATAAATGTTCTTCCTTAAAACACAGGAGGCATACACACTATGTTAAATTCCCATAGAGGCAGGCAGATTTTTTTATTTTTAAAGGCAAGTTATTTCATGGATCCAGGATACGATGCATCCTGATAAAGTTCCCTTGGCCTTTGGAATTAAAATAGCCCCACATTCAATTTCAATGTATTTGTAAGGGACAGTGTGCAATTAAAACATAAATGTAAACATTTGATGCATTGCACCAGAGTTAGCCTTGGGCTAATTTACATCTGTAGTCCCACAGGAAGCACAAATACAATATACAAGCACAAATACAAATAGAACATTTTAAAAACAAAACATCGCTCAATAGACCGGTTTCAGGTCCCTAACAACCGTCGTTAAGGACGAACTCGGAGGACAAGCAAACCCAGAGCCGTATAGCAATACATTGAGAGAAAGACGCAAGGAGCTTGAAAATTGTTAACTTTTGGCAGAGAAAAGCAGACGGAAATTCCCCTGTGTGGTACAGGAGACATTTCATTTTTTTGTGATGTGTCCGTTCAAAGCTAAAAATGTTTAAAACGCCAATAAAGTAGGCAGGCCTAGGTGCTAGACATTTGGATACGAAGCATGCATTATGAAGCTACAAAGTTATGCCACAAATGTTATCTTCATGCTCAAGAGGAAAAACTCAAGTCTTGTAGGCTAAATAACATAGGGTAGTGACGTTAACAAAGTGTTTTTTTTAATCATATTCCTCAGCATATCATTTTAATGAGAGACTTATGATCCATGAGAACGGAGGCTAACGTTAGCCTATATTTCACGTAAATGACAATATGCAGGGTAGCTTCTAGCCTAAAGTTAAAGTTGACACTCCATTTGAGTTGTTTGTTTTAAAAAAAGAAGACATGGGCTTGCAAGTAACGTTATTGCATTGGCCTACTATAAGGTAGCCTAACTTATAGCTAATCCGTCATAGGCTCCTGTCCTGTCAGTTTACATTAGGGTTGCCAACTTCCTCAACCCCAAATGAGGGACACTTCACTTCAAATGCGGGACCCCCCCCCCAAAAAAAAAAAAATAATAATAATAATAATTTACAAATGGTGTACTGTCACTTTAAGAGCGTTGTCTACTTTACACAGTATTCATAATATTTTGCCAGCTCCATTCAAATATAGCCTATGGTCATTCCACAAACTAACATTGTTTGTGCCACATAGCACAATGATAAGTATATTAAGTTGGTGTAAACAACCTTCATTCCTGTAGAAATAGAAGCATGTAATGATGGTAGCAAGATATTTTCTGTGTGCAATTAAAAGTGAATTATGAACCTGGTAGCCACCTAGCTATCTAAGTGGAAAGTGTTTCAATTGGCATAGTTATCATGTGCTTCATGTAAATGCTTAGTTTAAGGGAAACGGATTATTGAAGACTTCAAGACTCACCAATTCCATTACACAAAGGCAATTGACCACTCTTCATATTCTATCAGTCCAAATCACAGTGCGTGCAGCCTATGTCAAAGTGCCCTCACATTGTAAATGGTCAGTAGCAGTGTGAACCGGATAATTCCGCAATCTCCTCGCGTTGTTGTTGTTCTCATGATTTCCTTTTAAAACTGTTTTATATTAAAAAGGTGAAATCAATTACCAATGATCACAAGCCAGCTGGAAACGTCCACCCTCTCTCCCTCTCGTTCCCAATTAAAACGAGTAGCATAACGTTCAAGTTAGATCTGCTGCATAATAGAGAGACTGAGGACCCAAAAAGTATCATCCTTATGTAAGATGCTGTTGCTGCATTTTGACATTGTAATCGTTCTCTAAGAAGAGTGAAAAGCAGTTTGCAGTAAAGCTTCTTTGTCTAAATTGTGGTGCCCTTTCTGTCCCTTGGTGCTGTGCGTGCACAGTGCGAGATGCGCGTGGTTGCGGCGGCACTGGACACTTTGTTCCAGGTGCGTTTACAGTAGCCTACTATTGACAAGTTAACAAGGCCGATGAGCTGTGATTGAAAATCGGGAGTGGCGCTGTCCCTGACGGGACAAATCAAAATCACCCAAAATACGGGATGTCCCGCCCAATTCGGGACGGTTGGCAACCCTAGTTTACATCCACCACAATGCATTTTGTGCATTGTAACGTTATTTCAGTCAATCGTTCAATGTGTGGCCAGCATATATAGGCTACTTTATCAAAGTAATTATCCTCTGACCTCAGGGGGAAATGATTGTCCACCCCTGTCATTATGTACCCTTTGAGTAGGTAATGTTCTCACTAAATCTAAACTAATTGTTTGTGCAGTCGAAGCCCTAACGCTAACATTAGCTTAAGCCTAACCTAACTTTACAGTGACTGGCCACATGTTTACCTTCCGTAAAATCCGTTGCTTTTTCATAGGTAAATCCGCTACACCTCTAGATGAAAACAATCCAGACTCGGCTACACCGAAATATTTCGGCAATATGTTTTTATTCTTCATCTTATATCAAGTTCAGCCAGCTTGTTTTCTATGCGCTGTCAGTGTAAACAACTAGTGCTTGTCCTCCGAGTTCGTTCTTGACTACGCTTGTTAGGGACCTGAAACCGGTCTATAAGTAAAAAAAACATGTAGCAAATATCAATAAGTTACATTTGTTCCACAGGTACACATACAGTATATGCACCACATGATCAAGAGTGTAGCGGCGTGCGCCGCACACAACTCAACAGCCCCCATTCACGCACGCACACACGCACACACACACACACCCTGTCAATCCCATTGGAGAGAAGAGTGAAGCTAAAAGTATGAGGAGTGATTAACTAACATTGTGTGTGCACTGTTGAAAGATGTTTAAGTATTTTTTAGATTAGTTTTAAAGCTACTGAACAAGCCACAGCATTTTATAGTGCCTGGGATGGTATTCCATTGGGATGGTATGGCACTGAGAGAGAAAGCGCCTGTCCAAAGGCTGAAGAACGAAAGGGTACAGTGCAATTGTGTATGGAAGCTATTCTAGTTGACCTTACAGAGTCAGCGGCATGGTAGGAGACAAATTGGCAGACAGGTAGGGGCCAAGCCTTTTAAAATTTTGTAAGCTATGCACAGATTTAAAAATACTCTAAAATGTTCAAAGGTGAGTAGCTTGTGTTTGAGTAGTATTTCACAATGATGATACCTTAATGGCTTTTTGTCAAATACTTTCAGAGCCTGTTTGTACAAAGATTCTAATGGCCTAATTGTTGTTGAACTGGCCTGCCCCCAACTATCTTTGAGAAATATCTTTGCAGCCTCATTGGACAGAGCGGATCTAATCTATCTGTCTAAAATTAGTTTTAGTCATTTTCTTAATGTGTTTTTTGAAGTTGAGGTTTGAGTCTAATACAACACCAAGATATTTGAATTCTCAATTTATTCACCCTTAATGCAGATGTTTACTTCTGGTGTGTGCAGCTTAGTTTTAGAAAAAAACATGGCTTTTGTTTTGCTTACATTTAAAGTAAGGCAAGATTGGTCTAGCCACTCAACCACTCCATCCATGGCACTGGCTATAGTCAGCAGCTTCTCAGCTGCTAGCTGGGCTGATTTAGCATGTTTTTTAGAACAGTGTCGTCGGCGTATAGTTGTACCTCTGTTCCATGACAGTACTGTGGAAGGTCATTGATGTAAAGACTAAAAAGTAGTGGGCCCAACACAGATCCTTGACGTACACCCATTGTGCACACATCTTTGATTTTCACACACTGTACCCTGTATATAATAAGTACGTTGTGATTAACGGTGTCAAAGGCTTTATGTAAGTCTAAGAATACAGCTCCAACAACTCCACCTTTTTCCAGGTGTAATCTGATATGCTCTGTTAGGTGTAGGATGGCTGTTTCTGTAGAGTAGTGTTTTCTAAAGCCAATCTGGGCAGGGTTTAAGCCAGGGTTGCAGCTGTTAATGTGGTCAGTTAGCTGTTTTATGACCACTTTCTCTGCAATCTTAGAGGTTACTGGCAGTATACTTATGGGTCTGTAGTTACTGACTACATGATGGTCTCCAGATTTGAAGATGGGAGTCACAATTGCATGTTTCCAGTTGTTAGGAAATGAACTATGTGCAATGGAGAGGTTTACTAAGTGAGTAATAGGGGAAATTAAAGTAGCTGAATTTTTTTAATGAACACTGTGTTCTGATAGAAAGCATTTCTGCTTTTTGAGTTCCTTAGCGAGCAGATCACTTTCTTTACTTCTTCTTCACTGGCTATGTGTAAGTCAAAGCCCTGCCCTGCAGCATTCAAATCGCTGTTCTGTTCCATAAATCTGAAATTGTTTCCTAGCTCCTGAACAGATTCAATAAAAAAAAGAGTTAAATGTGGAGGTAATTGTAGGACTATCGTCTATTGTTTTGCCCTGAACGGTGAGCTGGATATCATGTGAGTGATGTTGAGCTCTACCTGTCAAGCTATTAATACTTTTCCAAATGTCTTTGCTATTACCTTTAGCCTCGTTCATAAGTTGGAGAAAAAAACGTGACTTAGCCAATCTAAGCTCCTTAATCACTTTGTTCCTTAAACCTTTGTAAGCCAAAATGTCAGTGTCTCTTTTAGTCTTAATGGCCCTTTTTAAAGTTGTGTCCCTATTTTTCATCAGTTGCCATAGGTTTTCACTGAACCAAGGCAGGTTGGTCTTGTTTCTATTTTTTCTCTGGATTTTCACAGTGAACTTATCTCTGACAGCATTGATCTTTGATGTAAACATCTGACAGCTAAGCTCCAGATCTTCAGAGGATATTACGTCACTCCAGTCAATATTCTCATTGTCAAATATATTTTGTTTACTTTTAGGTATACAGAGAGCGTTTGTGTGGCATGGCGTTGGTGTAGTGTTTAGAAATCATTTTTTGGTTAATTTCCTTGCCACCAGAGTTAAATTGTGATCAGACAAACCAGTGATCAGATTATAACTTTTTGTTATCCTTTTACATGTATTAGAGAAAATTAGGTCAAGTTGTGTACTTGAGCATTTAGTGATCCTGGTTGGGCCTTTTATCAGCTGTTCTAAATGGTATTTGTCTGTTATGACCTTTAGCTTTTTCCTTTTAGTCTTATCTTCCCAATTAAGATTGAAATCCCCCATTAGAATTATTTCTTTATTGTGATTACATTCTTTCAAGACGCCAGTAAGTTGTTCATAAAAAATGCCATTGGCAGTCGGGGGTCTGTAAAGTCCTATAATGGTAAAAGACATTTGCTGAGACAAGACACGTTTCAATGCTATGTATTCCAGTGTAATTGCTGCCTTAAAAAACATGCGTTCGCATTTGATACCGTCTTTCACATATATTAGCACCCCACCCCCTTTCCCCACAGTCCTGTCTCGTCTGAAGCATTGGTACCCAGACATTGTGAAAACACTGATGGGAGTACACTGTTTTAGCCAAGTTTCTGATAGGCACAAGAAGTCCAGGTTTGAGTTCCCCAATAAATGAGTCAACTGTTCAGTCTTTGAGACAATGCTCCTAATGTTTAAGTGATCACCGAAGAGTCCCCTCGGTTTTAGCTTCGGGTCCCAATGACCTTTGCATGGTTGACTGTTTGAAATGTTTTGAATAAGCCCTGTTTTTTAAGAACGGGATTAGCACATCTCACAACATCAGGCTGAGGTTCCCCTGTCATCGCCGTCGTTGTGCTAGTCGGTTGCCGGTTGAGAGGGGTATGTTTGACGGAATTAGCAGTACGGTTGGGCCTGTTCTCTTGTGAGGGTGGAGCAGTCAATGTTTGGAACTCACCGCTTCCAGGTGTACGTGGACAGGGGCGTAGCTAGAGATTGGCATAGTTTTATTTCAGGTAGCCTAATATCTGGTTTGATTTGCATTGAGAGATGATCACACATGAACACACAAATTTACATACACGGCGGTCATATTTTGTTATTTTTAAGTTATATTTCATATAGTCATGTTCTTATTTCTTTTTAGGAGTTGATTTTTCCCTGGGGAAGATGGATGGTGAGCTGCTGCCTTTCCTCCTGGGGATAAAAAATGTTTCAAGGGGAATGTTCAGCACTCCAAATGGCCTTCTTCATCCTCAGCTGTCATCCTCAGCCATTGAGCCCCTGCTACAGACCATATGTCATCACTCACACTGCTCCATCCTGGCTGGAAAGACTCTGCTGTTTATCGGAGCAGGGGCATCAAAAAAACTTCGAGTCTTTGTCACAGCCAAGCAATATGGCATTAAGGTAGATGAAATGAATATGATACTGTTTTTTAAAGAGAGTGAGACCTTTACAATGTCAAACCTAATTGTAAGTTAATGTATAATATGTGCAAAACAATGAGTTTAAACTTTACTGACGCTTTCTCTTACCAGAGTATTCTTGTCTGCTACAAAGAGCAACACCCTGCATACGACTATGTCTCAGAATATTTGGTCTACGACTACAAGGATCACACACAAGATGAAGTCCACACTGAAAACATTGTGTCCCTGCTGGAAAAGAAGGGTTTGCAACCAGATGGCTGTTTAACATTCATCTGCAAAAACACAATTCTCTGTGCTTTGGTGAGGGCCAAACTGGGCCTGCCTGGAGATACAGTGGAGGCCATCTCCATTGCCAAGAGGAAGAGCCACACCCAGAGGCATCTGGCTGCCGTAGATCAGGGCTGGTGTCACCTCCCTGCCCCTAGGCAGTATACCGTCCGTTCTGAAAACTTTGAGGACCTGACTGATCTCACCAGAACTGCCGAATCTTTTGGATTTCCTGCTGTGGTGAAGCAAGAGTATGGAGCTGGTTCTGTTTCTGTGAAACTGGTGGAAAATGCTCAACAGTGTGAGGAGTATGTCCAAGAAATGACGGCTCTAAAAACCTTGGATCCTAATGGTGGCTTTGCATCCAATCCTATGATTATGGAGTTTCTAGAAGGTGTTAAGTATGTGGTGGACCTGGCAATCTTTGAAGGAAGGCTTCTCTTGGCCTTTGTGTCCTGTTGTGGTCCTTCTGTCTTGCCGTACTTCATCAGCTCCTCCCACCTTATGCCCTCTGGTGTCAGCCAGGAGAAGGAGGCCCAGATTGTGGCTGCTGCCTATCAGAGCTGCCTCCACTGTGGTCTGGAGAATGGAGTCTACAATGTTGACCTCAAACTCACTGATCATGGGCCCAAACTCATAGAAATCAATCCACGCGCTGGGGGGAACTTTCTTCCCACTTGGATAAAGGAAGTATATGGTGTTGATATCTTCACAGTTGCTTTCCTGATCGCCTGCAACATACAGCCTCAGGTGTGGACACCTCAACCAAGAGGATACTATGTTGGCATATCTTGTCCGATAAAACAGCACTTTCGTGCCAAGGAGAAAACACCGGAATTTGATGTCATTCTGAATAGTTTGAATAACAAAGGTCTTGTGAAATCTAGCATGATAACTGATGTTAAGGATTACACTGCACCTGTCGCCACCCTTAACCTGTCAAGTTTCAGTAAGAAGAGAGAAGACGCCATCAACAACATCCTACTGGCTTCCCAAATGCTATGCGTAGACTCTGAAGATTATCCTGTAAGGTACTTCTTGGAACCTTTCATGTAGTTTTTCATAGTTTCATATGGCATTTGTAGCCTGGAGGACCAGACCCAATCTGAAAGATTAAAGGTCTGGCTATGAGTAATGAAAATGGCTCAACTTGAGGGGCGGGGCCCAGCATGAATTTGAAAATATCACTGCACGCAATTGGATAACACTACGACCAATGTTTCCGGATATCGATGTCACAGCGCTGTCGTCATCTGTTTAGCTCTCCTCTGGCCCGCCTATATCATCTGCCGATGTGATTGGTGCAGCATGGTTTCATGGGCATAGGTAATGAACATCAATACTCATCGCCAGCGTCACTTGCTGAGCAAATTCAAATTTAGCTCTTGCAAGAACTCTTTTTTTCCAGGGTAGGACATTTGAGGTTAACTAAGAACAGCTGCAGAATGAGCTGCAGCTCACTGATGAAGAATGCCAAGCACCATGTAATTCAAATGACACATGCTACTTTTCAAAATTCTATATATGAAACGGATCAGAATTCTTTGTGTTTTTAGGCTTGTTGAAGATGAAATATACTGGCATTAATGGAAATTGTGTATAGCAAGTCAAACACTGGGTTTCCACTCCCAAACTAGATGTTAAATATGTATTTGAAGCTGATCTTGTCAAGGGGGTCAAGTGGGTGTGGGTATTGAATGTTTTTACATGTAAGAGTGTATATTATTTAGGTAGATGATGGTTGATTATCTCAGAAATGTCTGAAATATTAGGTATCCATTATGTTTTAATGTTTAATGTCTGGAACATGAATATATTTGGGCCTGTTATAAAATAATAAAAATGACTCTATTTTAACCCCTTCTTAGATCCCATTACTAAGGCGGGGATCACACTGGTCAGCTCAGACCATAATAAGTTCTATCTCGTACACAAACTGTTTGCCTTAACTCGGCTTGTTAGCGTTACACCAGCGTTGCCACTGTTCCGTTGCCGAACCATAGAGAATAGGAAACTTGCCGCTGGCTAATGTGATTAAGTTTACAGTTGGGCTGGGTATAAGAAAGATTGTATACCCCTACTCTGAGGTACACTGCCCTACTAAGGCAAAAGACCTTAACTCACCAGAGTGTGAAACTGAGAAAAATGACTTTAAAGTTATCTTAATGTCCTGACAATTGAGTAATAGCTATAATATTGTAATTTTCACATTTTGTAGTGTTTACCTGTATTAATCTATCTACAAAAAAGATTTGAACTCAAATTTGACCTTTGACCCTTTTTTGGAAGTTACCAAAAGCCTTAGGAAGCCTTAGTATTGCCCACAAAATGACAATCGGTCATACTAAGGCAAAATACCTTAACTTCTATTTTATAGCACAATGTTATGATAACAATGATAACTTTCACTTAAAATGTAAGCAATATTAACCCTATTGGACTCACTATGATAAAATGGCTTCACATTTATCAACATCATATGAAAATGAATCATTTTTTTCTGTATTTCATACTCATAGTAGCCTACCACACTGACAGTCACTTCTGACAGATGTCAGAATTAAGAATGAGTGTTTTGATGTTTTAATATATATAAAGCATATTTTTCGGTTTGGATATGAGGCACTAATTTAGACTCATTGGCTTGTTTATTTTGATAACCAGCCTAGAACAGCAAAAATATTTCAAAATCATCCCATTGTAGCATCTTAATGTCTGCTGAAAAGTTTCAGTGAAAACATAGGAATTCATATTTCTTGGGATTTTACTTGCAGTATTTGCATTATTATAATAAAATCAGGAAAACATTTTGATGATGTGTGTAGGTCTTTTCAAAAGTATGATTAAACACTGTAGCCTATCAATTTTCCTGGATAGAATTGAAACTTAAACAAATGCAGATGATAAAACAAAGTTCTCCCACACAAATTAGGTAGATTAGGATGTGATCGGTTGCCTTTATTTGGTCATTTTATATTACTGCAATTTAAAGCTGCCTGCTTTGCGACTAGCTTTATTTTCCCAACTAACCTGCAGCTACACTAAACTTTAGGATTGCATTGATAGAATTGACAGCCTGTAACAACTTGGGAGTTTTGACTAGCCGGCAGCAAGTTTTAAAAACTCGTGGCAGATTTAATGGATTTGCTTTCTCTTTGGTTGTTTGGTATGGATTTTAACCAGGGTTCAACTAATAGTCCGGTGGACAGCCCATAGAGCCCCATTGTGGACACGGCAAGGCCGTAGTCATGATGTCAACATTGGGGGGGACCAAATCTGTGGTGGGGTCTGAGGGACCCCCAAACAGAATCTCAATACATTTCCTAACATGAAAAAATATTATTAAAAATCACAAACAAGTCGTTAGTTAGGTCAGTCAATTAGGTTATTCCTAACTTTTGACGGACATAGGCATGGCATGGATGGATTATGAACCCCTGGACACAGATGCACCCCCCCCCCCCCTCTGGTGAGTTTTGTGAAAAGAGAAGGGTGGAGAAGAAGCAACTTCACTGGTCCATCCCTGGACCTGTGACTCCAAGTGGTTCTTTGACTTATTACTTACACCTGAAGATTTTTTTAAACTAAGGCTTAGACTCATAGGTTTGGAGCCTAATAAGATTGTGTCTTTTAATTTAGATTTTATTATGCTGGCGGCTAATCACACAATTTTAACGTAGTTTGAAAGGGACAGGATTCAGGAATAGGCTACTAAGACAGGCCCCTCTTCTGTCTGACTCACCTCATGTTACCCCTGTATGCATTATAGACTGGCTTCTGACAGAAATTACGTTTTGTGCCAACATGTAGAAACACTAGGCCTACTACAGCCTTTAATTGGTGAATGGAGGTGCAAATTCCTTTCTTTGGTTATTGTTCGCGATTCACATTAACTGTAGGCTATCACGTATTGTAAACGTCGCCACATTTGATCACGTTTTGCCTGCATGGATGCGCGATTGAGTGCGCATCTAAAAAATATGCAAGATGCAACAATAATTTCTAAGAGGCCTATAAACGGTAATTTCTGGCATTACTACTAGCATATGAATGCATTATTTATGTTGAAAGACGTGAAAGAAATGACACAGGCTTGCACAAATTCATAATTTAAAATAAAACGTTTCACTTTCTCTATCATTGCGAGAATAGGCTACAATATGGAAAATGTTCCCTTTCAGTCTGATCGGCTCCAGACATGTATGGGATTTCCTCAGCCTGTGCTACACCTTTCCAAGAAGTTTTGTGGAAATTGTACCGGTAGCTTTTGCGATATTGTTGACAGCCCTACCTCACCGCAGTAGGGTGCAGTAAATGGAAGCTTTTTTTGATAGCGCACACGCCACTAACGAAAAACGGAAAATCACCAGGACAAACCACTCAGGTGTGTAGGCTACTCTGTCACTAATTTGTGCGTTATTTACGTTTGATTACATTTCAGATACGTGTTGGTTTTCCTGTAGGCCTAGTATAGCGCTTTATTCTTTCTTTATTTTTCTATGTCCGAATATTGGGGGGGACATTTTGGTCATATTTGAATATTGGGGGGGACACGTCCCCCTCAATGTCTATGGTGACTACGGCCCTGGGACACGGAAATGTTGAGTACACCAAAGTTTTATGATGGAAATATATAGTATGGGTTCCCAGCATGCAGAAACTGCCGGATGCTAATTTGCATATGTTGGGCAATTTGTGTAATTGGACTAATTAGCATAAATTAGCATAATAGCCTATATTGATCATATTATAAGAGCTGCTTGGCCAAAATGGACAATGTTCGTATGTTAGGGGTTACTGGAGATGCTGAGTCCATATCTGACATTTTCAAGATTCAAAAACACTATTTAAACTTCGTTTGGTCACATTTTACTCTCATTAACCTTTTTTTTCGGTACAATTTAGACAGATTTTTGGAGGATAGGGCTGTAGCGATATACAGTAGGGCTGTAACGATACACCAACCTAACAATTCGATTCGCATCACGATTTTTGACCCACGGTTTGATACGAACCTCGATTTTTCTTTTTTTGGAGGCGGGGGGGGGGCTAGACATTTCAATACCCTACCTTAGAATACCAGAGGATTACAATGTAATATATCTGTATTATTTTATATCCTGATATAAAAAGAGAGAATACTGAATGTCTGATATTTATGACAGCACACTTTATGCAGATCAGCCTATAGCTTAGGCCTACTATTTCTATTACAACTCTACCACATTCAGCTTTCTGGTTGAAGCCTGGAAATATTATAAACAAAGTAGCATAGTTGGCTAGCTTATCCTAGTCTACTGATTGGACTGTTCAGTTTCCTCATGTGTGTTTAAGGTAAAACTGTTCTCCTTGGGACAAGCCTTTTGGGAAACATTGGTATTGAGATGATCATTCAGTTCTTCCAGAATCCCCAGCGTGAAACATCGTGGGAATCTCAAGCACAGTCCAGCACGCTGGCGTTGCACAGCTCCCCCAGCAAGCCATTGCCATTGTTGCGTTTTGTGTCCACTCTGGTGTCTACGGGGCTCCCGTAACACAGTAGAGATCGCTACTCCTGTAGGTGTGGGTGCGCTCGTCTTCGGACTGTGAGGATTTCACAGGGTAAAAGAGGAGGTGTGCATTTTGTGACTACTCTGGTGTCCAAAGGGATTCCCTTTGACACAGTCGAGATCGCTACTCCTGTTGGTGTTCGTCTTCGGACTGTGATAATATCACAGGGTAAAAGAGGAAGTATCTTTCAGTGTGTGTGTCTGGTGCGGGGGCCCCTTTTCGACGGGTTTAGGCTGTACAAGAGGATTGACTTGATGGAGAGGCTCTCCCTATCTGAATCAAAATCCCTAATTTGGACTAAGGGGGCTAAGGAAAGTGGACTACTTCCTCGTTCCGAACAGAAACGGAATTATAACGTTTCCGGTTATGAGTTCCACCAATAAATTGAGGTTCCCGAACCGGTTAGAACAAAAAAATACTGTTCCCGGAACGGTTAATTTCGTTCCTGTCAGCTGTTTAATGCTATAGAATTATGTCACATCTTTCTCATCCAGCTTAAACCAAATGTAATAATATTACAACCATTATTAAATAATAATAATTATATTAATAATAATAATAATTAAATAGGCCTACAATTATTTCAAATGTGTAGTTTATTGTTAAAAGAGAAACCACACACGTAACAACATTATTAAGACACGTGGTTATGCCACTCGGGCAACAACAAATTCAAACTGTCGGGGGGAAAGGCCATCCAGTAGGCCTACTCATACCGTTAATTAGGCAACGAAAACTTTGAGGAACGAAATAAAACCGGTACCATTTTTTTTAAATAAGTGTTCCTGTTCCAGAACATAAAAAATAATAACGTTTCCGGTTTCGTTCCTGTTCCCTGTAAAATACAAAAAGTTCCCGGTTTTCGTTTTCGTTCCTTGAACCGGTTCAAAGCCCTGGTTTGTACTTCAAAATGTGGTTAACTTCACTAAAAGAGGAAGAAGTTCAGAGCTGTATTTGCAAATGTTGTTTGTCTTCAAAATCTGAGAGAGGTCAGAAACTCACTACGGACGTTCGTCTGGCCGTCCAGATTTGAGAGAAAATCAACTACCCTATTATTTGGGGATTCTTGTCAAAATTAAATTAAAGCTCCTTTTTTAAATGACAGTTCTTGTAACATATAAGAACTTCAATTGACCACAACGGATCTATAACAATTTAGATTCTATCTATAAATACACTTGTATTTATCAGGCAGATTTCCGTATCCTCGCTTGGGTGTGCGCCAAATAAATTTGCTAACAAAGCCTTTTTGGTTTTTTGTCTGCCCTGGAGCATGGGACTTTCCTTCCCAAATGCCTGGCTGAGTTCGCTACTCCTGTGTATGTCAGTGCAGTGTGTTTTTTGCCCATATACAGTGTCTTAGAAAGTAGCCCTCAAACGGACGCCTTACTTACCCGGAGCGATGTCAAATCTTTGGAGCAACAGGCCCTATTGCAAGGCATTCGGGGTTCTCAGCAACACAGGAGAGGCAGAAAAATACGAAAAAAATGCTAGACGGTCTTTTTACAAACTCCTAATCAAAGGTTAGGATTTTGACTTTTATTAAATACAAACAAAAAATATAGCTGCAAGCAGCAATGAGGGGGCCAAGCAGTCAGTTCAGCAGTCCAAATTTGTCATGTAACTCAATGCGGTTGCATCAGGTATATAGCATTAAGCAGTCACAGCAAGTTCCATGCCAAACAACCCAAGATTGGCTGAGTTACAAGGTTATTTCCTGTTTGGCGGCTTCGCCACCAATTTCGATTGGCTGTTACGGGCGAATGCTTTTGTCAATCATTGTAGAAAATTAAACACTGATAAGGCATGGTCTGAAGATGGTCTGTGCCAATTTTAGTAAAAATTGATGTAATTTGAGACCTGCGAAAACTTTTTAGTGTTTTTAATTAAATCCAATATGGCGGTTAAAACAATTATGGTGATGTCAAAAGTTTGCCTGTGTTGGCCTAAGGACCTCCGACAGTATTACCAGACACCACTAGTAAGTTTTAATTCCAACCACATCAACAGCTACAGGCCAAAATGCATTTTTGCTAATTCCAGCGCCCCCTAGAGGTCAAAGGTCATCAATTTGTTTGAGCGTCCTCCGGATTGGGTAAGTAGTATATCTACTAAGATTGGTTACGATACATGAAAGGGTTGCTGAGATATGAGCTCACTTCCTGTTTGGCGGCTTCGCCACAAATTTCGATTGGCTGTCACGGGAGAACAGTTTTAGTTCCGAAGACGAAAATTGATCACTTTTGTGCGGCTTGGTCTAAAGATCATATGTACTAAGTTTCGTGAAAATCGGACAAACTATGTGAGGCGTGAAACTTTTTAAAGGTTTTTGAAAAAATCCCAAATGGCGGAAAATCCATCATGGTGGAAATTGACGTCATAGGGTGCGTTGAACTCGGCTTGGTCCAAGGATTCCAAAGATACCTCATTTTTGAAAATCGGGCCAACGGGTCAAAAGTTACGTGCGTGAACGCACATCCAACTTTGGCCTGTTGGTGGCGCTAGAGGGTAGGAACAGGGGAGCATGAAACTTGGTGAAATAAATTATTGGAGTGTCCCCAATCAGTGTGCCAAATTTCACAACTTTCGACGAGACGGTTCTATGGGCTGCCATAGACTTCCATGGCGGAATAATAATAACTAGATGTACCGCAGAGCGGTACAAAATATGACCGCCGCCCAGTCCAGCACATTTTTTCCACAAAAAGAAATCACGCTGAAAGGCCTATATGATTCTAACTGTCTCACTAAATTGCATTATCCACACTCAATTCTCACTGGTATCTGCTATACAACAAGTACCAAAACATGATTAGTTCATAGATTTCACATGTAAAATAAATTTTATACAACCCCACCTCCATCTTGCCTGTTCATAATTCTGAGAAATTCTTGATTGTTTGTGTTATGTTTATGTTATGTGTGTGGGTGTGTGTGTGTGTGAGTGTGTGTGTGGGTGTGTGTGTGTGTGTGTGTGTGTGCGTGCTTGTGTGTATGCCTGCGTATATGCCTGTGCATGCAAGCGTACATATGTCTACTGTGTGAGTATGTGTCATACGTATGATTACTGTGAATGTATGTGTGTGTGTGTGTGTATCTGTTTGTGCACATGTGTGCACATGAAATGGGTTAACATGACCCCTGGAGGCAAACATACGGGAAAAAATGGTCATCCTAGGCACTACAGTTCTCAAGATATTCACAGAGAACTGTGTCTGCCCTACCCTCCTTTCGGGGGGTCCAGTCCAGCGGGGGGGCTACAGATCAAAACGAAAAATGACGGTTCCATGCTATCCATGTGGGGGTACATGCCCACCAAGTTTTGTGTACCCCGGTCTTTCAGTGTCCCGGGAATCCTTGTTGGTGTACGTCACTAAATGTACACATCAATTATTTTATTGTAAGGCCCCCCATGAACGAAAGTACACAAAACTTGGCATGCATTCGGAGGGTGTCATAATGATCCTACACTTTTAATTTCGTGCAGTTTTGACCTTGTCAGCCAGAGATATTGTGATGAAAACACCTCATTTTTTGCTTTTTAATTTTTAACTAGGTGGCGCTATACATGAAATAAGTGGTAATGGGATGGGTTGACATGCCCCCTTAAGACCAACATACATAAAAAAGGTGGACCTCCTAGGCCCTACGGTTCTCGAGATATTCACAGAAAACTGTCTCCGGCCACCTACAGGCCAGTTGGTGTATAGTAACATAAATAAATTTATTGTGTGGCCCCCCATGAACGGAATTCCACAAAATTTGGCGTGCATACAGAGGGTGTCATAATGATCCTACTCTTCCAATTTCGTGCAGTTTTGACTATGTTAGGTCACAGATACCTTCAATTACAACACCTCATTTTTACTTTTTTGTGTTTAACTAGGTGGCGCTATACATGAAATGAGTGGTTATGGAATGGGTTGACATGGCCCCTTGAGATCAACATACAAAAAAAAAATGGTCCTCCTAAACCCTACGGTTTTTGAGATATTCACAGAAAACTGTGTCTGCCCTACCCTCCTTTCGGGGGGTCCAGTCCAGCGGGGGGGCTACAGAACAAAACGAAAAACGATGGTTCCATGCTATCCATGTGGGGTTACATGCTTCGCTGCTTGGCCCCCAAATACAAGGAATGAAAACTGTCTAAGTCTAAAGGCTAAATGCTCGGTCCAAAGAAAAGTGAAAAGGAAAAAGAAGAACCAAGAACCAAAGAACAAGGGGCTGTTCTCTTTTTATACCCCTCTCGGTCAGGCAGAACATGTCCAAGTTTGGTATTATGTCTTGCCATGAAATATTGGTTCTGCTTTTTTTTTTGCTTAGTTGCCAGTCAGCTTTTTGTTTTGCTGACAAACAGTTTCTTACAGCTGATACATTATGTTCTGTCTTTACATTTAGCTCGAAGCACATCTCATTTGGCATAACATACTTTAATTCTAACACAACCTTTTTATATCTAAGCAAACACATTTTATGTTTCAAGTAAATATTCCTTAAGTCTGAGCAAAACAATTTAAGTTTTATAAGCAAACTTTCTTTTATGTTTAAGAAAAACACTCTCTAAATTTAAGCAAAATTATAACAGGTTATTCTAGCAAAAACAATTTATGCTTTTAATTAAGAAAACACACTTCAATTTTAAGATTCTACGTTTTTAAACATTATAAGTCTAACTTGTTTCACACTGGTTGTCTATCATTATTTTGCCGCATTTGCACATTTTTATTTGTTTTAGAGCAAGCTGGATTTAAGCAGTTATATGACTAAAAATCTTTTAATAGTAAATTATGATTCTTATTATTAAACTATTATCACATCTTCATATTGTAAAGTCACGCTACACCATCGTCGGCGCGGGTGTTCCCACATTCAGTCCAGCAATTAGTCTCTGGCACTGCCACACAGCAGGTGGGGTGCACACACCGCAAGAGCCCTACTCACCCTGGGGAACCACAACCACCGGCGGCCCAATGCGGGGCGTGCTAGCAGTCACCTGGTCTGTCGCCTCTCGTCCCCAGCTCCCTTCAGAGAACGCCCTCAGGCCTTTTTGCAGTGTGCACCACCGCAACGTTCCTCCAACACCTGGCGGGGCCTAGCCTCCACTGCCACAGACTCCCCGGCGCTTACTTAAAATATCACGAGAAGGCTAGCATCAATACAGTAAAGCATCAATACAGTAAAGTCAACAGTAAAGAAGCTGAAGACGCGAGTTAAAATAATAAAGACACCCCTTCAGGAAAGCGATATAGGCTATGGGAAATATTGGGAAAAGTTCTTAAAGAAGATGACAGTAGTAGGCCTACAAGTTATGGTCTATGTAGGCCTACTTCTTGCGAAGCCATTTAAAAGTATGACAGCCAAAACGGGCAGCCTGCAGGAATAAATGTTATGGCACAGACTACACAGCCATATCTACCGGTATGTATAGGTTCGCGCATGCATAAAAGTTACCTTAGTTCGTTGTGTTTGTGACTTTAAACAGTGGATGTGCTTTAGTAAAGCTTTGTGCTTCATTCAGCATTATAAACCAGTTCTTACGCTAACGTTTTGACCAGCAATGTATCTCTCTTGCCTACCTTGCCTCACCATTTCTGTTTTCGAAAGAAATATGTATGTCCATGGCCTTCAAATCTTATCCTAGTGTTCTTATCCTTTGTGCGTTGCGTGCGTGCTTGCGCTCTTATTCTCATTCTCTCTCCTGTGCAAACATTATGTCCTGCATGCCTACTGCAGTTCTACTGCATAAAGTTTCGCAAATAAATTAGTTTGTTTTACAGAAATGGCCTACTGTCACACTGCATGCAGGCTATAACCAAAAGCACACATTTTGTAAATAAGCAGGTCGGATCGCGGGTATAATTGTGTCCTAATTAATATTCGTGGTCCGAGTTGCGGTCGGGTTGATTAAAATATCGGGCGACCGCGGGCCGCTTGTGACCAAACCCGCGCAACACTGGCAGGGGCTCAAGGTCTGAAGGCCTCTGTAAGCTTTTCAGTACCCCTTACAAGGGTTCTCTTTGGATCCTTTTGCTTGGGCCTCCTCCTAGCGGTGAGCATGGACGGATTATGAACTTTCGGGCCCCTGGGCCCAGATGTATTAAGGGCCCCCCATTAATTGTCGCATATGTGGAAGGGGGGTTTGGGGGTCCTTCCTCAGAAATGTTTTAATTTGTTTGATATGATTTCCTGTATTCTGGTGCATTTTGGGGATGGCCAATACTAAATTCAATCGGCAAGCTGTTGTACTAGGCCAGCATTAGCTGCCTCATCATGGGTTATGGCACTTATAAGTATGTTCGTTCTTGTAGATTACAGATGAGTGTTGGTGGCCAGTGTACTGGCGTTCCATGTGTTGAAGGGTGTGTGTGCAGTCACCAGTAACTGAATCACGGAAGCGTCTCTGGGTTTAACGCCGGTAGCTTCCCCTTAAAGAGCGGGGTTTTGATGTGAGCCTTGAGATATGCAGTGTTGTGATTTTATTATGATCTATTTTGTAGAATGGGCGTGTAAATAGAGTGAATCTTAATATCTGCTGGGAACTCTCTCTCTCTCTCGTGGCCAGGTGCGTATAACCAACAAAGCATTTGGACGATCCCCTGCTCTGTGCGCTGAAAATATTAATATCAAATGTTTTTCAACAGACTGTGCTGTTGTTACAGGGTGTTTGTATAATTGCTGCCGTGTGCTGGGGCGGATGGCCTCGCCAAAGTAGGTATTTGTTAGCCTGATTATCTAATTAACTGAGACTTTGGTCTTGCAAAGACTCATCCTTGTTCTATGTGTAGCCCGTCGTTATACCAGGTCCTGTGTGCTCCGTCATACGTGTGCACTGGCTTCTGTGCACTCCGGCGTCTGTGTGTTTCTGTTCACACGAGGTTTTTAGGAGACTTTTGTGAATGAACCCCGTCTCTCGTGAGTGCTTGAAAGTTTACAAGTTATTTCAACGTATATCATCAGTAAGGTGAATGAGTGTGTGTTATGTGGATAAATAAATAAGTGTATGTTTTGTCTTTTTAGGTCTTGTTTACTTTGTTTGGACATCCAGCCACTGTTTTCTCATGTATGAAACTTTTGTATGTTTTTATCGTTCATTCATATCATGTATATGAACTTATATGGTTAAAGTCAAGCTCTTTTGGTCATTGATCTTTTACCATTGAGATAAATTGTTGTATTTGGGCAGTGTGTTCTCAAATTGAAGTGTCTATTGCTTGGGTTCTCGTAGTTAGTGGGCGGGTCTCGATGCTCAATGTATTAAGGTGCCACGTGTGGTGTGATTAGAGTTTGTGTGTACTAACAAAGCACTTTATGGTTAATGCAGTGTAACCCTGGTTGCTGTCTTTGGTGTGCTGAATCCTTTTGGAGCCTTGTGCTCATGATTAACTAAATGTGGATTTATTATTTCCAAAGCTGGTGCTGGATAAACAAATAGTGTGTGCGACAGAGGAAAAGTTCTTTGGTGTTGCTTTAATATTTATTTTATCATTATTTTATTTATACGCTAAGGTTGCTAGCACAGGTGTCTAAAAAGAAATAAAAAGACTTGCACTTTCTGTTTGCAGTTGTGTAGTGTTTGAAAAAAAAACATTGCATTTTCAGAAATAGCCGTTCTTTTTTGTATTATTGTATTGTAACACTGACGTGGCCCTCCAACAGAGGAGGACGGAGTGGCAATCGGGACGGTCGGGAGTTTTTTCCCGGTGGGCCGGCCGGCCCTCAGAACTTTCATCGCGGCCCTGCGTCTCCCGAATTTACGCTTTACAGTTGGGAGAAGTCCAACCAATATTTATACCACTCGATCACTGTCTACATGTCATTCATGGTTACCCTGCACACTCATCTCTCCCATGCTGATTTTTGTGAAGGCTAGCCTTAATTTTTTATCTTAATTCATTTTTGTCTTATTCAGGTGTTACAGAACTTTCATGGTCACAAATAAAAAAAAAAAAAAAAAAAAATGTGTTTGTTCTTAAATTAACGCAGGCCTAGGCTAGAATGGAGCAAAGCCTCCTGGGAATGGGGAATGAGTTATGAGTTTCTGGTTTATCCAATGAACCGATTGCAGGTCAAGTCTATTCACAGAAATGTAGAGGGATAAATGAGCGGCCCCTTGTCTAACGGAATGACCCTACAAGCGATCAAGTTCGAGGAAAACTGTTACTGAAAACTACAGGATTTTTGACAGTCGACGGATTTGCGTGGTTGCTTGCTTGCTGTTTTACACATGGATGGAAGGCAGAGAGAAAGGTTAGGAGCTAAAGCATTGACGTTATTGCTAGGCAGAAACAAGCACAAGTCTTATGTTTATATGTAGCCTATAGCCTAGCCTATAACTAATTAATGGGCCACTCAGGCTGACTGTGTGCCGTCAGAATTTTCCCAGTGGATTTTAGTGTCCCACTCCGCCCCTGCCCTCCAATCAGATGACGTTGGCAGAAGTGGCCCCCAGCTCATTTGAGTTTGAGACCCCTGATATATACAGTTCAGAGTTGCACAACCCTCAGTTTAATTAAATATAAAAATGTTCATGGAAAAAAGTAATTTTCTTTGTGAATGCACCATCCTCAAAGAGACCTTGAATTCATACATACAACATTTGAGTAACTGTGTGTGTTTGCAAGATGTGTTCAACTTCAGTGCCTGAGGAGCAAAATGCAGGTCAGAGATACAGCGGGGAAAATAAGTATTGAACACGTCAACATTTTTTTCAGTAAGTATACTTCCAGTGAGGCTATTCGCATGAAATTTTCCCCGGACATTAGTATTAACTTAGGTAATCCACACATATATAAAAATCCAAACATTAATGTCTAAAAGTAGTGTTATGAGCAAAAAAGTGGAATGGCACAGGGAAAAAGTATTGAATACGCTAAGAAAAAGCAGTACACAAAGGCGAGGAATGACAAGGAACAAACTGGAATCTATAAGTAGTTAGAGAAATTGTCCCTCCTGTCTGTGCAAATTGATATAAGATGGGTTAGTACATACTGGTGGGCTATAAAAAGTTTTTTTATTACCAAGGTCTCACACAAGAAACATTTCATGATGGGTAAAGGCAAAGAGCTCTCCCAAGACCTTTGCAACCTTATTGTTGCAAAACATATCAATGGAACTGGTTACAGATGCACTTCAAAACTTCAGAATCATCCAGCAAGCAATATTGGAGCCATTATCTGCAAGTGGAAGAAACATCACTGCATCATCAACTGGCCATGCACAGGATCTCCTTGCAAGATTTCTGACCAGGAAGTCAGAAGGATCGTGATAGTATATTTTTACTACCATATTTCTCCTGAGACTCAATCAGGACGATGCAAGATCAGGATCCAGGCATTTATTCTTTTCAATGAGGGGCCAGTGCCCCTCAAGGGAGAAAAGTACATGTTTGTGTCACCCCATCATGGATTTCACCAGATTCTCAATATTCTCTTCTAAAGACTACCGGAAGAGGCTGGCCTTTTATGCTCAATTTGCAAGGGTGTGGTTCACGTGGTGATCATAGGTACAACGTCCTCTGATTGGTTTTCTCTTCCCGCCGTTTCCGTCAGCCACACCCAGACACACCTACACACACCCACTTACTATTTAACATAGGAAGGCTCCTCAGGTAGAAATGTTATACAGGATGTTCTAAACATTCTTACACTTAATTCATTGTACTTGTACTGAGACTATAAAAATGATACCAAACATGAATACATTTACAGTTAATGACACAAACATATAATTCAGCTAAAGTTCAACTATAAGGTCTTTGTTTAACCCAAAGACAGAACAGAGGTGGACAGATGGTAGGAGCCAGTGGGGAGCATTTCACACCTACATCTGCATTGAATAGATCAAAGGAAGAAAGAGAATACCCTCTAAATGTAAATGTGGCTAAGCCTCCATCAAGTCTGGGGCAAGAAACAGTCATATAAATGTATTTCCTTCAATAGTCAGAAGAGCCAAGGACCACTCTTGAGAAAGCTCCAGAAAGATTTGAAGGCAGCAGGTACAATTGTTACAGAGAAAATCATAGGTAATGCACTCCACCGCCATGGCCTGTTGAAAACAAAATTGAACTTTTCAGATGTCATACTACACACCATATTTGGAGGAGAAATGGCACTGTGCATCACCCTAAAAATACCATACCAACAGTGAGGTTTGGAGGTGGTGGAATCATGGTGTGGGCTGTTTTGCATCTCATGGCACTAGCAGACTTCATACAGTTGAAGGAATGATGCATGGAGTCATTTTGTTCTGGAAGAATCTTTACTTCCACCAGGATGATGAGGATGAGACATGGCTAGACCTTCCAGCAGGACAATGATCCAAACCATTCAGCAAAGGAAGCTCTCAATTGGTTTCAGAGAAAGGAAATCAAGGCCCTGACTTCAATTCAATTGATCAGTTTTGGAAGTTAACTAAAGATCAGGATTCACAAGAGGGACCCCTGAAATATTCAATATTAAAGGACTATCTGTTTAAAAGAATGGGCCAAACTCACACCAGAATACTGTGACTGATTAGTTTCGTCATACAGAAAATGCCTTGAAGCGGTCATTACGAATAAGGCTTTTCCACAAAGTATTTAAGACATTTCAGCAGGCGTGTTCAATACTTTTTTCCTGTGTCATTCCACTTTATTACACATAACTCTACCTATGGACATTAATGTTTGGATTTTTTTATATGAGTGGATTATCTGAGTTAATTCTAATGTCTGGTGAAAATGTCATGCAAATAGCCTCATTGGAAGTATACTTACTGAAAAAAATATTGATGTGTCCAATACTTATTTTCCCCGCTGTAATTCTAGCCATCAAGTCAATAGTTGTTTGATTTTATGTGTGCTGTCAGGCCTTTAAGCAGCTAATAGACAACCATGTGCCATGGAAGTGTGACACTTTATATTCAATAAAATAAAGCTACAGGCAGCAATGAGGGGGCCAAACAGGCCAGAGTTGCCATGGCATCTCGATACTATTATATCGGACATGTGAAGCAAGAAAAGAATCATGTGACTGTCTGGAATCAGTGTGCCAAATTTCAAAACTTTCTACCAGACAGTTCTATGGGCTGCCAAATCCCATGGCAGAAGAAGGATGCATACTACTACTAATACGGTGATACCCGTATTAGTAGTAGTATGCATTGCCTCTTAGCTTCCAATAGGGTGATTATTACATTATTGGCTGCAGTTATTACATTTTTCAAGTTTTTTTTCTTAACGCAGCCGATAATGTAATAACCAGCCAATAATGTAATAGCTTACATTATTGGCAAAAAGTTCCAACATTTTATTACATTACTGGCAAATTATTACATTATTTGCTTTATTGCATTAAAATTATTACATTATTTATTACATTATTGGCTGTTATTACGTTATCGGCTGCTACACGCCCAACCATTTCAAGCGAGTAGCATCCATGGCCCATAGGTCTCTCCAGCTGATCTTCCTCTTCTCAACACCACACCAGTTTAGTAGGTTGGTCTGTAGGCCCATATGCTTGGGAAATCTATTCAGACAGAAAACTTAACATAGCCTGAGAGGTCCCTTAGCCAAAGCTGCTAATGCTGTTATTTGGCACTTGCTATTTGTAGTTCTCCTTACAGAAAGTCCCATATTGCATTGAGTTATCAGACCCTCTAAAACAGGGGTCTCAAACTCAAATGAGCTGGGGGCCACTTCTGCCAATGCCAAAGTATTTTTTTTTTCAAATACTGTATTTTCAAACACAAAACTACAAACAGAAAGTGCAAGACTTTTTATCTATTTTTAGACACCTGTGCTAGTAACCTTAGCTTATAAATAAAATAATGATTAAATAAATATTAATACAAATGATAAAAACAAACAAAAAAGCATAAAAACAGGTAGGCCTATGTGTATGTTTCACACCAAATAAAAATATTTTCCTCTCAACTGTTTTAAACCTGGCAAACTAGGCAGGGTTAAGAAAGCAACCATTGGATTTTTATATCAAAATTTCAAAAGGCCATGGCTTGAAAGTGGTCAGAGATAAAGTCCTACTGTAAATGTAAAAATCTTTGAGTATAAACAAAAGTTGTAGGATTTACCCATCTAATTTGCCACTGGATGGCAAGCAAATTATGCACCTTTCAGTAAATACTGGATGAACATATTTGAGATTTACTTTCTTTTTTGTCATATTACCCACATAACAAATTAACAGGAAAACACCTAAGATGTATACCAACGATAGTAAACTATTACTAGCCTATAACCACAAGGCCTACAATAAAGTATCCTGGTCAAATCAGTTCCTATATCGCGGGTGACTTTGTAGTTCTTCAGAGCCCTATTTCTACAACCCCTGCTGTCTGTACCACGTCCATTGACACTATCATCACAATTACCACTGCAACCTCCAAGCTATGTTGGGCAGAGGGTCGAAATAAGCATGCTTAGTGGACACGTGATATACGCGAAAAGACGCACCTCCATTCACATCGTGACCATCACTGTCAATAGAAGATCGATCATAATCTCCAACAGGATATTCTCCTTCAGAATCAGAATAGGTGAATAACATAGCCTACCCAAGACTTCATCACACGTGAAAGTTTTTCAACAGTTGGTGTAGGCCTGCTATCCTGCTTCAATTTGTGCAAAACTATTGGATCGCTTCCGCGTCATTACAAATGCACGTCTTCGTGTTTCCCGCGTGTAATACAAGTATTTCCTGAAAACGTTGTGCAGCGATTTTGGTTTGAATCAAGCTCTGGATGTCTAGCAAATAATGGAGGAGAGTACAAATGAGATTTGTCACCGTACTTGGATCTATCGTCTATTTTAATCAGTATCGTTGTTTGTCGCAATTAAAAATACCCTCAAGGGCAGGATTACATTATTATTTTGACATAGGTCGCGGGCCGGAATTGGGCCAGACGCGGGCCGGATTTGGCCCGCGGACCGGGAGTTTGAGACCCCTGCTCTAAAAGGACAAAATTCTCAAAACTGGAATGTTTGTGCTTATGGTTTGACCATCTCTCTCCCACACATTTCCAGTAATCTCTTCACTATCCTATCCAATAATGGCTATAAAGAAAAAGAATTACCTGGCAGTGAATCGGGAACAGGAAGAAATGTGGGCCAAGAACTCCCACTCACTTGGAGTTTGTGGACTGCAGATGTTATCTGCTCACTCTACACTAGAATGTCTGATTCATCAGACTGACTGCAGTGTCCATGTTTGAAACAGATAAATACATATTTGACACAGCTGAACAGGTTGGAGACTTCATTTTAACGGGAAATAACCATTTTGGCACAACAGGGCTACCCCCTGGTCACTGAAACTGTTAGCGTGTATAAACAAAAGTTGTAGGATTTACCCATCTAATTTGCCACTGGATGGCAAGCAAATTATGCACCTTTCAGTAAATACTGGATGAACATATTTGAGATTTACTTTCTTTTTTGTCATATTACCCACATAACAAATTAACAGGAAAACACCTAAGATGTATACCAACGATAGTAAACTATTACTAGCCTATAACCACAAGGCCTACAATAAAGTATCCTGGTCAAATCAGTTCCTATATCGCGGGTGACTTTGTAGTTCTTCAGAGCCCTATTTCTACAACCCCTGCTGTCTGTACCACGTCCATTGACACTATCATCACAATTACCACTGCAACCTCCAAGCTATGTTGGGCAGAGGGTCGAAATAAGCATGCTTAGTGGACACGTGATATACGCGAAAAGACGCACCTCCATTCACATCGTGACCATCACTGTCAATAGACGATCGATCATAATCTCCAACAGGATATTCTCCTTCAGAATCAGAATAGGTGAATAACATAGCCTACCCAAGACTTCATCACACGTGAAAGTTTTTCAACAGTTGGTGTAGGCCTGCTATCCTGCTTCAATTTGTGCAAAACTATTGGATCGCTTCCGCGTCATTACAAATGCACGTCTTCGTGTTTCCCGCGTGTAATACAAGTATTTCCTGAAAACGTTGTGCAGCGATTTTGGTTTGAATCAAGCTCTGGATGTCTAGCAAATAATGGAGGAGAGTACAAATGAGATTTGTCACCGTACTTGGATCTATCGTCTATTTTAATCAGTATCGTTGTTTGTCGCAATTAAAAATACCCTCAAGGGCAGGATTACATTATTATTTTGACATAGGTCGCGGGCCGGAATTGGGCCAGACGCGGGCCGGATTTGGCCCGCGGACCGGGAGTTTGAGACCCCTGCTCTAAAAGGACAAAATTCTCAAAACTGGAATGTTTGTGCTTATGGTTTGACCATCTCTCTCCCACACATTTCCAGTAATCTCTTCACTATCCTATCCAATAATGGCTATAAAGAAAAAGAATTACCTGGCAGTGAATCGGGAACAGGAAGAAATGTGGGCCAAGAACTCCCACTCACTTGGAGTTTGTGGACTGCAGATGTTATCTGCTCACTCTACACTAGAATGTCTGATTCATCAGACTGACTGCAGTGTCCATGTTTGAAACAGATAAATACATATTTGACACAGCTGAACAGGTTGGAGACTTCATTTTAACGGGAAATAACCATTTTGGCACAACAGGGCTACCCCCTGGTCACTGAAACTGTTAGCGTGAATGTTAGATCTTCCACGTGAGGAAGACTCAACACACACATTTAATTATATTTTATTTCCAAGGGCTTTTAACGTCTGGGGTTATTTCCTGGTAGAAAAATTAATCATCAATGCTACATGTCTGCCCTGTGCACAAAAGAGTTCGTCATAGGTGCTCATTTCCTGCCCCTAAATTACTGCAAATATCTACTTGGTTGCACAGTTTTTGTTGATATTTGGGAATCAGCGTAGCCTGGAAGTCAACCTGAATTTAACCTTGCCCACAAAATTTGAGGTTGGGAAATTTGGTCTGGACTTGACTTGCTCCATTGACAAACCTCTATAAAAACTTGAGAATTGTATGGACCAATCCAATTATCCGGGGCAGGCTTCATACAATGATGGATAGATCAGCAATGGAGCCTATTCATTTACGTGACCTAAGTGCGCTTCGGTTGAATTTGTTTACAGCAAAAAGCTTGTCACTAGAGAAGCTACACGATTATGTCGTTATTGTGCCTATTGTACAAGATATTGACGATGTAATAACTTTAAAAAAATGAGCAGAAGACAGCAATTAAGGCATTTGTTGAGAAGAATGATGTTCTCTGCAGGATTCACGGTAGGTTATTTTGTTGCTCTGATTTTTTAGGTCTATCCAATTGTGTGCAGCTGCATTGAACTGAGTTGAAACACGCCCCATAATCATGTCCCAATGTTTCTGTTCCAGACACAAATTCTGAATAGAGTAGGGAGAGGCTGCAACCGCACAGCCCAGGTGGCTGAAGTGCCGCAAGGGTACAGAATATGAATTTCAAAAACAATATATTAGGGCTGTCAATCGATCAAAAAATGTAATCTAATTAATTACATACTCTGTGATTAATTAATCTAAATTAATCACATATATCATTTTTTCCGGGGAAAGTATTTTAAATATTTCAATTTAAATGAATCAATGAATAATCAGCATTAGAGACATTAAAGTTCAAAAACTCTTTTATTATTATTTTTACTGTTCAAACAATGCCCATAACAATCTACAATATGACCTAATATGCTGAGAAAATAAATACAAAAGTGCTTCAGGAAGAAGTTTTTTTTTTCCACATACAAGGCATTTCAGGCCACAGTTATAACCTAGTGTAGCAGGGTAAGCAGGGGCCTGTACTACGAAGCGGGGTTTCTGGCTTATCTGGGTAACTTCGAGAGTAACTTGATCACGTGTGGCATAACTTCCCGATTAACCCGTACTACGAAAGGTGGATAGGTTTTAACCGAGGTATGCTGCCATGGCAATTTACTGCTCCGACCAGGGGGTCGTTTCTAGAAAAGTTAGCAACGAAGTTGCTCAACCACCATGGTACGACGCAACTTGCGACCAAACAACGACACTGTTACACCTGTTTCCAGAAAGCATCGTACCTGTGTCGCAATTCGCTACCTCCGACGTTCGAACACCATAGTTCCAACAACGTTGTTGATGATGCAGCGATACATATCATTGGTGGAAACAGTGGCAACGTGTAATACCCCACCCCCTAGAAATGTTCTGTCACGGCCTATGTCGACATGTTTCTAATCTAAACCGAGTGATTAATGCTGGTATTGTCATTGCCATCAGCCAAAACCTAAACCTATTGCAAGCATATAAAACAGTTAACTTAAGCAGACCAATATGAGTCATTATTTGTGTTAAATATCTATGAGTTGGAAAAAATATATAGCCTGGACAAATATCTGGGTATCCCATAGGTTATCAACTGTCTCGTGGCTTAACGGCAGCGCGTTGGTGCACTGCGCGCTCGGCCGGAGTTCGCATCCTATCTCTTCTTTTCATCTCTGAGTAAGAGTAGGCCTACGAGACACAACAAACGGTTTTGACCATACATATTTATGTATATAGTTACTCTCTCGACCATAGACCATAGGTAGGCAATACATCAGTCAAAAACAATTGAATCTACGTGTCACACTAGTTCACCTGCAGGTAGCGAGAAGCAAGGACAATCTCACATCATAAGAAAATTGAACCTACAACGTTGGGATAACAAGTCTTCTGCTCTAGCCACTACACCATTTATCACTGCTGTTGTAAGAGTCTGTGAAGATTATAATACTAAAAGCAAGGCAATACTCGAATTAACATAAATAGCAAGAATGAGCCAAGTAGGGGAGTCAGTGTCTTAATCAAAATTAAGCTACAGGATATATCAATCATTGAGTCACGAGATAAACATCCACTTCGCAATTTTTGTTTAGGCGGTTGTGATTTTTGGTTAGGCGCTCTGGACACCAACAGGAACTACCAAGGAACGACACAAGTGCGACTGCCTAGGGGCAGTAGTTCAAACGACCAAACTTTGCGTCCTTGTTTGCGATTGAGAGTTCGAACTACCCTTTCTAGAAACACCAAATCCAAGAACGATGGAGCGTACTACCAAGGTTGCGACGCAAGTTAGCAAACGATGCTTTCTAGAAACGACCCCCAGGTTATGTTCTTGGTTAACCCGAGGTTTCCGTTAACCACACCCTTTACAAGTACCACCCCTCCACTAACAGTTTCTCCCGAGACATGTCGGCGTACCTGGATGATCCATACGACATTGGAGCGCAAATCGTGAGGGACTCTCTTCGCAGGGCGAGGGGTTTTAGAGACCGCCAGAAAATATATAGCCTACCCGGACGATATTCTCTATGAAGATATAGATTGTCAGCCGAGGGAATTCGTTATCTTTGTCAGATGATCTAGGAAGACGTCTCATAGCAATGCCCGTACGTGGACATTCATGTATTCCATTGGTGATGCTGAACATCTGAGCAAGAATAGCCTATATGTCCGAAAATAAATCGGACATAGGCCTACAGTATGCTGAACATCTGAGCAAGAATAAATCGGACATAGTAGGCCTAATTAATTAAAATCACCATTTTAACAAACGTATTGAATTAAATGTCATATTAATGTACCTTGCACATAAAGGCTACACATTTCCACAGCACCAGAATCCGACCGAATGCCTCCCTCAACCCCTTCCACAATCGGCCTTCCACTATTATTTGCGATGGCCAACTCCTCTGCTCAGGGGCGGAGCTAATGCTTCACTATAGGGGGTGCGACGATCTTTAGTGGGCCCCTATACTGTCGGTGTTTATTCCAACATCATGTTTTTATTTAGCCCACTTCATATTGTGCTTATTAGAGGCTGAGGCATTTTGTTTATGTCCTGATGACCTAGTCTGCCGTTTAGTTTATGCATCGGTGCAGCTGTGCATATTATCAGGCAACTCAATGAGAGAGAATTTCCCGTGTGTGTTCACACAAAGTTAGCCCACCATAACTTCCCAACTGCTTCACAACTGTGCAGTATCCCATTAACTGCTCGACAATAGGCTATTTACAATTTTCTTTAAAATGTGTAAACACGTTGTCAAAATCAACTTTAATGTTGTTTGAGCAGGAGAGGGAATAATAGCCTACGCACGCAGCAATTACAAAAGTTGTGGGCTAGGCTACTTGCTTTCTTTTACTATGGTTGCCAGTTATCAACACACAATGTTAAGCTAATTCACTAACTCAAGACTTCAAGGCTATCATGGACATAAAACTTTTTTTGGAAACAATGAAAGGGTGGAGGTAGCAAAGGATGGAGGCAGCAAAACTAGAGTAGTTATTTCAGATGAACAAGGTAGGCAAATGCTTTTCAAAACGTTACCATTATAATATTTACTGATGTTAAAGCGCGAACGCTGTTTAAAGCCATACAAAACGGTAAACTAGAACAAAACTAAAGGTAACTTTACCCTTAGGGTCGTATAAAGTTGTCCAAATGAATAGGTTGTTATTAGGCGTTATTTGTATATTGCATTTTGTACTAGGCTACTTTTTAGGTGGCCAATGCATGAACGAAACCGGGAAACGGACAAATATTAAGCCTTTCAATGTTCGCGGAGGGGTAGATGCGCTGAACATTCATTCCTGCTGGCGTGCCTGATAGTGACTGCTGTTGTCGCGGCAAGCTTCGGCCTATGCTCCTGCGTCTAAATAGGCACAAGACTAGACCTACACTGTAATAAATGCAGCCTGTAGCATAGGCTACTTCGGCAAACCCAGACCGGTTGTGGCATCAGTTTCGCTTTTAAAACGCAACAGTGTAGCGAAAGGGAGAGTGCGGGCTATTTAATTTGCAGCATGACAGACGAACTCCCATTGTGAGCGCGCTATACGGACCAGTGGCATCTTTAGTAGGCCTAACATTTTAGTACAAATAAGCATCGGTAAATATAACAATTAATCAAGATAGATTTGGCCAAAAGTGGGCCCCCTTTGCGGTCGTGGGCCCGGAGCGACCGCCCCCCCCCCCCTGCCCCCCCCGCTCCCTCTGCTTATGCCTCTGCTACTGTAAAACACTCTGGTGCCTTATAGTGTTCAAAGACACCTTTTTCTTGTTAGCTGTAAAACAGAGGCCAAGTGAAGGCTATAAGCATAGGCCTACATGTTTTCATAATTAAAGTGCCCATATTTTGACTATTTTTCAACAAGTTCAAATAGGTCTTTGAGTTCCATAAAACATGTTTCAGAAGTTGTTTGGTGGAAATAGCGTGTAGGAAACGATTGTTACCTATCTCTATTACCCACTGTTTCAGCCCCTTCCAGAGTGTGCTGTTTTCTGCTGCTCATTACATATTCATGATCTGCAGCTAATTTGGCCACGCCCAAAGCTTCTAGAATCTTTGCCCACGCCCCACTGACTCTTACCACTACTACTACGTTAACTTTCACATGGACATGGCGGCAGTAGTTCAACCATACATGTTCGAACCAGAATCTGATCCTGAAGGAGGGGAGTCTCCTGCACTACCCTAGACTCAGAGAATTCAGCAAGACGCTTCTAAATGGTTAGTGAAACTTTCTATTTTTTTGAAACTTAGATAGCTGCTAGTCAGTGTTTAGCCCGTGAAAGCTAAGTTAGGCTAGTCTAGCTATCGATAGCTAACGTTAGTGCCAGGTCAGGCACTATTATGAATTATTATTCATTATTTATTAAACTTAATGAATTTGTATTCACACAGTAGTAAACTATATTGTGCTTCTTGTTCACTAAACGTGAAGTTATGTCTTGTAAACACCCCGCTGCTTCAAGCTTCGCTCGGTTGGCAGATCCTGTAACCTGCTCTAACTTATAATATTTAATAACGTTAACGTTACAGTTTTTTCACTGTACTGAGTGTTCCTAAAGTACAGTAGTATTTTTCTGTCATACTTATGAGACTTGCATGTATGCGCTTGATATATTGGTGTATACTGATGTGTTCGCATTGTAAACTTGAGAAAGTCTAGCCTAGCACTACTTACCATTCACCTACTTACGTCAGGCTGAGAAAAAGTACTAGCTAGCTGGAGCACGCTTGTTCAAATGTAATCGTGGGTGCTATTATTGGGTAAAAAATACCAGGTTTATTATTTCTTTAGCTTTATTCATGCATGACTCCTTTTGTATTTGTTTGTTTAGGTGCACATGTGGAAATTGTGCAACAATGCTGTCAGAGCCTGAGAATTTATGCTGCCAGGAGGTACCACAGGTAACATGATCTTTCCTATACTTATGTCAGCAATGTATGATTGCAGACAAGATGCCACTGCAGATACTTACCTTATGTTATGCATAACAGGTTACAAGACGGCTGCAGCAGCTGGATGAAAGGCCTCCATGTATGATAGGCAAACAGGTTCTAAACCTGGACGGTCTAAATGTGTTCTCACTGCAGAATGCATGCAACATTTACAGGGCTGACTACGGTCCTTTACAGTTATGGGGAATAGAGCAGTGAGTTATCTGTAATAACCTACTTACATTCACTGTTCATACAACATAATAAAGCAAATATAGTCTGCCAAAGCCTCTTTCAGATTTTTTTCTTGAACATAGCCAAGTATTTCCTTAGCAAACTGTATATTACACAAATTCACATGAAGCATTTTACACATGCAATAAACATTTATTTACCACTGTCATTGTACATAAAAATACAGTATTTAATGATTCACTGATTCCAAATTAGACATACATTATAAAACCTTTTGACTAGCAATGTTCATTTTTCTCAGTCGTTACAGGTATTAAGCCTACAGAAGTTTTGTGAGCTGGTGCTGGGGCTTCCTTGGTAGAAAGATACGGGTAGTGATCGCCTCATGTGTCGTGACGGGAGTTTCCTGACGCCCATGGAAGATATGTAGGCTTCAAACTCCCGCCCCTTGATTGAATCTTGAGACATAGCTGGCGATGACCTCCTCCTTGTCTGGATGCTCATATTGTGAAGACAGGTCCGGCGGGATGTTTATCTTCAGAATCTTGTCTCCATACGAAGTACAAAGACTTTCTCCATGATCATGTCCATCAAATCAACATACCCTGTGCAATACACATACACACAAAAAAGTGAATCACTAGTATAATTTACTACATTATTCAACAACTGTTCATTTTGCACATGAGATTTTGTAGTTTCTCAGGTATTTAAATACGTTTGTTTGGTTTTATTTATTGTGTTGAAAGCACTGTTGCAGTAATTTGTCATGTACAATGTAAATGTTTGTTTTTGTGTAAAAAAAAAAAAACTTACGGAATGTAGCATCTGTCTTCACTGGTCTGGCTCTGCACTCTCCCTTCCTGGATTTTGGAAAGCGCAGTTTGTAAAGAGGATCCCCTGAAGATGTGGTGGCTTGTCCTCGATTAGCATTCTCATTATAATGCAGTGCAGCCAGTCTTGGACAGTAAAAAGAAAATCAGACATGAAGACAATTTCAAGGAATGGGCAAATATTATCAAAGAATAAACAGTTTCATTTACCTGCACAGCATTCCCAGATATGGATAGACCATGTTTTTGGGTGCGAACCGCAGAATGACACTATGGAACGCCTCCAAAGAGGACGTCTGATAGTGGGGACCGAGTTTGGCAATATCCTTCAGGACAGTCTTCTTGGTCAGCTCCTTTTTCTAGATTGTAGAATGCAGGAGTTCCTGCAAGACAAAAAAAATATACATAGTACATATCATATTTTTGGTAATGACCAAGAAGACAGTTGTGTGCCAACACTCTTTCTTTCAGGGGGCTCAGTCTGGCAACCAATATATTTTGTAGCTGGTCTTTCTTCTGTATGTAATGTTTATGATGTACTGGCCTATACAAAAAGAGAAATGACATCAACTTCATCTTACATGTATGCCAACAGCTACATCAAAAAAAAGGATCACTAATAAATACTACACAAGAGAATAAACTAATTACAAATAATGGTTGGCTTTGAGTGTAAATTGTCCAGTGATGTAGCAATTTCAACCATACACTCGTTCTACCCTGGACAACACTAACATATTCCAGTTCAGAAAACATTTCCAAACGCATTATTTTAGCAAATTCCCCGAAACCGCCGAGGATGTGTACTGCATGACCGATTTTGTCACAGGGTTTGAATGTCGACACAATGCAGATTGCTAAACTAGCGGTTAGCGTTGCCTTGTACGGTGGCAAAACACTACCTACTTGGTTAGTTTAGCAAAACACTGCTTGGTTAGTTCGTGTAGAATTGCAAAATAAACACAGGTAAATACGTGCACAATTTGACATCTCCCTTATACATGAATGAGCTGCTAAAAAGATCAGAAACATATGTTTGGATTAGGGGCGAGCTAGGCCTAGCTACTGTATCTTCTGATGTGGTGGGCAAAAATCTACTGTAACGTTAGCTTGACGACCAAACTTGTAATCTTGCCCACACACACACTTGTTTTAAACTGACTTTTTGTTGCGCAACCAATTACAGCATAGAAATATTTTACAAATGCACAACTTTCGAAAGTTTCGCTGGACAATGGCTTTGCAGGAGAAACCAAGCAGACTTGTAAACTAACTAATGTTAGAAGCTAGCGCTAGCGGTTAGCCGCCTCGGTGTCAATGGCAAAACACTGCTACAACACACACGAGTTTACCCTAATTTACAAATGAAATTGTATAGAACTACTTACATGTTCCTCATCTGCAGGTATTTCGCGCAAAGTTGGAACTGCGCCGTCGTTTAAGATGAGTTTCCCGGCTAATCCTGCCTTGTACTGACAGTAGTTTGAGAAATAGTCAGTCTCGAAATGATTGTTGCCAGTTTCTTGCCAACTGTAACGTTAGCAGGGATATTGCCATCAAAAATGAACTCAATCCATGCCGCTGTTCTGTCCTTTTCGGCTGGGACACGATGTAGTGTTTTGTGCTCTTTTATACAGCCAACAACAGAGCATTTCGCATGGGACTTCGACATGGTGTCTAACCCGAACCAGTGCTTCCAAATCGGTAACAAAATGGCTGCTATCCGAGAAGTTTACTGCTGAACCTGGTGGGTGGAGACACTGTACGTATGCTCTGAGGGGGTGGGAATATTCAAATATTTCGGTTTGTGACGTAGAAAACCCGTGGCGATTTTGAACAGCTCACCCAGAGGCTGAAGGTGGGATCAATTCTGAAACCTGTATCTCACTCAAAACAGCATGGATGGTTTTTCTTACAAGTTTGTATGCATGTGGAAGCACCAGAGACACACAATAACACCCCAAATCCCAGAAAAAGTGATTTTTGCATAATATGGGCACTTTAAGAAATATTAATGCAAGCTATGACTATATAAACCACTATTCTGAATAATGTGTTTGTTTGTGTTTCATTTTCACCTGCTGCCATGTGCATTTGGCAATGGTGTTGCATCTGAAATGTTCACAGGATTAGGCATACACTAAATCAGTCAATGGGGCTACTTAAACATTCAATTATCCTTATTACTGTAATCTATATGCCCACTTCTAAATTGTGTTGCATCTGTTGGCATTTCTATGAACTCAAAATAAATAAGCAATTTAATTATTTAAACTCATTAAATACATTCCGCTATTAATCCTCCGTATTTGAAGAACATGTGGACATAAAACTTTACTTTTAGGCATTTAGGCTACCCGATCTGCAATACGTTGCCAACAGCCTTGCCTTGCTTTGTTCACTGCCGACGTATTTGATTTTTGTCGTAGAGTGGGTTTTAATTCCTCATAACTTGTCATAATAATTGTGCATTCCTCATCTGTAAAATAAGGTGAACGCGTCATCACTGAAAGTGGTGATTTGCGCTGCAACCCGCCCCTTTTATGTGAACGCGCACAAACTCCAATGAGGTTAACCCCGGCTCAACAAATCAACTTCATAATCAGCGTCGTAGTACCGATTAACACCACTAAAGATAACCAGGTTTTGTCAACCCCGGTTTAACAAAGTAACCCTGGGTTACATCTGGGTAGGTTAAGCTCCCTTCGTAGTACAGGCCCCTGGTTTGGCTCACTGGTTGGCGTTCTGATGGGCTGCTGTACAGCCAAGTGCCGCCAAATCATCGCTGTTTTGCGCTAAGGAGTTGCGGCTACTAGGCGACGTGATTTGTTCAGTTTGGAACAGGGCTGGTCCCTCGTAGGATTTTATTCTGTGCGGCTTGAAGGTAAACTCCTTCATTCTGATGCTCACCTACTCGCAGTTTTGATCAAATAGTTATATGGAGTAACTATAACATTTGTATTTTTATAGAGACGGCCACAAAATAGCAATTCGTTCCCACAAAGTACTAATTTGTGGCCACGAAATATTAATTCGTTCCCACGAAATAGGTAATTTGTGGCCACGAAATATTAATTCGTTCCCACGAAATAGTAATTTGTGGCCACGAAATAGGTAGGCCTATAGGCTGTGCACTGGACAGCTGGATGAGCAAATCAAGCGCAACTCCTCAAACAGGAACAGTCGCTGCTCACACAATGGACAGGGATAGTATGGTAGAGTGCTATTTTAGGCTGGGAATGAAATACAAAGACATTTTGAAAAGCCTGGCATTGGAGGGATTCATTATTAGCGAGAGGCATCTCCAACTATTAAGAGCCAGGTCGCTGCACCGGCGTAGGTACGACTTGAACGTGTCTCTCTCGTTTGCGTTTTTTTATAAGGCGGCCGTCAACATTTCCATTAAAACATGCATCAGATAGCTGGAGGTGAATCTTCTTTCTCCCCCCCCTCCTCACTCTCACTTTTTCCCCATCCTCATCTCATCTCACGCCTTCTACCCACACACCCATCACTGTTCCATTTCTTTGTTATTATTTGCATACGCCGCGCGCTGATGAAATCATGCTGTATATCGGGCACTTTTATCTTTTGTAAAACGTCGCGTCGCAGAGGTGCGCTGACCCGAGGACCTGTGCCGAGATAGATGGACGGTCAGGAGCAACGCCGAAGCTGATGGAGAACCGGGACAAATGAAACACTTTTTAATGAAACGTAATTTACAAAGACATTGTAAAACACTGAAAGTTAATATTTTGTCACTAGCAACCTACATCTGTCCTCTGTCAAATACAGTTGCATTTACAGCTCTGAACAAAACCGTTCAAGAGTTATTTAAGGAGAAGTTGAACGTGCATTATGTTTCATTCGTCCCTCCTGGCTGGGACAAATGAAACAGCATGGGGGACGAATGAAACATACAGCTTAAATTATGTAAACTTCCCACAACTTCAATATTTGACAACATACCATGAATGGTACTTCAAGTCTGTGTTCTTTTAGATAGATTGCTGCTGGGCTATATGTCTTGGTTCATGTCTGTTAACAACTCATTGCCGTCATGGTGATGCGCGTATTTCGCAGTTATGGAAATAGCATGCACTATGCCATTAATATAGCTAGAATAATGCATGTTTCGAATTATATAATGTTTCTATAGTACAAAATGTTATTTCACTCTGTTTTTATGTGGTTAAAGCCACCACACATCCAAATAAGTGCCCTTCATGACCCACAGGCCGTCAGTAGGTTAACATGGCAAAACTCGACCCCCTACCTGATAGCCCCAAATATATTTGCATCTTTCTAAAACTGCTTTTCCATGTCTCACCTGAATAAAATATAGTATAAACACAGATACGTCTGCATTGACTTAGAATAAATGGGGTTTACTGCCTGGTCGGGACAAATAGGTGTTTCAATCGTCCCCCCATAGACATTATAGGCTGTTTTGCACCCATTACAAACAAACATGCAATGTGAACGTCTGGGATTGGGGAGAGCACTAAATGCTCTACTGAATAAGCATGGAGTCAAACCTTTACATGAAAAACACTCTTTAATAATCAAAAAAAATAAATCGCTAATGAAGGAAACTTGTGTCCATCAGAAATCGTTTATCGCCTGTAACTCCGTGATAACAGGACGTAACAGGATGGCATTTGGCTGAGCAACGGAGGTTAATATGTTTCATTCGTCCCCCGTTTCAATCTTCCCGGTTGTACCCTACTGCAAACCAGAGAATTGAGAGCTGGTGGGGAGTGATGAGAAAAGACACGACAGGCTTCTACTGGCGCTCGATTTGCTCACCCAGCTGTCCAGTGCACGTTAGACTACATATTTCATGGCCACAAATTACTTTTTCGTGGGAACGAATTAATATTTCGTGGCCACAAATTAGTACTTTGTGGGAACGAATTGCTATTTTGTGGCCACAACTTATTATTTTGTGGGAACGAATTGCTATTTCGTGGCCACAACTTATTCTTTTTTTCCCCCATGACATATCCGGGGCTCCGTAGTTTTGTTATTTGTTTGTCCCAGTTCTGTACCACAAGAAACAGGGGGCCTTAACGGGTGGTTACAGTCTTAAAGTGGGGGACTCTTCGCACTAGTTTCCCTGGTTTCACCGGGTGTGTCTGACATTAATTTTTGTCACTTGTTGTAGTGCGAGTGTGAGTTGTGTTGAAGTGTCATAACTTGTTTGCAGTGCAGTGTAAATTGTGTGTGCACGATGGCTCTCTCTCTCTTTCTCTGCTGTGTCACCAGTGATCCAAGCCCCTGTCCTTTCTATTATTTTATGTCAAATTCCGTAGCTCCATTTTTATAATAAATATATATATTTCCTAAAATCACGTCTCTGCCCAGCATGTGTCGAACCTGTGTTGCCAATTAGCAAGGTGTGTTTGAATTGGTGTGTTAAGTTAACTGACTGTCGCGCAGGATTAACTTGACGTGGAGAAGAATAAGCGGAGTGTCTATTCAATGTCATTTATTAAATGAACTTTCACATAGAGTACGGCTCTGTTCATCCGTCACCTTCATCAACTACATACAAGTGAAAAAACTGAAGTAGCATGGCATACACGCAGGTATGAAAAACCGTAATACCCCACATATAACAACCAACACTCTCAGGCTACCGTAATACAATATAAGAGCGCTATACACAAATTATATTTAACATGGTGACCGTTATTTCCTAGTGGTGACAAATACCCTATGTAGCGTAGTCAGCTACAACTTTCCCCTCTTGAATCTGCCACACTAGGGGACACAATGAAAATAAATTAACACTCCCCTCAATGTCAACACTATTTCTCCTGTATGTGCCATAAATAAACTCAGGCAACTGAATAAAAAACAGCCCTTTTACCACATTTCACACAAAAAAAAAATATCAAAAAAGCAACAATTTCTCATCAGCCACCTTCAGACCGTCGAGCCGGGGCTAATTGCTTTCACACCTTCAGGTGAGGGTGCTAACTGGTGCCACTTGGGGGCTATATTATTGGTGCTACTGGCCCCTGATTTCTGCCTGAACCTAAACGTTGGGCCACTTGGTGCTACAGCAGAGTTAGGGGTGGTGTCAAGGTGAAGGCGGGGTCAACCCGTTGTGTGTAGAGTCGAGAAACATGATTTAATCTGTCTGACGTAGGCTATGAAAGCACAACAGCTTGGTTCCGCCGTGTTATCATCTGAGTCTGTGTCTGAAGCAAAGAGTAGGAGGTTTCTCTTTTTCGGTGGCTCTTCTGCAGGCTCTGGGATAGCTGTACTGGGTTTATTTTGCAGCAGTACCTGAAGCTGGTCCACACTGCTTCTCTATCTACTTAGCATGGGTCTAGTGCTGAAGCTATGTTGAGCCATCCATTGTTGAGGTTTGCTTGCCGTTCAGACTACAGTAGGGTTGCAAAATTCTGGGAATTTTCAAAGTTGGAAACTTTACATGGGAATTAACAGGAATATACGGGAATTAATGGGAATGAATGTGAATAAACTGGGAATTTTTAATATGGCAAGTTAGTCTATAACGGGGAACTTAAATGTAGTGGACAAAACCACATCTTAGAGCATAATATTAGTTAAAACAGCCTCAGTTGAATTTCTACCCTGCACATACGTCAATCACAAGCACACACAGTAATCAGCATAGGCAACTAGAAATGAAGGAAACCTATGGTGCGTTCATGTGCATGGGGGGGAAAAAATCCCTGTGAAAACGTCATCTCATGTGAGAATAACTGGTATGAAACTGGGGGAAGTTTGCGAACAGAGTTGCCCAGTTATGGGCTTGTCATCACTTTTGTCCTCATTCAAATGGGTGTATGTCATTTTGCATCAGCTCTAACGGGATGATTAATAACCATATGCTCATATTGCCTGTTTGATTAATCTTGACAACTTTATACATATTCATAATCTATGAGGTTTGGGGTGTTATGCTGTGTCATTATTTTTTATATTTCTTTTATTTGTTTTACCATTTTCTGGGATTCTGACTGGACAAAGTGATAGTCAGTCAATGTTCCAACCAATCGGATTTTGTTGTTGAGCGCCTTGGTGTATCTTGGGCAGTTAAGTGGTTTCAGTGTTGCTAGCTTAGCACGCTAGTAAACCATAGGCAGGGAAAGGGATTCCCGCTAGCATGCTAGCTAGCTTTGTATGCTAAGCTAAGCAAAAATACTAACAAACAAATCTTATTACTTATTACGAAACAAAATATTAATGTTGATGTTGTATATGACACAGTTTGTATGACTTACCCAAAATTCCCAGTTAATTCCTGTAAATTCACATAATTTCCTTTAATTCCATAAAAGCTTCCAATTTGGAATATTTCCAAAATTCCCCATTTTAACTTCCCATGGAAAGTTTCCGGAAATTAAGCAAAAATGTTCCGACCCTTTGCAACCCTAGTTCAGACAGGTCCAGGCCCGGGGTGGGTAATCGGGAGAATTCCTGGTGGGCCACTTCACTTTTGGGCAGGTCAAGGAAAAACATATGACATTTGTCACGTTAATCTATCTTCTCTTAAAGTAGGCTAGGCACATTCCGCAATCTATGCCTGACACCGTAGCCTCTGCATGGGTTGTAGTGCCTTGCACAACAGACAGACTGAGGAAGTCATTTGTCCCCAGGGCCATTGAACTGTTCAATGCTTCACTTAAGGGAAGAGGAGAGATAGACTTCTCCGCATAGTCTGTCTGCCTCTCCACCCTCTCCATGTTTGTGTACTGTCTGTCCACTAGCCACTTTTTACCACTGTCATACTGCTTCACTGTTTGCGTGCAATATTAGCACTATGCATAACCCATCCCACAGCCGGATTGTGGCCACAGTCTTTTATATTACCTTGCCTACTCTCTTATATGTCCATATTTATTTTATGCTGGTCTCTAGACTTTATTCTTGCACTGTAGGACTTACTCATTTGCACTATCACCATGACACTCACTCTCACAGAGCACCTTACCTTACTATGCACAGAGACTCACAGGCTCAGTCCCTGCCTCAGTCATTGCAAGCGCCTCATGCTTAATCACCCCTAAGCACACTATGTGGATACTGTTTTAGACTTGATTTAGATTTAGTGTTATTAAGTATAATTTGTATTTTAGTATATTCTTTATCTATACTGTCCTTATTGCTTAGTTGTGTTTTTTATATTATATACTTTTATTACTTTTTCTGCTGTTAGTGAATGTTGTGTGTGATGTCTGTATGCTACTGAGACCTTGAATTTCCTGTTGGGGATCAATAAAGTATCTATCTATCTATCTATCTATCTATCTATCTTAGTATGGGTAAGTAATAGTTTAGTAAAGTAATTGTGACAGTATGCCATGGCGTGTGTTAGTGTTGCAGAAATATATTTATACAGTTAAATTAAACATTGTACTGTATATTAAGCCATTCTTGAGGCTTGTGCAGAAGCTCTCATTGGTCAAACTGTGTTATTATGGATGGGCATTACAAGCTCCTGCCTCTACCCCCCACACCCAACTCTTCCATTGGATACTTTGTTGTGGACTTTGTTTTGGACTTTCTCTCTCATACATACATGCACACATGGAATGTGAATAAAACACTAGGGCCTTTTTAGATCCTTTCAATACATGATCATTTCTTGGAATATACCAGAATGCTTCCCTTGAATCCAACACATCTGCAACCAAAAAGAGTTCTATTCATCTCCTACATTTACTTGGGATGAGTCATCACTGCATCTGGCAGGGGGTGGAGGAGTGGCCATAACTCAATCTAAGTCCCAAAGGGATATTAAGGGCCACATAAGGCTTTTTCATATTACACCAATGTTCCACAAGCTCTGCTCTTTAAGGCACACAACAAGTCCAAAAATACAGTATTTTCTGAATAAAGATTTTGTACAAACAAATGTGCAAATTGTGGATGGAATGGAGGGTTTTATTCACCAATTATATTATTTATCAGAAAAGGACTTACAGAAATACATTTTTCTATGAGCATACAAGGATAAATGGGATATTGTTCTTCTTTATAAATGAAAATGCCTCACATATCTCTGGATATGCAATAATCGAGGTCCAAGTAGTCACAACCAATGGTGGATTATAGAAGTAGTCAAATGTAGACAACTAGATCACACAATTTGAACTATGTAGAGAGTCCCACTTCGGTCCTGCACACATAATACATCCAAAGAATGAGGTGAATAAGTGAATCAAGGTTCATTAAATTTCAGCTGTTATCACACATTATTTTGGCCACAGAGTCAATGGGAGCCATGCCATTAGGCTTTAGGTGCCTTTCTCATGTGAAAATTATTGTTTCAATACCAATAATAAGTCAAGAATTGTGCTACTTTTTTATTTGACTTGATTTGATTTGAGAGCCCCCCACCATACCAGTGGAGATCATAGACTCTACACCAGGGGTCGGCAAGTAAATTTGGGCTCGGGCCAGTTTTTTTACTTAGCCAATAGATGGCAGGCCAGAGGATAGGCTAATATTTAAACGCCGCTCCGGTGGATGACCTGTTAGTCAACAGGCATCTACACGGATAATGGATAAAAAATAACTCATGAAAAATAACTCATTAACCATGGATGGGCCCATTGATGGTTTTCCTAGAATAATTGCATGCTCTTGATTAATTCTGTTTTAGGTCCCCTTTCAATATTGTGAATAGCAAATATGTAGCCTAGGCTACAATAATTTGATAAAATCATAGACTGTTTTACATGGAGCCTTGTTTATTTTAGGCCTATATAGGCTACTACTTTGGATAGTCTATCTTACTTTTATTCTTAAATACTTTGACCCACCTCTTGACATGACAATGTTACAATGCTTATTGGTTTCCTACAATAAATATTAGCTTGCAGAGTGAGGAGCGAACTATAGATATAAGTTGGGAGAAAATGTCTTGATCAAAAAGTCTAAAGCAGGAAGTTTTACTGCGAAAGTAGAGCCTATAAAAAGGATTGAAAAGACTAGTTTGCATTCATCTTAGCCGGTTTCACAGATGCAAAGCCTGTGTGTCTGATCTGCCATGACGCTGTCACTGTTAGAAAGGACGGCACTAAAAGACGAAGCGGCACCTTCAAGGTGGCCTATCCGCTCCAGACAGACGCACAAAAAGCGCAACATGCGCTGCTGCTGGCAGAGGATCAGGGATCAAAGGACCGGATCATAGTGCATCTGGTTTTCTTTCTCATATTTGTTTAAGCACATGTGGTCTGATTGGTGAATAGGCTATTTGTAAATTATTTTTTTTTAAATCGGACTACAAGAATAATCTGGCAGGGCAAATAATATAACTGGCGGGCTAGCTTTGTGCCGCCTCTTGCCGACCCATGCTCTAGTCTACACGATCCCCCCTAACACCCACTGAAAAGATGGCTTCATGTCGTATGTTTGTATTTCATACATTTTATTTATATATATTTCATATATAAAGTTTATATATTTTGTTAGTAATTTATAGTATCTGCATAATTATTAATAGCTAAAGTACTTAGTAATTTGAATATTTAATATTGGGGTTGGGTCAGAAAAATGATGCAGCTAATAGACCGGCATGTTGAGCTGTTAAGGTATGCGATGTTATTATCACCCCAGGACTGCAAACCATTCCTTAATAAATTAGCCTTACTGTAGCTAATGCCGATTGTCTGCCTGATCCTGAGCTGAGCTGACCAGAGATTCATTGGCCCGCCATACGGCTATCTGGTTGTGCGTACATTTTCCAGTGATGTGGACCGTGAAGGAGTCAATAGATTTACATTGATCTTTATGTCATTACATTGTAGAGGGTGTGTGGCCCTGTACACAAGCCCCCTCCCTCTCAGTGTTCGAATTATACTGTGAGCTTCGGGGGGTACAGCTATTTAGGCTGGTGACGTCACTCTCCATTTTATATAGGCTTGCACATGATTTCACACTTATGGTTCACAGTCAATTTTCCTTCGAAATAAAGGTCATATGACCGTGGCTGGCTGCAGGGATGGATAACTGCACAGGCCTACCGGGCCCAGGCCAGGGGGCCCTGAAGCCCAATTAAGCCTTTGCAAGGAATCATTGCCTCAATATAAAAAAATCAGGATGTAGGCTATGAATCTTATTGAATTTAGTATTGGCCATCCCCAAATTGCACCAGAATACAGGAAATCACATCAAACAAATGAAAAAAATTCTGGGGAGGACCCCCAAACCCCCCCTCCCACATATGTGACAATTAGTGGGGGGCCCTTAATACATCTGTGCCCAGGGGCCCAACAAGGTAAAATAAACTAATCATACTAGCAAGCACAATGCACCCTACACGTTATTGCAAGGGTTGAATTCGGGCAGGGCTAAACACTGCTTCAAGGTGCGCCCCATGCGTAAAGTTGAGCGCCCCAGTCAAAAAATATTTTTTGGTATAGCAGTGCATTGCAAACATGGAAATGCATACAGACCAGTAGCACAGAAATGGTAAACATACAACTTAAATTTAAGACCCACAATTGTTTACAGATGGGCTACCGAAAGTCTCCCGTTTAATAGTCAAGTTCACCTAGCCTAATACAAGGCCTGCCTTTGGTTCATTTGATTCGTTTTACTTGGATAGCCTAAGCCTACCAAACATCAAGCAAATGAAAAAAATGACTTGTTCGACTTTTGTTCATGGTTGGAATACAAATATATTCACGTTGTTTAGCCTAGGCATTTCATACAATGTACAGATATAGTGCATTGTGCACAGTTTACATCACAAAACGCTTGCAGCAATACGCTTTTACGACAGACGAATCTCTAATAATCTCCAACGAGGAAAGACAAGTCCAATTGACAAGTCCAATTGACTTCTTATACTGTATGTCCACATAGCGTTTCAAACAAACTGCAGGTAATGTTGCAATTATGGGTTGCAGTACATGCGAAATTCCCTGAATATTAGTGCATATTCCCTCTTGTTAAGACATTAAGAATGAAATTGCACAAAGTGATAAATCGCCTGATTAGTCTGCTAAATTGCCTGATCAGTAGCTGTAGTGGCTAAAGTTCCCTTGTTCTGATCCGTAAGTATTTCTCAACATATTCATTCACTTAACCACTCTAAGACGGAAAGAAGTCTAGTTTAGTGTGTTGAACAACGGTAGAAAACAGTGTGTTCGCTCCGTCTTTACTGAATACTGACACAAGATACAAATCACACAGTATTTACACTTCATCAATGCACGAGTTCCCTACGCCATAGGTCAGCGCGCTCTCTCAAGCAGCTCCTATGTCTCAAGCAATGCATGTACACTAAACATGTATTAAACTAACATGCAAACTATAAATACAATTATGTAATCATAACATAATCATAATCATGATATAATAAACTATCACTAAACATGAATCAAAATAATATTAATCCAAATCTGAATCTAAATTATAATATGGAAAATGGCACTAACATTTCCGGCCCCTAATTGCTCATCATGGGGATGACAATTACATACTAACTAAACTAAAGAGACATTTTCTATATTCAAATCCCCTTCTGTACTTTTACTAGGTCTAATCCAACATAAACAGCCTAGACCAATCTAGGTGAGGCCTATAAGATAGGCAGCTATAGAAAATAATAAAGTCCTAAATAATAATGTCCTTTATTGTCCATGAGATTCTTCCATCTCAAGCAGGAGACACAACTTATCTATGGGTCTCTCCAAGGTGTTGGTCTTCGTTTTGACAAGGACCCGACGGACAAACCCTAAGGAGTCGGGGATTGTCTTTTCCACTTTTCCCATTAACCAGGACCCTCTTGGAGCCCTCTCATCCACGATGAGTATGACGTCTCCCTCTTTTACATTTATCTTCTTCTCCAGCTACTTCTGCCTTTCTTGTAGGAGGGGCAAGTATTCTCTGGACCAGCGCTTCCAGAAGATGTCAGAGATATACTGCACTTGCCTCCATCTTCGTTTGGAGTATAGATCCGCCTTATGAAACATGCCTGGAGGGAGTGCTGGTTTTCCCTTGAGAAGGAGAAGGTGATTCGGTGTTAGTGGCTCGAGGTCGTCCACATCATCAGATGATTTGCTGTTGATCACTGCTTCTACTTCACACATCACCGTTTGCAGACATTCGTCGTGACTGGAGCTTCAGAAGGTTGGTAAGTATCTTCCGGACTGTTCTTATCTGTCGCTCCCAGATACCACCATGGTGCGACCCGCCAGGCGGGTTGAAGATCCAAGTGACTCCTCTTTGCAGTAGAGCCTCAGAGATCTGGGACTTGTTCCATTCTTTCATCGCCTGGCGGATCTCGTGTTCTGTAGCTACCAGGTACCAGGTTGTGGGGCAGCCGTGGCCCACTGGTTAGCACTCTGGACTTGTAACCGGAGGGTTGCCGGTTCGAGCCCCGACCAGTGGGCCGCGGCTGAAGTGCCCTTGAGCAAGGCACCTAACCCCTCACTGCTCCCCGAGCGCCGCCGTCGTAGCAGGCAGCTCACTGCGCCGGGATTAGTGTGTGCTTCACCTCACTGTGTGCTGTTTGTGTTTCACTAATTCACCGATTGGGTTAAATGCAGAGACCAAATTTCCCTCACGGGATCAAAAAAGTATATATACTTATACTTATATATATATACATATATATATAGGTTTGTTCCGTTATCGGATCTCATAACCTCCACTTGCCCTCTTCTGGCTATAAAACATCTCATTGCGTTTATACACGAGTCGGTGTCGAGAGAGTGTGCAATTTCTAAGTGGACTGCTCTGACTGTAAGACAAGTGAACAAGACTCCATACTGCTTGACTTGCACGCGTCCACGCTTTGCCTCAAAGGGGCCGAAATAGTCTACACCGACGTTGGTGAACGGTGGGTGGTCAGGCAGTAGATGATCAGGTGGTAGATTCGCCATCTTCTGCTCAATCACAGCAGCTTGTCTCTTCCGACATTACACACACTTTGAGAGCATACTTCTCACGGCTGTGTTTCCTTTGCAGATCCAGACCCTTTGTCTCAGCCGAGTAATAGTATGGTTTCTCCCTCCATGTCCAATTTCTTTATGAGCGTTCCTTATGATCAGGGTCGTGATGTGGTGATCCTTGGCCAGGATAGCTGGATGCTTTGTGTGTTCTGGCAAGGCTGCTTGGTGCAACCTTCCACCAACCCGGAGAACCCCATCTTGGAGGAAAGGATCCAGCTTCACAATAGAACTGCTTCTCTTGATCTTTTCACCTTTTCGGCAGTGCGCAAAGCTCCTCATGGAAGGTTTGACTTTGGCTAAACTGAATGATGGCAGTTTCTGCTCTTCTGACGTCCTTGACAGTCAGATGGGTTCCTTTCTCCATTTCTGCATGTGATTCTCAACTGTCTTGATTTTCATATCTTGACTTTCTGAAGACTGGGCTTGAGACTCATGTTTTCCTTGTTTGGCACAGACTTCGAAGCAGCTCCTTCAGGCTCAACATCCAGGCGACCGCCTTCTTCAGGCTGTGCCAGTCGGAGTAGTGATGAGTCAGCTTGAAGAGAGGGTCTGTGCTTGAGTCGACGGTCTTGATGATGTTCACGCTGGTCGTACGCTTCACCTCAGCGTCGTCTTCACTTATCTCTCTTGAGAACTCTGATAGGACCGGCCAGTGAGACTCACTCTTGGTTAGGAAGTCAGGACCTTCAATCCAGCTCTGACACTTCATGAAGTGCTCTGCCTTCATTCCTCTTGATGTGTGGTCAGCTGGGTTAGAAGCCGTGTTGACATACTTCCACTGTGCTGGCCTTGTGTTCTCTCTGATTATCGACACTCTGTTCGCATCAAATGTTTTAAAACGAGCGCCGTCGTTGTCGATATATCGGAGAACGGTGGTGCTATCTGTCCATAGCACGGACTCTTTGAGGTCCATCCGAAGCTCTCGCTTCATGAGCTTATCCATTTTCACTGCAATGGTAGCCGCGGTGAGCTCGAGGCGTGGGACTGTAAATGGTTTAAGCGGCGTCACTCTGGATTTTCCGAGAAGAAATGAGCAATGGACTCGACCGTGGCTGTTCTGGATGCGGAGATAAGTGACGACGCCGTAGCCCTTCTCGCTAGCCACGTCCTTTTTTAGGTGAAGGAAGTAGGCACTTTGCTATTACTTTTGACAGAACAGTAGGCTACTTCAAGGAGCAGGCACCATGCCTAAAAGCTACTGTGTTGTATTTTGCAACAACAACAAAAAAAAAAATAAGGATTTGCGGTTTAGTATGTTGCCACAAAAAGAAAGGGAAGGGAAAAGAAGGGGTTTGTGGCTCCAGGCAATCAGAAGAGAGAATCCCGATGGGAGGCTGTGGGACCCGACGTCTAAATTTGTTTACGTCTGCGGCAAACACTTTAGCTAAAGTCAGTCAGTCATGCTAGCTAAAGTCAGTTGATGTCCGATGTTAAATATGTCTAATAATGAAGGAATGAATGAAACTTTGCGAACTAGGAGCTGTGATTACATGTCATAGTTCAGCTCCGAGTTAGCCTGCAACACCTAGCACTAGTGCTATTGTAGTAACCATGGTAATGATAAACAAAGCCGTTCTCATATTAAATGCTACACTATCGTGGTTGCACTCTGCATGTTAAATGCGCTATAAAATGGCGACACCGGTCAGGACTTGGAAGAGAGTTTGTATAACTCGTCTGCTGGCTGGCCATAGCATTAGATTGGTATAAATAGCTATATATAACACTTGGGTAAAGTTCAAAAATGTAATGCACTGAAATTCTCATAGACCCCCATTCAAATATTTCCGGGTAGTTTCACCTAAAAATGCCCAGATGTGTCAAAAAAACAGATTGTTGGAGCCATGTATGTCTCAAGCAATGCATGTAGGCTACACTAAATAACACTAAAAGAAATGTATTAAACTAACATGCAAACTATAAATACAATTATGTAATCATAACATAATCATAATCATGATAATAAACCATTACTAAACATGAATCAAAATAATAAAAATCTAAATCTGAATCTAAATTATAATATGGAAAATGGCACTAACAGTAGCCTATATCTATGGAACTCCTAACATGGCGTGTGATTGTAGGCCTAATGTTTTTTAAGTTATGCAGCAGCGATGGTCTTGACCGCTGAGTGGAAGGGAGACCTCCGGTTAAACCATAGCGATCTTGCTGCTCAATGGTTTTCAAAGGTTGGCTATCACTATATTGCAAAGGCAGTGAAATATTAGACAAATGTAGGCTATGGCTACCGCTTGTTAACCCATACCGCTTGCAAACCCATATACCTTTTGCAGCTCTGTGCATTTGTTTTAATTCGTTAGTATTATATCATTAACCTGACTCTCGCCAGATGAATTTCGTTCCGCTTAGCTCCGCCTAGCTTCACTCACATCCATCTGGGACCTCTTCCATTGAGAGTGATTTCTGCACCCGATTTTATGGTACAGCCAATCCGGACGCAGGGCGGGAGTTTCATAGATGTGACATAGCGTAGAAGCGACTGTGAGACTGTTATCAGCGTCACGGGTTGGCTTCAATGTGAGTGATTGAAGTAGCACGTCAATAGATGACGGACAAGTGGCTTATTCAATCATATGCAAGCATTTTTTGATTAGGCCCAGCCTTCTGAAGCAACACTCCAATGGATTGGTCCCAGATGGATGAGTGGAGCTAGGCAGAACAAAATTCATCTGGCGAGAGTCAGGTTATTATATCATAGCAAAGAACACAGTCTGAACGCACCAGAGAAATGGTACAGCCGAATGGGGGTGAGGGTTTGAAAATCATATTTCATTAGATTATCCTCAATTGTTGGTATGTGATGGAAATACTGCATTTAATTATGCAATATTGGATAACATTACATTTTATTATATTTTTCAGTACCCCCCAAACTATTATTTTCATCATCTAGGAGGGTCGGATCCCCCCAATACCCACCGTTATTCGAACCATTACTCCCTCTTACAACTCTGGAGGAGTGCACTTGGGATGTCCAATCAGATTCTGGGGGGGACTGTTGACCTGCTCTAGCCCCTCTGAACTCTTCTCATCTGCACACTTTCTGGGAAAAGAACACGCTGTTTTTTAGAATTGGAACAGGAAGCATCTTTGGCTGAGGAGTGGAGAATCGAATCAGTTGTCCAGAACAACAAAAGCATTCGGCTGTGGATGTGTTCTTTCACGTCTCTAAAAGACCACATCACGTTGTCATCATGTCAACACCGATTGTTTCACTATTAGATGCGTGGGAAAGAAACAGTAATGCTCGAGTGAAGAGGAGCCAAAACCTGAAGCTATGGCCTCATCAACTGTAAGTGCACAAGAATATGTACTTTTATTTGGAGTAGCATTAGGTAGCCATCTGTGGCAGGAGTGTATCAATGTCCGAAACTGATGGGTGGGGTTTTCTTCATTAGATTATGAGAGAATGCATGGGAACGTATGCAAGAGTATACATTGCTTGGACTGAATCTTGGATTTGGAGTCATTTAAGTGTTGAATAGAATGTATACAAAATTATGATTTGGCATAGCGATATAGTAATAACATTGTCATATAATTTTATTTTATTTTCTGACATGCGCCTCCAACTTCCACACGTGGTTTTGAATTTAAAAGGCTTTTTCCTTTTAGGTAGCAAAATCATATTTTATGACTATTTCCTAAATGGGATGTAGAAATAGTAATACAAATAATAATAATAACAAAAATAACTAGATATACCTAAGAGCGGTACAAAATATGACCTCACATTCTCTCCACAAAAATAAATCACGCTTGTCAATTTGTCTCCATCTCCTACTGCATCCACTACTCTTGTGTAGCCTATGTAAATGTGTGCATAGTGTGTGAAACTTTGAGATGAGATGGACCAATTTATCAAACATAATCACTCTCCTTCATGCAGCAGATCTAACTTAAATGTTACCTTACCATAAAACATCATTTGGAACGTAGGCTATTAGAGTGCGTGTCAGTCAGTCAGTCCCAGGGTTGGCCATGTCATTGTTTGCATTTCCTATTTGGTATAAGAAAGTTATAAGGAAATCATAAGGGCAACAAAGACAAGGAGGTGGTGAAGTAATGCTGTTCTCGTCATTTAGGCTACAAGTTCAGGTTTGTTATCAGCCTGCACTGCACTCGCCTACAGTTTGGAGCTGGCCAAACAGTGCTGGCCTATCTAGGCTACTTATAGGCCTACTCTGCCTTTGTAGAATCGAATTAGTGAGTCTTCAATGGTTCGCTCTCCTTAATCTAAGCATAATATGAATTATCATCTTGCTATTTAAAACACCACTTTGCTAGGTGGCTATAGGCTATATAGTTCGTTTTTTATAGCAAACAATGTCAAGATAGCAACATGTCATTACATCCTTTAATTGTCGAAATATTAGTGTCCATATGCAATCAAGGTGGCACAAATGAGGCTAGAGTCGGTGGATTCATTTATGAAAAATGAGTAGGAAGGGCAGGCAAAATGGGGATTATGAGAACCGTTTAGACTCTGGGCCAGATGTACTAACGCTTTTGCGCCCATTTCAGGCGTATTTGTTTCGCAATGTGCGTGTAAAATCATTGCGAGGTATGTACAAAACGGGCCGCAATGATGTAAAAGGGCCGTTCTGCAACTACGGGAATTTTTAAGTCCCCAGGATGAAAATGAACATAAATTTCAAAATTTGTACTGAAATGTTTTTGAAATGTATGTGCAATGGTATGGTGCACTTTGCAAAAAATAATAATCCCCCAAAAATGTGATTTAATAACATTTCCAAGTCATTTAATGTCAAAACACCCCTTTTGGGTGTGTCCCTGGACTATAAAATCCATGATTAAACATTTTAAAAGGGCTTATTCAATGAATAAAAAATATTTAAAAAATGTATTCTATTTAAGAAAAATATTCTTTTAATCACACTAAAGTTCTTTTTTGCCGTTCAACATTATTTATAGGATTTTTAAATTAAAATGCACCTTTTGAGTCTTTACCGCAACGTTTACGGAGAGCCGGATCACTCCCTATTAACTCCATTGTACCTGCAATCTGCTGCAGTTCCGCTAGGGGCGATCACGAATAAGTGCAAAAACAATGGGGGACTATGGAGCTAGACGGCTAAATGTGTCTCTTTAACCTGGTTGTCCTTGAAAAATCGAAGATTGGATTGTGGTTTCTGCAAGATCAATATGGATTATAGGTCAAAAGTTGAATGAACGAGTACTTACGTCCTTTCGATTTCTTACAGGTTGGGTCGTTGTTGCCCACAACTCACTAGCTTTCTGCTAATGAATGACGTCATTGACACATTTGAAAGGCTTTTTAGAACAAATAAGTGACTCAAAAAATATAATACTCAGCGGTGTGTATTTTCTCTGCCCTCTCTTTCGCATGCAACATTCAAATTTCTGGCCAAAAAATTATATCCTGAGAAAAGTGGGTTTGAGGGGTACAGCTCCATAGCCCTCCATTCATTCTGCACTTATTTGTGAGCGCCCTCATGTGGAACCAGAATTGGAACTGCAACCAGTTCAGAAACCGGAAGCTTCCCGAGAGTGGCGGTTCTCCCCTTATTAGACATTCTCTGGTATAGAAAAAATTATTTCCTCAAGCCAAACAAATCTAGTTTCCATGGAAACAGAAGACTTCAGGAGACCACATTGGGCACGGTTTGACCTTCCACAATCTGTGTCCCAAAATTTGGAGAAATCAAGGTAAAGATCCCCCTATGTAGTACTTATTGTGTGTCCTTACCGGGCAGCCTAGTTATTCTGTATTTTGCATTAAATTAAAAAAATTAATTCATATTAAAATGTAACTAGTGTATATCAGATAGTGTGAGAAATAGCTAACCCAACAGACCTTGCTAGGTGTCATTTTTCTGCAGTATTAGCTTAAATGTCCTTACCTCAGCATGTCTTTACCGCAGCACTTTGCAGCACTTTTGCCAGGGACTGTACTTTCAGGATGCTTAAAATATATATGTTTAATTTTTTTATGAAATTATTTGATAATAGATGACTGATAGACTAATATATATATACATAATATTATTCTTGATATAAGTAAATAAGTTCAGTGCATTATATTAAAAGGTGTTTTTCTAACTTTTCTAATTTTCTACTTGTACTGCCAATATATCAACCAAAATAGTAATACATCACATTTGCTACCCTAGATGAAACCTAATTCAACAGAAAGATCAAGGAAAAGCAGAGAAAAAATGATTAACAACCCAGAAAAGCATAAAGAGTATCTGCAGAAGGAAAGAGAGCGTCACAAAAAAAGAAAGGAAAGTGGACAACTGAAGACTGTCTCACAGATGACAAAGAAAGAGGTGAATCTGAAAAGAAGACAGTGGAAAGTAAGTAAAAGAAACCAGGGGGCAAAACAGAAAGTAGTTGAGGCATCAGAGAAGTTTGTAGCTACGTTTTCATCAGAGATGGAGTGATGATCTTGGCTAACAACCCCATAATTACACAGAAAATTTAAATGAAATGGTTTTAACCCTGTTTTTACTACTGTTTAATGTTTACCCTGTCCCTGTGTCCCTGTTTGCCTGTGTTGTGTTCAGTTCATACATCCTCATATGGCATGACACTATTCCTCATTTTGCTGTTAACACTGGTTTCCTTACACAATGTCATTACCGCAACAATGCATTAGCCAATTATAATAATAATTACATATTTTTTTATTCATGAAAATATTTGTAAAAGTTATTGAACATGTAATGTACATGTTGGAGCAATATAATAAAGTCATTATGTCATTACTCTATTTTTTGTGAGTATGAGTACAACTGACATTTGTATTAACCGTCTGATTTTTCTCCTGGTACACAGAAAATCCTAAAATGTTCTATTTTAACATGTTTTTTAAATTCATTGAGTATGATTAGAAATAAGAGTTGATTGCAATGAATACAAAAGTGCTGAAATTGTGTAAACATTTTAAAAGAAAAATGCATACATTTACTGTAATTTCTCTGTTGCGGTAAGGACATACCCCGAGAAGAAAAAAAAGAAAATCATAAAAAAAAACATTTTAAAAACTAAAATCTTCACGACTTTTTCCAAATTTGTGTACTTACATGTTTATTTGACATGCTGTGATGGTTGAAATTAAAATTCATAAGGGTTTATTTTCCTCAGTTAGGGAATTCAAAAGTGCCCGTAGTTGCAGAAAGGCCCAAAAGCGCAAACTGCCTGTCGCGGGAGCTGAAAGTGGCAGATTGCGATTGTCATGTCATGCATATGCATTCATGGGAGGATCCAGGGGAAAGTGGGAGTTTAGCGTAAAAAGATGGGAGGGGAAGAGTAAAGAGCGCCTAGTTATGTATTCCGCGGTATGTACAAAGCCTGCTCCTGAAAGCGCACGTCAATTCTGTGCCTAAATACTTCCGCCTTGTAAAAGCAGGTGTTAATCCAAATTGCAGTTCAATGCATCAATAAGAGAACCTTTCAAAGACAACAGAATCGCTATTTAGAGCACCAGTTTTTGTGATGAAAGTATTTGTACTACCAAAAGCAACCTTAACTTTCGTTGGCCTTTCAAATGTCTTACTTTCACTTTCACGTCATTCACTTAAACTTTCCTACTTGCTAGATTTGATCAATCTCATAGCCTACGTGCACAAGTAGTTTGAGTAGAACTACTGATCTTCATTATCTCCCTGCTTGTTTACATCTTATCATGTATGGTATTATTTCATGATCGCTAAACGTTTGATTCTTTTTAATGTTGTCATCAGATAACTTCATTCCACTGCGCTTGTATGTAGGTACTGCCATTCAGTTGTGGACGTTCGTAAATTGCGTTTATGGGCGGAGAAAGGCAGAGAAAGGCGCAGTTTACACTAAGGATTGAACGATTGATAAATACGATGGTAACTTGGGTCTGACAGCGTTCGCAATCTGCGGTGTATCCATGACGCTGATAATGCTACGTTCGCAAATGTACGTACATCTGGCCCTCTATGTGCTAAGCCCAGAATGTTTTCAACTGCTGGCGCTGCCCCTGTGTGTGTGTTTTTATGTGTGTGAATGCATGTAGGTGTGAATGCATGTAGGTGTGTTTATATGTGTGTGTTTGTATGTGTGAGTGTGTGTGTGTGTGTGTGTGTGTGTGTGTGTGTGTGTGTGCGTGCGTGCGTGCGAGAGTGTGTATGTATGTGTTTATGTGTGTGTGTGCGCGTACGTGCGTGTGCTATGCCCCCCATGAACGGAATTTCATTGCCCACCAAGTTTCGTGCAGTTTTTCGGTTTTTCAGTGTCAAAATTACTAAAGAAAGAAAGAAACAAATCCGGAAGGGAAAAAAACTCTAAGGACTAAACACTATAATAAGATGCAGAGTAAACAGATTTACAGCTCTTCCTGGAAACTCTTTTAAACTCATGGACTCTTGAGCACTCAACAGTCCAGACATCTGGACTGTGTCTAAGCTGATCCCTGGTGTGTCTTTTTCAGGGCCTTTCTGAGGAGGCCTGTGACTGTATTTGCACTCCCTAACAAGTCACAGATAATGGTCTTCAGTGTTTCCCACTAGGGGTGTCACGATTCTCCAAATCCTCGATTCGATGCAATTTTCGATTTTAAAGTCACGATTCGATTCGATTTTCGATCTTTTTTTCAACATTACTATTAATGCATTACTTATATGTTATTTACTCTTTTTGGCCTTTTCCTTTTCTGTTTGGGGGGGGGGGGCTTTTATTTTGAAACCGCTTTTTATTTTGAAACCGTTCCAACCGCAAGGTTGTAATGTAAACAGAACCAACATTAGGCTAAAACAGAGACGTGAACATAGTGAAATGAAACAACACAGAATTATAATTTGATCGTTTCAGCACACTTCGAAGAGACCCAAGGTTAGTGTTCATGGATACTTATCAATGTGCATTTTAAGCCTTAAAGTAACTTTGGACTGTAACTAGATCATCTTTTCACTTGCTAAGTTGAGTAGGGTAAGTTAGTTTTAATTGACGTGAATGAACGAGTACTTCCACACCGGTGATTTCAAAGTAGCAAGAGGGGCTTTGATTTCGGTAGGTTGATGTGTATATTTTAACTGGCTGCAGCCTAAAATTAGAGGAGTGTTGATGCTGCAGTTCAGCACGTGCGTTTGTGCGTCTTGGCATACATGCTGGATGTGACATTGGGGGTGTGGCTGCATCGTGGATTCTACTTTTAAATTCGAAGTTCGAGATTGAGATGTAATTTCCCACCCTTATTTCCCACAGAATTGGATTCAATTTGTGGCGGTAGCTGACTTTGACAACGGGGGGGGGGGGGGGGGGGGGGGGGGGTAGTGTCTTGGTAGTGTATAGGTCTACCGTAAAACTCCAAATAATAGCCCGGGCTTTTATTTTCCCAAATCGCCAAACTGCACCGGCTAGTATTAGAGACAGGCGTCTATATGAGACAGGCCTTTAATTCCCTTTACACAAAACTTTTCCTCTGCAAAGATGGAAAATATTATCGAATTAATTATTTCAAACACACTGAATGTCTACCTATATGACTAGGCTATCTGATGACAATTACGGATCGTCATTCATTTAGTGTTGAGATGTTGTTCATTGAGTGAGATACAGTAAGATCCAAATAGCTGGGATAGCCAGAACAGATGAAACACGTTTTAATTAAACATAATCTATAAAGAGATCGTATCACACTGAAAACTCATATTTTGTCACAAGCAAATAGCCTATATCGGTCCTTTGTCAAATACAGTTGCATTATCAGCCCTGACCAAAACCGTTCAGGAATTATTTATGCAAAAGTGAAACGTGCTTAATGTTTCATTCTCCCTCCTTTTTGGCAGGAATGAAACAGCATGAGAGAGCATGAACCATACTGTTTCTCCCGTTTTGTATTTGCCAAATTTGACAACAGTCTACATTCAAATCATAGCCTACTTCCAGGCGCACGGGAACATATTTTTGACCAGGGGTGCTGAATAACAAAATAATCATGGATGTCCGACGATTTCTCCCCCAGCATATGATTCGAATTTAGACAGCTAAATACGCCATTTCACCGCCGTGTATGAGTAGGTCTAAGAGTGAGAAGTTTTATAATGCCCTGGGCAGCCACATTCCACTGCAACCATGCGCAGCACTTGCCACTCCGACTCATCAATAAAAACTGTGCGCACACACACCAGTCCCATAGAAGCGCACTTGACTTTACATCATTAATCTATTTCAGTAGGTTATATAGCCAGAGAATGTCCGTATCGGGCTCTGATATAGCCTAGTCTAAGGTAAATTCCTTTTCTGACTTCTTTCTCTTTATCGCCATGGCATTTAGAATAAAGAATAACGTTCACGAACCGTTCTGGTTTTGTTGCCAGCATAAAAACAAGCTTACCATCGGCCTATCCGCAAATTAACACAAGGGATGAATTGAACGATGACGAAGTCGGATATATAGGCATAGTTCATATTGGAAAAAAAGTTATACAATTTGGAACTCTAGCTTTTCCCCACCGAAGTCTTTTAATGCCATCTAATCATAACGTGCGCAGTCTGCGCCATACTTAAGCCCAAATCACACCCAAGATTTGCAACGAGATGAGCAGCAACTTGATGCAACATTCTTAAACCTTGCAACTGTGACCAGACATGTGAATGCTTTGCGACGGCTTGTAACGACGTGCAACATCTAATTCACACTGCTGTAACCTCCTTTCTGTAACGGTTTTGTGTCATTGCGAATCTTTAAACAGACGATCTTACGGGTTTTAGAACATTAAATACAACCCGAAACTAAAAAACAGACCAGGCTTCTACTGGAGACCGGCCTTTAACCCAAACCTGTAGCCACGCCAGGCGTTTAAAAGAGACAGGCGTCTCTTAGGGACTCGGCGATTATTTGAAGTTTTGTCACTTTAAGACGTTTGAGGGAACCCTTGCAATTGTAACACAGTTGAAAGGCTCTGATGTGTGGATGCAATTCATAACGTTTTCTACATAGTTAAAATAAAGGTTCGTACTTCTCCTTGGGACAAGCACTTTTGAATTTTGGAAAACACTTTTCCATTTACATCGGGATTTTGCAAACATTCAGTGTCAGAGTCAATAAAATGAGCCCTTCAACGAAATTGACAAGCAGCTGTAAGTAGGCTAAGCATGCTAAATTCGACATCCAAACAGTATTCTAACGTTAGCTTTGAGATACTGCTTGATTTCATAACTTAACTTAGTTTAGTCTCTTCAATGTAGCCTACTATGTTGTGATAAGACCTTAGCAGAGTTCACTTCAATGCAGCAGTTTTGAACAAATTTGCGCAGCATGGTCACGATGCTAAGCAGATATAATAGCAATTTAGCCAGACGTCTTCTATGCAATGCTTCTATGTGGCAACAACAATCTTTCAACAATCGTGAATATTTTGTTAAATGCACATGCAGAGGAGTGGGGCAGCGGCTAGAGAGAGAGCGGGGCGGGGCAAGGAAAGGTTGCGTGCGTAAAAAGCGCAGCTCAATGCCAATGCAAGGATTTGACCTTATATTTAATTTAAATTAAATTAAATTAAATTAAACATAGAATATTCATCTGTGGCGGCCGATTTTTATTTTGTGGCGCCCCGCCACAGATTAGTCAATCTATGGGAAACACTGGTCTTTATTACCACTACAAAATATGAATACAAAATACAAACTTAGAAGTTATTTATTTTTCAGAAGTTAGAATTTGATTTGGACAGTTCAAGACATTACTCTCTGTGTGCCCTTTGACCTCTAACCTCCTGCAGGGCATTACTGAGAGAACCCAGTGTGGTGGTATCTCTCGCCCAGCGGAGTGCGAAGATAGCAGGCCGACTCCTCCCGACAGACGGCACCAATGTGTTTCGCCGCTTCACGCCGGAGTCGCTGGCAACTGTCGAGCGCCGTATGGAGGAGGAAGCCGCTGAGCAGAAGCGCAGAAAGGAGCAGAACGGCAACGCCCCTACGAAGGATGAGGAGGATGAGAAGAACTTTCCCAAACCCTACAGCGACCTGGAGGCTGGGAAGACCCTGCCCTTCATCTATGGAGACCTGCCGCCAGAGCTGTGCAACATACCACTGGAGGAGCTGGACCCCTACTACCAGGCCCAGAAGGTCAGAGTGATTAACAATTGAACTGATTTCCCACAGTCACTGTGATAACGAGGGGAAAATTGGATTCTTAGGAGGCACACATACTGATAAAATGTCAGTTATCAGACTAGATTTCACAATTAAAGGCAAAATCTAAAGTTCTTTATAGATGTATGTGTCCACTGATGAGAAAACGCAAAGATAAAAATTTCCCTGATTTTATGTACATACATTTTAGTGTACTGTACACTGAAGCATGCATGAATCACTGATGCTTTTGGTAAGCATAGCATCTCTCTCTCTCTCTCTCTCTCTCTCTCTCTTTCAGACCTTTATCGTCATCAACAAAGGGAATACCATCTTCAGGTTCAACGCTGAACCAGCCTGCTGCTGTCTGCTATTGAGTCCCTTCAATATTGTCAGGCGGGCAGCCATTAAAGTTCTCATACATTCATATCCTTAACTGTTTACTCAACAATCTACATTTACACAAACATACTCCCAATATGCCTGCAACAAACTTGAATCAGTGTAAATACAAAAATACATCCAGTTTAATTGGATTCTGGAATAAGGCCATTATTTGTCTCTTAACATACAGTATTTCTCCTCCTTCCATAGGTAATATGTTGCTTTAGTTGTTGTTGTAAGTTTGGGCTTAATGAAAATGGGAAGATCAGAAGGAAGCACACGTGGGAAGTTCCATTTTGGCTTCAGTCTCAGCTGGAAGAGTAGTTCTCATTGATACTCTCTCAAGAATCCCGCAGTCTCGCTCTGTTCCTTAACTCTCATGTAAATTGTTTCGCATGTTCATCATGGTAACTCTTCTAACAAACTGCGTGTTCATGACGATGAGCAACCCTCCAGAATGGAGTAGAATTGTGGAGTAAGTTTGAACTTTAATCATTTGTACAAACCACTGTCTTTTATTTTTAGCATTCCCCCCCTCAGCTACCCTGGAAATCCAGAGTTCTCGCGAGAGCACAATTTGAATTGTCTCTGCAAGACTCTCTAGTAATGAGTAATGATGCACTTCCTAGATTACCAGGGTCACCCGGCCGCCCGCCTGACCCTCCTGCCTTGGCCCCCTCCGCCCACCCTGTTTGGAGTTTTCCTGTTGTTTTTTTTTGCCCGTCTGGAATCCGGCCCTTAAGGGGGGGGGGGGGGGGGGGTACTGTAAGGATCCTGTCTTATCTTGTTTTCCCGGGCTAGTGTTTTCCGATCATGTCTGCTCCTCTTGTGTCTTCCTGTTTGCTTTGTTTACTTCCTGTGTCTTGTGCCATGTGCTCCTTTGTTTGTTTGCCATTTGTCTCTGTTCCATGTGCCTGTGTCTCCGCCCCTCACCTGATCCTTGTTAGTTTAATTATGATTTCCACCTGTGTCTTGTTCCTTGTTCACCTGTGCCCTGTTAACCCCTGTGTATTTAAACCCTCTGTCTCTCCTCAGTCCCCTTTCGGTCATTGATGTTGTTTCGTGGTTTGCTGTTCCTTTGTGTTCTATTAAAGATTCCTGTTCACCTCGATCACGCCTTGCCTCAACTTGTCCTGTGCCTTGAACCAGCTCTCTACAGCTACCATTACAGTAATAATGTTTTGTCTCATAGGTTTGTTTTTATTGGTATCTATACATTTGAAGCAACTATCAAAGTGCTATCCAGAGGATTCTGTAAAGGAAAGTTCACATTCCTTTGTGATGGATGGAACTGGCTTGATATCACTGTCATCACCACAGCGTGAGTACATTGTCGGAATTCCTGTCATCAAATTGAAGGTGTGTGTGTGTGTGTGTGTGTGTGTGTGCATACGTGCATGCCTTGCTGGGTGTAATCGGTATAGCCGTGCGGTGTTGTGAAAAGCAGGAAGACTGCGCTGGATAAGATGCCAAACGAGGGTAACCCTCTATAATTTAGCCAATGAAAATGAAACTAACTTCCAAAATAAATAATCACTAATGAACTCAGAATAGAAAATGAAACAAAATATACTTAATAGGCAAACATCAATTACAAACTAATTATCAAATTCAAGGTTCAACATATTCAAAGGCTGAGCCTATGGTGCTCTCATCAGCTCACCTTAACATAGACTGAAGAGCCCTCTTGGAACTCAGGCCTTCAGTAGGCCAGCAGCAACCATTACCCATAAACGGACATATGTAATAGACATAGTATTTACCCAATAATTATATGCCGTACATAGGCATACATCAGATAAGGACTATTATGTCATTTGAAACATACTGTATGGTGCATGTTATTTTACACCAGATAATTAATTTAAAAGTACCCGCAAAATATCCCCCTCTCACTCTGTGCGAGAGGGTACAAGTGACTCAAAGCCACGCAAAGGGAGCACGGAAGTACCCCTTGAGCACCTCTCTCGTGTTCTCCTGTTGTCTCGCAAACCGGCTGCAAGACGGCAGCTTCCCTGGTAAGTGCACAGTCCTTTTGCTTGTTATGCTTGTTATTGTAATGAAATGAGAATTTGGAGTATAATTGTCCATTTCCACTTCTACTCAGTTGACCACCCCAAGCAGAAGTAACTGACGTTTTGTAATGTCTGTTTTCATAGGTGCCGCCGTCATTGGATGCAGTGTGCATTTTCCCGCGAACATTCGTCTCACCCTCCATACATTCACATTTTAATTAATCAACAATAATCAGTTCGTTAAAATTATGTTGTAAGTCTTTTCATTCATAGTTTATATTGTACGGAGGTTAGCTCCGTGACACTGGATGACAATCAAACTAAGTGAACTATGTGTGAGTGATTGAATACCACCCCAAAGCTATGCACCCCCCTTCCATTACCTATCTAAACAACCCCTAGTGCCTCCCACCCCACATGACTAGTGTCATCCACGGCCCCTCCATCACATCACATTGGCTGTGTTGGGCGAACGCTTGTGAATTATGGCTTCAAAAATTAAGACATATCTAAGGCTCAGTCTGAACAGTATTAAAATACACTACTAGTAAGTTTTAATTTCAAACACATCAAAAGTTACAAGCCAAAATACATTTCTGTTCATTGTAACGCTCTCTAGAGGTCACCAAATTTCTTGAGCGTCCTCCCAATTGGGTCTGAAATGTGCTAAGTTTAGTTTGATATATACAAGAGTTGCTGAGATATGAGCTCACTTCCTGTTTGGCGGCTTTGCCACCCATTTCGATTGACCGTTACAGGCGAACGGTTTTGGGTATGGCTACAAAAAGCACACATTTTGTGAGGCTTGGTCTGAAGATCATGTGTGTCAAGTTTGGTGAAGATCAGATGAAATTTGTGACCTGTGAAAATGTTTTAGTGTTTTTGATTAAATCCAATATGGCGGCCGAATCAATTACATTGATGTAACAAATTGGCCTGTGTCGGCCTAAGGACAAAATCGATTGGACAAAATTTGTGACCTGTGAAGATTTAGTTTCACTTTTGCTAAAATCCAATACATGTATGGTGGAAAATCTATCATGGTGGAAATTGATGTCATAGGTCCAAGGATTCCAACGATACCTCATAGTTGAAAATCACACCAACAGGTCAAAAGTTAAGTGTGTGAACGCACGTCCAACTTTGGCCTGTTGGTGGCGCCATATTGCTCGAGGTGCAATTTGGTGAAATGAATCATGGGACTGTCCATGCCAAATTTTACAACTTTTTACCAGACGGTTCTATAGGCTGCCATAGACATGGCGGAAGAAAGATGATGCATAAGAAAAGGTAGAAACACAATGGGGCTTCGAAGCTTCTCTGTTTGGCCCCCAAATAACTGTGATTTGTAGCTGTAAAACAGATCTGTACGTGTAGAATGTGTAGTGCATATGTGTAATATTGACAATTACTTGTACAAGTTATTTTCACAGTTACAAATCATTTCTACAGTCGTTTCTACAAGTTGTGTTACACACATACAAAACGTTTGATTCCATACTTTTATTTCCAATTAATAGTGTTAAAGTAGCAAATTGATGTTGCTTAGTGTTTAAATTAGCTTAGTTAAACTTCATACTTTGCACTTTGCCAATTTGGGCCCATAACCACAATGTCAATGACTCAGATAGGCTAAAGGATCACTTTGTGGTTAGTTACACATGGCTGTTGTGATGACCCCGTTACCATCTGTAGACTGCTTACAGATAATGCTGCCATTTCAATTCCAAAGGTGCAAAGTTGCCTTTCACAAAGGGCCGTTCAGTAACTCCAGTTTGCTGATTACTTTTGTTTTTTTGCATTTTTCTCTACACAGCTCACTGTACAGCTTTGGGGTGCATATTTCCCAACCGTCTCTTTGGTCTTTTCACTGGCTCTGCCATGATGAACATCAAAAAAATTAAGCCATATTATCGCTAGCCACATGGCTAACTGGTGCTTGAGGGGTGTGTGTGTAGGTCCAAAGAATTTTAAGCATTTTGTGTTTCTCGCTCGTTCTCGCTTCTCACGAGACTTCCTGATTCAGACACTGCCGGGATCTTCCCAGCAAACTATTTTCGGTTCGGGGAACGTTCCATGGACGTTCACGGAAGGATGCGGGAACGTTCGCTGCTCGTTCGTAATCATTAGTAGCCTACTTACCTCATGCCTGCAACGGCGATAACTTAGCCGTTTCCTCCTCCTCCTCCTCAAAATCAGCTCCGTATGACACGATGACAAAAGAAATCATTTCAGAAATTATGTTTTGAGATCAGATCAAGATGTTAAATGGAACTGAGAACAATAGCCAAAGGTCTTTCTGCAGAAACAAGTGCCTTGGTGCGCGCACCCCCGATTTCACTTTGACTTCCTGCATTTCTACATTGTGACAAAAACTGTCAGTCAGACAGTGAATTTTGGTTTACTAAATTAGCATATGCGGTAACAATTATCATTTCAATTCTACCTGAAATCTGCTCACTGCAGACGTGATAATGCAGACCCAAGCAGCAGCACTGCATTGAAAGACGCACACTTTGAATTTGATCCAAGCGGCTCTGGTTCTTTACTTGCTAACTTGATGTGATTGGCTGGATGACCGTCATATCAACAGACTTATTTGTGTCTGTGCGTTATGGTAGATATGGTTCCAACTATTTACGGGAGCGTTTATTTCCATATTTTACTTTCATTTTAATCTGACAAAAAGTGTGGGGGATAGAATCGTGTTCCAGCAAAAGTGTGTACGTTATAACACCCACATCCCCCACGCTTGCTACGCGCCTGTAATAACCATCAGGGAACGTTCCCTAAAGGTTCCCTGACAGTTGCACAAAAACAGTAAGGGGACGTTCTGGGAACGTTTTTTGAAGGTACACAATACCTTTAGAGAATGTTCCCAGAACGTTGCATGCTTGCTGGTTTTCAGCAAAGAAATGGTAGGGGGAATAGGGAAAGCCGCCATTCTCGCTACAACAAGTCATTTAACCATCACAATGATTTCTAAACAGTTGAAAATGTTGCATAGGGGGCCTTTAATATAGCTGCTGTGTAACAACATACTATATTTTCCTGCCGAAATATACTCTCATGACCCTCTCGTGCCCCAACAAAACACCAAAGTTAAGGCCCCTAATTGAAGAAATTGTACCCCTAAGTGTAAAGCAAAACCTCACAAAGTTACAGTATATGTAAGAATATGTAAGACGTTATATGTATGTCATATGATACAGGGTTCTCAGGTTTTGAGCTCAGTTTGCAGTGAGCTTGTGAACTAGTCAAAATGCATGTGTTTCAGGCCCAATGCTTTATATGTAAGCTTTTCTAAGAAGCCAGTGCTGTGTTCTATGTGTATCCACAGGTGCATCATTGAGTTTGCTCATCATGTGCCTGTGCTGAGGACTTTTCAAGTTCTTCGTGTCTTGAAAATTATCCCTCTATTTCCTGGTATGTGCTGGTATGGCGGTCATGGCAGAAAACACTAATAAGCCACTTATTTACAAACCCATTTGAGACGTTTCCCTTCATCTTTACATACCCTTCACCATACCTAAAGATATCATGGTTTTATTCCAGTTAGCCTAATAGCGCAATGCAAATCAAACCAGCTATTAGGCTAACTGAAATAAAACCATGATATCTCTAGGTATGGTGAAGGGTATGTGATGTGGGCTATTTTAAATCCAAAGGCCAAGGGAACTTTATACTATATACACCACTTCCTTAGGTCAGACCATTCGCTCCCATGGATTTGACCATCACTGCTATTCGGACCACACTCAACTTTACCTATCTTAACCACCTGATGACTAGCGTTTCCCATCGGATTTCTGCATGCCTTAAGGATATTTCAGCCAGAATGAAAGATCGGCACCTTCAGCTTTATCTATCAAAAACTGAGCTTTTGGTGTTTCCAGCTAAAACCGCTATTCCCCAATAGATTAACATCCAGCTTGATGAATGAGGGAAAATACAACCTTTAACTGCACCAATTTTCTTTGCGAATGAATAATGTGTAGTAAATAAATAAATGTTCTTCCTTAAAATACAGGGGGCATAAGTAGCCTATATACACTCCTATGTTAAATTCACATAGAGGCAGGCAGATTTTTATTTTTAAAGGTCAGTATTATTTCATGGATCCAGGATACTATGCATCCTGATAAAGTTCCCTTGGCCTTTGGAATTAAAATAGCCCCACATCATCACATACCCTTCACCATAACTATGCCCATAGATTGGTATGGTTTTATTTCAGTAAGCCTAATAGCTGGTTTGATTTGCATTGAGAGATGATCTTATGGAAAGTACCCTATGCCAATCTCTAGGTATGGTGAAGGGTATGTGATGATGTGGGGCTATGTATGAGGTTGATGTGTAAGGGGTTCCTTCAACAACATAACTCCTTCCTCTTTATTCCTCCAATGTCTTTTGAAACCTAATGTAACCTTTGAAATCTTGTCTACAGGTCTGAAAACCACTGTTGGCGCACTGATCCAGTCTGTGAAGAAGTTAAGGGATGCAATGTTTATCATGCTGTTTGGTCTGGTTCTCTTCACCATACTGGGCCTCCAATTATTCATGGGCAACCTGCAGCAGAAGTGTGTCATATGGCCACTGGATCTCAATAGCACAAATGAGCACTTCGACTATGGGGCATTCCTCAACAATGGTATTCAGTCACCACTCATAAAATATGAGGGGCATTTTTACAATCCTGTGCATGTATATGCATAGTCAGAATAGTCAGAAAGAGTATTTTCACTAAATATGATCTAAAAGTGAAAATGTACCCTGCAGTTAACAGGGGCAGTACAGTGCATGTAAATCAATATGTCTTTTTTAAATGAATCACACTTCACATTTTCCTGAATGAATCTTCTGAATTTCTGAATTTCAAATCCTCATTGTCTAGCCAGTAACCATTACTTCCTGCCGGGTCGGTTAGACGCGCTGCTCTGTGGAAACAGCTCAGACAGTGGGTGAGTGTCTCATTCTCATGCTGTCTCAGTGTAGGTTGACATTATCCAGGGGTGAAACCAATCTGAGAGTCATCTGCGCTCTGTTCAGCGAAGGATTACGTGAAATCAAGTACAAAAGGTTCAAGAACAACACAGTTCAGGCAGTATATGACCTACACTGTCATCCTGATTAAAGATTTGGGATGCAGAATAATGATTTATCTGGTAGTCGTGCTGGTAGTGATTTATGTTTTTTTTATGTTTTCATTATGTTTTCTTTTCTCACTTTTGTACATTAGTTTAGGTGGTTTCTGTATACTGTCTGCATTTACTTTAGAAGTGTGATGTTATCTTTCTGTTTGCCAGTGTTTGCCCTGAAGGATACATCTGCCTCAAGGCAGGACACAACCCAAACTATGGCTACACAAACTATGACTCGTTTGGCTGGGCCTTCCTGGCTGCCTTCCGTCTGATGACGCAGGACTTCTGGGAGGATCTTTTTGTGATGGTTAGTTTAAAGACAAGCCCAGGCTCAGTAACAGTACATATGTCCATCTGCTTACAAATAAATGGCAAGAAGAAAGGATTTTTTCGTTTGTCAGTCATCTGTTTTCCAGTCCCTCTACATGTGCAAAGCCAGTTACAAATAAAGGAACAGTATGCCACTTACTTCTTTGAGGTTTTTACAGGAAGCTAGTTTAATCATCATCTTCAAATTTATAATTGTCCTGATTGTGTGTGTTCATGTGATGGACAGATCATACCCACCAGCCATCCAGTTTCTCCTCAGTGTAGGTCTGTGGTTCATGTTCAGGCAAGCATGTGAGAAAATCCAGTTAGCATGCTAGCTAACTTTTATCAGTGCTAACTGTGCTGTTTTTGGTGTTTGCAAGGCTGTTTTAGGTAGTGACCCCACTAGTTTTAGGCCAAATCTTCTTACTGCTTCTCTTAATTGAATTGACTTACAGACTCTCCGTGCAGTGGGAAAAACCTACACAATCGTCTACATGATCATGATGTTTGGCTCTCTCTATTTCATCAACCTCATTCTGGCAGTGGTTGCCATGGCGTATGTTGAGCAGAATGATGCTACCATTGCTGAGGCCAAAGAGAAGGAGGAGGAGTACGCCATGATTCTGGAGCAGCTGAAGAATCAGGAGGCTGAGGTCAGGGGTCAGAGATAAAATAGAGACTCCTATTTTACTTTTCCTTTAACAAACATGATGCCCCAAAGGACTCTTTCTTTATGAGTAAAATAAAAAAGATCTGCCACAAACTTATACTGTAGATATGACACAAATCTATGCTGTAAACACCCTGAAAGCTTTCCTTCAGAACCATTTAAGGTTCAAAAAAATAAACTGATTATTTATTATAAAGTAAACATTAAGTGACTGATAAATATGCTTACATGACAGAGACGAGGCAAAATAGCTGCCAACAATATACCCCTGTCGAATCGGTACAATAAGAGTGGAGGGACAGAGGATGAGCATACTGATGATGACCGAAGCCTTGGCAAGGATGGAGAGGTCAAGACAGCCCTAAAGGACGAGGAGGTGAGACACACATGTTTTTTTATAGGAGAAGCAGTAATCCAGCCTAGATCTAAATTCTGCATTGCTTGTCTTTGCCTTGTATGTGACTGATCGACTGTACTGTTACTTTTGGTTCTGAAGTACATTTGAAGACAAGTACTTTTGTACTTAAACTCAAGAGAAAATTCAAACACAAGTACAGGATTTATGTATTTCACCCACCACTGACTTTAGGTGCCAGGGATGCAAGAGGCGACAACCAGTGCTGTCAGTGCAGTGATAGCAGTGGAAAACACCATGGACGGTATCTATCTATCTATCTATCTATCTATCTAGCTATCTAGCTATCTATCTATCTATCTATCTATATATATCTGTCTATATCTATCTATCTGTATCTATCTAGTTCAGTGGTCCCCAAACTACGGCCCGCCAGCTCATTTTGGGTGGCCCCCCAAAACATGTCCGTAGTATATAGCATCCGGCCCGCACGGGAGTACGACATCGTCAAACTATAACCTGCGGAAATTACATTTTCTAGTTTAATTTGAGCTACATTTTACACTGATATGGCATGATGGCAATATAAAAACAGCTAACAATGGTATTAAATTGCAATAGCCTATGATTAAATGTAATGGAATATTCAACTAAGGTAGACTGCTGTTGTTCACAGCAACCGTAAATTGCTTAGTGCTGTGAATCCATTACATTTAATCATCTATTAGTACACTGTTATATTGACAACATGCTAAGCAATTTGACTGTCTTATCCATACACAACGACACAAGGACATGTCATTCTGATGGCACTGACATGTTCATTGACACAGATATTTACTTTTGAGAGATGAACTAAGAATTTAATTTGAGCAAGAGACTGACTTTTGCAGGTAATCCATGGTGTTTTGCTATTTGTACGAATTGTTATGAGAAATGCTCTTACTGTTTTGCAAATGTCGAGGATGTTTCAAGAAATGTACCAAAGCGACTAAGAAGAACTGTAATTGATAAATGTTTAGAATACTTTTGACCACTAGTAAAAATGGGGAAAAAAGACCAATTTGTTTTGTGGGTAGGCCTATTCAGCAGGGAACCAGTATAGTGCATTTTGACCAACATGACATTAGCCATTGAAAATTTAAAAAACAGCAGACATTTTTACAAAATCAGATGTATGAAATTGAAAGAATTGCTATTTGTTCAAAGTGGGGAGAAACTGCTTCAATGATGTGCACAAGTGATACGATGATATGGAGTTTGAACAAACAGTTTTGAGAATTACCATTCTGATCTGAGAAATGTGCCAAAGCAACTGAGAAAAACTGTAACATCATTTTCAATACAGTAAAAGAACAATCTACTCTTAAGGAAAATCTGTGTACTAATTTGTGTACTAGAATCAAGAAGACTTTCTGCAGTGTTAAATACACACCTCTTTTTAAAATGTTGACAGACCTTGAGGAACTTCAGAGGCCATGTTCCCCTTTGTGGTACAAGTTTGCAGACATCTTTCTTAAGTGGAACTGCTGTCCTCCCTTTAAGAAGTGGGTCTACTTTGTGATAATGGACCCATTTGTGGACCTGGGCATCACTATCTGTATTATGGTCAACACTATTTTCATGGCCATGGAGCACTATCCAATGACTCATGAGTTTGAGAATATGCTGTCAGTGGGGAACCTGGTGAGTGAAAAATAAAAAAAGAACAAAAACACACACTCAATTTGAGTACATGGACACATCATGACAGTCTATAACCTGGCTTGAAAATGTAGGAAAAGTATTAGTAAACCTTATGTATTCTGACAGGTATTCACTGGGATTCTAACAGTTGAGATGGTTTTCAAGCTCATCGCCATGGACCCCTATTATTACTTCCAAGTGCGCTGGAACATCTTTGACAGCATCATTGTGACCTTGAGCCTGTTGGAGCTGAGTCTGGCAGATGTCGAGGGCCTGAGTATGCTGCGCCTCTTCCGTTTGGTGAGCCCATTGCTTTCTCTCACAGTCAGGATCATGAAATTACTAACTCTGACTGTGGCAGTGTGGCGAGATTGCAATTATTTCAGTTTACCTTCACACTGATTTGTATGTGTGCACCATTGTGGCACTTTATTGAAACAAGTTGTAAAAAGGATGCAGTAACTGCATTAAACCACTTAAAAGGACATTAATGTCCAAGGGTTTTGGAAGTCTGTATTTTTTCTATCAAGCTGTGCTTTGTGTGTGTCTAGTTCATATCTATTATGTCAAGCATGAGTTAAACCCAGAAAATGTCTTAAAAAAGCACAATACACCTAATAATGTGGTTATGTACAGTATGTAGTAGTATGTATGTAGTAGCTTATGGTAAAGCAATGTCATGCTTTGTGATGGTGAATATTTTTCAAGTCAAGTCACATTTATTTATATAGCACTTTTAAAACAACTGATTTGTACCAAATTGCTTGGGGTTTGGACACAGATCCGCATCTTCAGACTGGCAAAGTTCTGGCCTGCCTTCAACCTGGTGCTCCGTATCCTCGCCAACTCTGTGAGTGTCCTAGGCAAACTGACTCTCATCCTTGGCATCACCGTATTCAGCTTTGCTGTGGTGGGCATGCAGCTGTTCGGCAAGAGCTACAGTGAATGTGTGTGCAAGATTGGACAGGACTGTGAGTTGCCCCGCTGGCACATGCAGGACTTTTTCCACTCCTTCCTCATCATCTTCCGCATCCTGTGCGGAGAGTGGATCGAGACCATGTGGGACTGCATGGAGGTGGCTGGTCAAGGCATGTGCATAGTCTTCTACATGATGGTCATAGTCATTGGTAAACTGGTGGTAAGTCTGTTCAGTTGGAAGCACTCAATCAACACTCCTATCATTGCATTCAGTTAAACTGAAAAAGGATATATGGAACAGTGTAATAGATTTTACTGATAGTCATAACAGATGAGACAATATAGGAAACTAGATGTACCGCATAGCTGTACAAAATATGACAGCCGCTCAGTCCTTTACATCCGTGCGTGTGCCTGTGTGCATGCATGCGTGTTTGTGTGTGTTTGCGTGTGGATGCGTCTATGTGTGTCTGTGTGTGTGTACTGTATGTCAATTTGTCTCCATCTTCTTATAGAGCCTGACGGATATGGGATTTTGAGGGCCGATACGATTTGAGTTTTTAAAAAACTGATAACCGATATATCTGCCGGTAGCCATTTTTAACAAACACAATGTAAAAATGTTCTCTCATAATAAGGTTCTAATCAACATAGGGCATTATGTATTTGAATAGGCCTAACTATCGTGTTTCCTAATGAAAGGCTCTTCATATACAGTAATTTGTTTTATTGTATAGAATAGAAAGAATAGTAAGAATAAAAGAGGTCTTTGTTCTGTGATAACTACATTGCCACAAACTACACTGTGAGCAGTTTATGCTTAATGACTCCCCCTTTATGCAAGCTAAACATTTTACAAATATGATCAGTTACTTTACTTTAAGCCTTTGAAGCCTAAACAATGCTCTTCCTTACTTGAAACGCCTTTGTTGAAATGCAAGAAATTGAAGACTGAAACTATGGTGTAGTAGTGGGTGTTTGGGAATGAACATTAGCTCAGATACTCACATTTATTATAGACTTTTTGTGGTCTTAATGCAACATTTTACAAAGCACTGACAGGGCCACCAAGGAGTCAACAGCAGAGAAACCTATTTAGCAAGCAGAAATGTCCCAGTGTTCAGGATGCATCATAGACAGGTTATTTTTCATGTATATCTTCCAACAGCAAACCAGCAAACCTAACGTTAGCGAACGTTAGAGTTGTGGCTAACTAACTTAGTTCCTGTCAGTATGGTCCGAAAAGAATGAGATGGCAGTCGAAAGAGACAAATACAGTGCTGTTATCAATTTGCTCGGTATAACCGAGTTTATGTTTCTCAAATACACCAACAATCAAACTAGCCTCCATCACTCAACCAATGCTAACGTTAAACATTTTTTACCTATGGACATAACATTAAGCTGGTGTAACATTAACGTTCCCGCAGTAAAAATCAAGAATGTCCGATAAACATTCTCAGGTTTATTTCGGCTTCAAGAAGAAATGGGAATTTAATTTCACCTGAAAATCATCCTACCTACGTGAAACCGTAAGCTAGTTTTGCGTTGTCGGTGTAGGAAGTCACAGTGAAATAAAACCAGAGCCTGTTTACCAAAACCAAGTCAAGTAATGCATGTGTGTCTTGCAGAAAGACGTTCTGCCATCTGGTGGACAAACTATGCAACGCCAATACTGGAAATGCAGCCTAAATGAAGGATCAATATTCAGTTTTCCTTTTTTTAAAAACAATTTATCGACCGTTATAATTGTCGTTACCGATAGTTTGGAAAATGCCTAATTTCGGCCGATAATAACGGCCCGCCAATAAATCAGTCGGGCTCTAATCTCCTACTCCATCCCCTACTCTTGCAACTTTTGTGTATGTTTGTATGTGTGTGTCTGTGCGTGAGTGTGTGTGCGAGCATGCGTGTGAGTGTGTTTGTGTGCGTGCCTGTGTGTGTGTGTGTGTGCCTGTGTGAGTGTGTGACTGTGTGCGCGCGTGTGTGTGCGCGTGTGTTTATGTGTGTGTTTTAAGGGTGTCACGATTTCGATTTTATTTCGAAATCGATCGAAATTACATCTCAATCTCGAACTTCGAACTTAAAAGTAGAATCGACGATGCAGCCACACCCCCAATGTCACGTCCAGCGTGTATACCAAGACGCACAAACACACATGCACGTGCTGAACTGCAGCGTCAACACTCCTCTAATTTTAGGCTACAGCCAGTTAAAATATAGGCCTACACACCAACCTACCGAAATCAAAGCCCCTCTTGCTACTTTGAAATCACCGGTGTGGAAGCAAAGATTGTTAAGGCGGTGGAAGTATTCGTTCATTCACGTCAATTAAAACTAACTTAGCCTACTCAACTTAGCAAGTGAAAAGATGGTCTAATTACAGTCCAAAGTTACTTTAAGGCTTAAAATGCATATTTATAAGTACATATTCCATGAACACTAACCTTGGGTCTCTTCGGAGTGTGCTGAAACAATCAAATTAACATTCTGTGTTGTTTCATTTTACTATGTTCACGTCTCTGTTTTAGCCTAAAGTTAGTTCTGTTTACATTACAACCTCGCGGTTGGAACGGTTCAAAGCGGTTTCAAAATAAAAGCCCCCCGAAAAAGAAAAGGCCAAAAAGAGTAAATAACATATAAGGAATGCATTAATAGTAATATTTTAAAAAGATCGAAAATCGAATTGAATCGTGACTTTAAAATCGAAAATTACATCGAAATGAGGATTTGGAGAATCGTGACACCCCTAGTGTGTTTGTGTGTGCGTATCTGTGCGTGTGAGTGTGTGTGTGTGCATGTGTGCGAGCATACGTGTGAGTGTGTTTGTGTGCGTGCCTGTGTGTGTGTGTGTGTGTGTGCCTGTGTGAGTGTGTGACTGTGTGCGCGCGTGTGTTTGTGTGTGCGTATCTGTGCGTGTGGATGTGTGTGTGTGTATGTGTGTGTGCATGCGTGTATGTCTGTGCGTGTGGATGTGAGTGTGTGTGTGCTTGTATGTGTGTGTGTATGTGTGCATGTGTGTGTTTATATGTGTGTGTGTGTGCTTGTATGTGTGTGTGTGTGTGTGTATGCGTGCATGTGTGTATTTATGTGTGCTTGTGTGTGTGTGTGTGTGTGTGTGTGCGTGCATATGTGTGTGTTTATATGTGTGTGTGTGTGTGTGTGTGTGTTTGTGAGAGAGAGTGTGTGAGACAGTCCAAGACCGGATTTCCCGAAAGCATCGTAAGCCTAAGATGGTCGTAAAGTCCCTCTTACGAACGTCTTAAGATTTGCCGACTGTTTCCCAAAACCATCGTAGCTTAAGAGCGCCGTGAAAACACTCGTAGATCTATGAGTGATCTAGAGTTCTCGTTACCAGCTAAGAGCGTCTTAACAGGTACTGTACTTCTCACTGAGGTCACCAACAGGACATACAGGGGAATTACAACTTACATGATCCAGCTTACGTTCCCATTCTTTATTGTATTTACTTGTGATGAATCAGATTTTAGCGTGCAAAATAGCATAGCCTACATTTAATGGTCATAATAATGTGATTAAAAGCGGACAATAATGCAATGAAGTTATGAAATGAGACTTTGCCAGAATAGTCTGCCATTATCTTTGTGTAAGTGTAGGCTATCTTTTATTAGGCCTATGAGTTAAAAGCAGAGAAAGAAACAAGTATTGTAGTCTGTGCTGCATCAAAATCTAAGCCTACACATTTCCTCATTTCCTCGACTTCTTTCTTATCTTCAAACGTGTGACACCGCGAAACATTATTGCACGGTGCAACAATCTAATCTTAAATAATTACAATTATTTATGTCTGTGAGTGGTATATAGCCTACATGGGATGCTTAGGCCTACATGCAGATGTCAAAGTGTTTCTATTTTCGTATTGATGTGAATTAATGTGTAGATCCAAAGTTTAAATGGTAGGCCTAGCTGTGATGTGCAGTCACCTGACATCACCATCAAATTAGAGGATATTTCAGAACTATTAACGTGGACAGTCCACTCAGTGCACGCATGTTCGAAAAACCAAACAAACGATCTTAAGATGAATCGTAGAAAACCCTCGTAAGTACGTGTCTCCATCGTTATCGGGAAACTGGGCCTTGCCTTCTCTCCTCTCCTCATCTTCCCCTACCAGTAACTCTTCGCTCAACACCACCATCTACAGGCCGATGGGTGTAGTCACTAAATGTACACATAATTTCATTGATTTTATGGCCCCCCAATGGATGAAATTCTATGAAACTTGGCATACCCCCAGAGGATGTCAGGTTAATCATACTCATGAAATTTGGTGCAGTTCAGGACATCTCAACTGAAGATAGGGATTTAGCGATTTAAGCAGAATAATGTTGCATTTAGTTTTTTTACCGAGGGGGGGGGGTGCAAATCACAAATGAGTAGTTATGGGGTAGGTTGATGCGGGCCCTTGAGACCAACATACCATACACAACATCCCACCACCCCCCCTCCCCAAATTATTTTTTTCCATAAAAGTCTAGTGGGACTACTACATGCCCACCAAGTTTCATGTGCCCCAGTGTTTTGGTGTCCAGGGTATCGTTGACCAAAATTTCAGGAAGTAGATGACTTTAACAATCCCTATATGACCGCTACGCTAACGGTCATAATAAGTGTAGAGGTATACAAGTATTTTGGGGGAAGGAGGAGGCACACTTACTCATGGTAACCAGAGGGATGGCAAAAAAATACTTTTGACAGATGGTTCATGGACGTTCTGTTCTTTTAAAAAGCCAGATGGGGGCCAGTGAACAGCACTTCGACCTTGAGCAGGGTGCTAGTGGTTGTGTCTAACAAACTGCAGGCTCTGAGAAAGCCCAGGACCTGAAGAAAATAATGCAGTTCAGATGTAATGAGCACATGGGGCACTACTTTACAGCCAGAACAAAGTGATGTTTACTTTACATGCTTTGGGTTGAGAAGAATCTCTGCTCCAATATTTGGAAGTGATGTCATTCAGAAGTCTTTTAATATACCGCACATCTAAATGTACCTATATATTGGCCTCTGATAAAGTATCAGGAGGATCCTTGGAAGTATGCTATACCTGTAATCCTCCTTGACCATTAATGGCATTACATTTGGACGAAGGTGTCTCCTTAGACAGGGAAGTGGCGTAACTGTGAGGTGGTAAACACTGAGTCAAGATAAAAACTTTTTCGTTTCAATTTCACCAGATATCCACCATGACAGGTTTTTATTCTAATGAACAATTGAATCCCCTTGGCATTAGAGGGCTTTATATTTATGTTTTGACCAAAGTGATTTACAGTATATAAACATTACATTGTTCATTAAAAATAATAGTTTCAAATAAAGTCAAGAAGGCATAATAATAATAATATTAATAATAACAACAATAATTATAATGATTTAATACACACACATCTCTTGTCTACATGAACAAACATGCTTTGTAACTTCTGTTCCTGCCCAGCTTCTGAACCTCTTCCTGGCCTTGCTGTTCAGCTCCTTCAGTGGAGATAACCTGGCCCCACTGGACGGTGATGAACAGAACAACCTCCAGATCGCCATTGGGAGAATCACCTGGGCCAAAGTCTTTATCATTGGGTATGTTAGGAGGCTTCTTGGGCTGAAACCCAAAAAGGGTTGGGGGGGAGATGAGGATCACATCAACAACTTGGTTCTGAAGCATCTGGACTCAGACAAGCCTAAGCTAAAGAAAGTGGACAACAAGCAGGGCGCCAGCGATGATGGATCCTTTCTGAACACTCCCGTCCTCAACGTGCCGATCGCCAAGGGAGAGTCAGACTTTGACACTTACGATGATGATGGTACTTCAGGGAATGAGCATAAGGCAGAAGATGATGAGAAAACTAAGGTGTAAATCTCTCTCTCTCTCTCTCTCTCTCTTCATTCGTGAGTGTTTCTGTGGTCATAGTGTGTGGTTTGCTTCTGATTCACAATGAGATGTAACCAGATGTATGATGTAAAAAGCAAATGTTATTAAACAGCCATTAGCTACATACAAGTTGTCATTGAAGCTTGATCAGGTGCACTATGTAAGCCTGGAGCACAGCAACATCTGTCACAATTTGTCACCTGGACATTGTCGCTACCCGTTTTGAAGCTAGAATAAATTGACACCGTATTTTGGAGGTTTTAGTTATGGGCTATAATGGCTGGCCATAGTGGCAAAGCGGATGACATCTAATAACATTTGTGTCACCCCTATGGCAATGCTGATAACTTGGCTAACTGTATTTGCTCATTTAAAATGATGAGCAATAAGTGCAAACATTGATGGTTCCGTGCAAAGCTCCCACAAACCACATGATCGCTTTAGTTTATGAACAAGACACTTTGCGATTTTTCACATAGATCTCTGTTGTTCCTGTGCCGCCATGTTCCTGCCCCCAGAGTATAGTGTTTTTTGTACTGACAGTACTCGTGACCTCGAGAAACGGAGATCTATGTGAAAAATCGCCAGATTTCCCCTTTAAGGTCCTAGAGTTTACTGTAATATGCTATGCTTATATTGTCTATGCTGTACTGTACTGTTATATTATCACAAATATTTTACAAGTTACAGTTGACTTGACAACCCATGCTGCTGGCCTCAGGTAAGAGTATTAAATGTTTGGTGTCTGTCTCCATGTTACAGCAGGAGGATCATGCAGATAACTGTTCAAAAAGCAGTATGGTGGACAAGGGTCCTGCTATAAAGGAGATGAAGGAAGAGAAAAGGGCGGACTTGCCTCAGCCTCAGGAGTGCCTCACCGAGAGTAAGTCCCACAGTCACTAGCGATGTGATTAATATGCGTCCAGTTGTCCATTCTGTGTTCTTAATGCATAACGGTACATTATATGACCGCCACATGGTGTGATCACCATACTAAAAAGTAACCAAAACTAATGAGATTGGAGGGTGAAGATGGGAATACTGTTTGCAATGCAAATGTCACTGTGGCTCTTATTGTCTGGAATAATACAGTGTATTAAAGGTCATCTGTGTAACGTTTTCAGTTGTTTGTTAACAAAATCAACATTTCCCATAATAAATGTGGCGCCATTCATGTTTAATTACCACCACTACCAAATCGAAGCATACCTATTGGCTTTGAAATCCTCATTTACATCAACATAGTGCACTGTCGACTCACCATGTACATGCGCCATTTTAAAATAACAGTGGCCAGCAAGGGACATATGCGAAATACAGCTCAGTCTTTGGCTTCTGCATGCATAGAAAAAACATTAGCTTGGATTCATCTGCAGAATGTCCTTACATTCAGCAATGTAAGTTATGAACCCATTTTCTAAGTCAAAAATACAAATTGTATTTTCCAACGAAATAAATAAAGAGAAAATTGTTTGATCTGTCACCATCTCACTTGATCTCTGGTTTCTAGACCCAGAGACAGATGACAAGCTAACCTAACATAGTTTTGCTAGAACTAGCAGACTACCACAAAGTTGCTGAACGTGTGTTATTACAATATACAATATACAAGTGTAACCAAAGTCCTTAGCTGCTACCAAGCTAGCGAACATAACAAGCCGTTCCCATTCCCTTTCCGTTTACTGTGCTAACGTTAGCTAGCTCGATTAACAGACAAAATGAAACCAAAAGAGTGTTTCATTGGCATCACACACAAGCAATGGCAATAAAATAGTACACAAAACTTTATTAATTTCTTGTTATTGCTTATTCAGAGAGAGGTTTATGCTTTGACCTGCCTAGGAGTCCAGAACTAGTGCCAGTTTTGATGTGTGACGGCTCCCGTTCTTAACAAGGCAGCGCTTGACATGTTGGTTGCTATATAACTCCTAACCACTAGATGGGAGAATTTCTTACACAGGGAGGCTTTAATGGTGTGTAAAGCCAGAGCCCGTCTACGGAGAGCCTTGGCACTTCCTATTAAGCCCCATTGCATCGAAGTTGGTTGCAGTTCCATTAGAATTCCACTGGGGGTGATCGCAGGCGAGTGCAGGTTGAATGGGGGTCTATGGAGCTAGACGACTAAATGTATCTCTTTCACCTGCTTGTCGTGGAAGAATCGTAGTTTTTATTGTAGTTTATGCAAGTTCAATATAGATTTTAGATCTAAAGTTGAATGAACGAGTAGTTATGTCCTTTTCATTTCTTACAGGTTGGGTCGTTGTTGCCCATATCACGCTAGTATTGTGCTAATGAATGACGTCATTGACATATTTTAAAGGCTTTTTAGAAGACTTACGTGACTTCAAAAAATATAACAATCAACAGTGTGTATTTTCTTTGCCTCTCCTAGCGAATGCAACATTCAAATTACTACTCAAAAAATTATATCCAGAGAAAAGTGGATATTGAGGGGTAAAGCTCCATAGACCTCCATGCATTCTGCACTCGCCTGCGAGCGCCCTCAAGTGGAATCTGAGGAGGAACTGCACCCAGTCCAGAAACCGGAAGTAATCAGACAGTGCCAATTCTCTTCCTATTAGACATTCTCTGGTAAAGCCTTAACAACTTTGTGACGGTCTAGCTACGACCGCACATGACTGGTGAACTGTCAGCACTCGTCCTCTACACATCAGCTGATATTTGTGCACACACACACCACACACTCGTACATGGGCCATTGCTATGTGGGTAACACTTTTTTTAAGATGTGTAAGAAACAACACAACATGGAGCTATTAGCAATGGTGGCACATTTATTGTTTGTCTGAATTAGACACAAGTTTGAATGTTTGTCAACCGATCTACCGATTCGCGTTCATGGCGTCCTCTCGTTCCAGCTTCTGAAGGTCGGGTGGCAAAGGCATAGACAGTAAAAGAAAAGGAGGGCCGCCTGGATCGCATGGACTGTTTATTGTTTCCGGGCGGTATTGGAACGTTCCATTAGGTTAATTGATTGTGGGGTATTTCGAGACGGAACTGATCAAGCCGCATCGATGATTAGTCTTTCCACATGTAACCAAGTTTATTATTTAACAATGTATTTAGCTCATTCTGCTAGTGACAAATGATATATGCTTGTGGCCCAGGGTCTGTCTTGTCTATTGTGTGTTAATTGATTGTTTAGTGTTTACCTGTCTATGTTAAATGGTGCTGGCCACCAGATATATGTTCCCCTCTGTCTTGTCTTATCTGGCCTATGTGATGTGTAGGGTACTGTAGAGTACTATGACTGTTACAATGCTGCTGTATTTTGATTAGAAGCTAAAGCAGATCTTTCATACTGGTTCAATCTTGCAAGATTAGATGCTAAAGCAGATTTTTCATACTGGTTCAATATCGCAATTTTGGAAGATTATTATAAAAGAAATTCTGTGCATTTTTCTATGGACTCTTCTGCTTGGTTGTTCGAGCCAAGCCGAATAATAAATTACTGTCCATCTTCACTACTGTCTCTGCTTCTTTGGCCACACCCACATTTGTTAATGGTAACTTCCGCTCGGTTCCATTACAAACTTATTAACAACCTAATTATAAATCATTTATAAACCCTTTAGAAGTGTATATTTTTGTGGTACCTTTAGAAAGAGCATTTACAAAGCCCCCTCTTCTCTTTCTTGTTCCCTGTTCACAGATTGTATCCACTGCTGTCCTTGCCTGGCCCTCGATATCACCCAGGGTAAAGGGAAATCCTGGTGTACCTTTCGGCGCACATGCTATTCCATAGTGGAGAACAAGTACTTTAAGGGCTTCATTATTTTTGTGATCCTGCTCAGCAGTGGTGCTCTGGTAAGCTGGGATTTAAATATCATCATTGCACATTTGAGTTAGATTCAGAAACAGTTTATTGGCCAAGTGTATCGATACACACATTATGTACTCTTCATATTGGCACATGCAATAAATCTGGCTCCAGTTATTTGTCAAGAATACCATACATGTATGCTAATGCTACTGTTGTCTGAATGGACAAATTGCATATTCCCTGTAATTTTCAACTTGTCATCGGAAATGCCCACAATCAACCTTTTCACATTTACATGACGTAAGCAAAGTGCAGCGCAAGCGGCATTTTGCCGCTTTGCCGCTCTTGCCTGTGCCGCGGCCGAAGTTTGACCATGTTGAACTTTGGCGGCGGCGCGCTGTAAATCATGGGTATTTTTCGCTGAGCCCGGCAGCAAGCACAACAAAAATCTTTGGAACATTACCTCAACCAAGACCAACCTAGCGGCGAGCGCAGCACATGCTTAACGGCTCGTGTCCATTATCGCGTCAAAGCCCACCGCGCCGCACATAGCCCATTGATTTCCTATGGAGAGCGGCAAGGCGTGGTTTACGCTTCCGCAATGCACCTTGGGAAGGCGGCGCGGCCATTCGAACAGAGGCGGCGCGTCAAGAAGTTGGGCTCGGCTGAACTTTATGCAAATGAGAGCGGTTAACGCGAGGCGGTTAGCCAATGAAAGTACATCTTCGGTAAACAAGTTCTGTCCTTTGCTCTAGTCTTCCAATCTGGAACAATAGCCTGCCAGAAAGATTTGTTCCGCCTGATAATCGTGTAGGTTTTATGAAAATATATTAAGCTATATAGTGGCGAAGAAGTTAAGTTTAGAACAAGTTCGCCACTGCACCCTATCAAAAAGACCTTGTTGGCGACTTAAACCAAGACAGAAGGTCCTTTGACGAACCATGTCAGTGATATTTGTGAGTGTTTCAATAAAATATGTTAACAGTAGTAGGCTACCTCCACTTTTGTAGCCTACGTTAGCTGGCATTGTGTAATTAAATAAAAAAAAAATGTTACACCATATACTTTAGCCTATACACGCCCACAAGCGGCGACGGGAGAGAGGGCTAGGCGTCTGCAAGCGTCTACGACACGTTTTTTACCTCCAGGCGCTCAAATTAAAATGTTTCCCTATGGAACATTGCGACTGACCGTTACAACGAACCTTGCGTTTATTCAAACTTGAGACGCTCAGCCGTGGTCTACTGGTTAGCGCTTGATGCCCCTGATGCACTAGCATGCGATGCGAACTCCCCAAATCGCAACGCTACCCTCCATGAAAACGCTTTGATGGGCATTCCCTTTTGTAGATGTGTGGAAACGGCAGGGCAAGAGCAGGTAGCCTAGTAAACAACCAAACAAAAATGTTTCCCTCCACTATTTTGAAATTACAGAGGGAAAGTCACATCTATAAATTAGTTTGCAAGTTGGGCGGTCATTTCAATCATGAAGTTGTCCCTGTAGGATTCTAGCCACACATCATACAAACACGGAAATGTAGACACTGCTATGATTATTTTTTCTCATCTGACATGTTTCTGTAAGTTGGCGGTAACCACACTACCGGAAAATTAGGTTTTGTTTAGGCTACGTGATGATGGACCTCCCCTGCGTTTTGCTCTACTATTGGATACTCGCCTCGCGATGGACGGATTCATTTGCATAAAGTTGGGGATTGCTGAACTTTTTGACGCGCCGCAGCCACAGCACTCGTCGCACCGCATACCCAGAATCGTATGCGGGTGCGGAATTCGCTTCTCATAGAAATGAATAGGGATACTGCGTCGCGGTGTTCGCATCGCATGCTAGTGGATCACCGGCGTCAGACTTGTAACCGGAGGGTTGCCGGTTCAAACCCCATCCAGTAGGCATGGCTGAAGTGCCCTTGAGCAAGGCACCTAACCCCTCACTGCTCCCCGAGCGCCGCTGTTGTTGCAGGCAGCTCACTGCGCCAGGACTAGTGTGTGTTCACTTTGTGCTGAGTGTGTTTCACTAATTCACGGATTGGGATAAATGCAGAGACCAAATTTCCCTCACGGGATCAAAAGAGTATATATACTTATACTTAATTAAAAAATAGACTTTTGAGGTCGCATGTTTGGATGGTTGCTTTAATTTTGGAAATCAAATCCAGTATGTAACATTGTCGTTGCGGGTGGGAGCATGACACTTTTCGTCACTGAAAATTGACAATGGACTGTACGAAATCTGATTGTTTATTGGGAAATTACCCATAGTGTTAATATATTGTATGCTATTTCGCAGGCCTTTGAGGACATCTACATTGCAGAAAGACAAACCCTTAAGATAATTCTGGAGTATGCCGATCAGGTGTTCACATGTATCTTCATTGTGGAGATGCTCCTCAAATGGGTAGCTTATGGCTTCAAAGTATATTTTACCAATGCCTGGTGCTGGCTGGACTTCCTCATTGTTGATGTAAGTGTTATTTGAAGCTGAATATTGGCATATTTATTTTAGGGCTGCAGCTTACAATGATTTTCAGAATTGAATAATATGTTATTTATTTTCTTGATTCATTAATTACTTGCTTGTCTTATAATATGTCAGAGAATTGTGGAAAATTACGTCCGGAATTGCCTTGTTTTGTCCACATATATTCAGTTTACCATTATGAGTAAAATAAACCAGAAAATATATGAATTTGGGAAGCTGGGATCAGAGAAGTTTTAGTTGTTTTAATTTCCAATCGACTACCAACATAACTGGTGATGAATTAAATGGTAGACAACGAATAAATTAATTGTTGCAGCACTAGTTTAGTTAGTGTGTTCTCTATTGAAACAAGACTATCTCTCCACTCTGTAACATTTTGGACTCGGGTCGAGTTACATGGATACTCTTTAAGACACACTGGTTGTACCAACCACACCCTCAGTGCAGCATAAAGCACCAGTGTATGGGACTAGTGCTTCATATTCAGTATGTTTATATGACACTCGGAAAAATATAATTATTTTTATGTTAGGCTGACCAAAAACTTTTTAAATGCATGTAAATATGTTAGTCCATCAGGCAAAATCAAAGTTCTTTTGGCCAGACTAACACACCCAGGTTGAATAGCTCCTGCATTCAGTATTTTTTAACTGGTGGGTCGGGACCCAAATTACGAGTTAGATAAAAAGGATACTGTACATAACCTTCTCTTCTCGGATCGTGCAATAACTAATCTGAAACCGCTCCCTTTTTAGCCAGAAAACTTGCCAAACATCTTTTGTCTTATAAGGTGTGTTTTGTTCTCCTATAGTCCTATAGTTGCTTTGGCTGTTGACCAGGTTATCTGTTATCCACTCTTAACTCTGTCTTATCTTAGGTTTCCATTATCAGACTGATGGCCAACATCCTGGGTTACTCAGAGCTGGGGGCAATGAAGTCCTTAAGAACCCTCAAAGCCCTGAGACCCCTCAGAGCCCTCTCCAGATTTGAAAACATGAGGGTGAGTTTTGTAAAGTAGGATACTTGTTGTGAAACTTGTGACTTATACCGAAAAATCGCTAAGATTGCCCTGAAGTACAAAACAACAAATCAATCACAATAGCAAATCACAAAAGACAACGACAAATAGGAAAACACAATAACAAAATATAACCGCAAGCGGCAATGGCGGGCCCAAGCACCTCCGGTCCGCAACCCGTGACATTTCGGAACCCAAGAAAGCACCGACATGGTGCGTTTGTGAACTGTGCGTAGTTGTTGTGTGTGCTATTCGTTTTTGCGTGTTATTTTCTAGCACATTTACTTGCCTGGCCAGGTGGGGGCGCCATGCAAGGCAGGCCCATTGGGCGTCATCATAATCATAATATATATTAACCTGAGAAATTTCAGACCATTAATTTTAAGCAAAGAACATTTCTGGCACATTTCCTGTTTGCTAGCATTGCATCCTGCTATGCTAGGCATGTGAGTTACACATGTGAATATCAACAAAATAATATCCAATATTTTATAATATAATATAATTTTATAATATATAATCCAATAAATATATAAATGCATTGTCCATTTCTGGCACATTTCCTGCTTGGCCAGGTGGTGGCGCTATGCCAGACAGGCCCATTGAGAGTCTGGATGTCATCATAATCATAATATCTATTAACCTGAGAAGATTCAGACCATTCATTCAATACACTGTGACTTTGACACATTTCCTGTTTATGTGGTGAGATATTAAAACCAGCCGCAGGCGGTTCATATGGGCAGGTAGGGCAACGCCCTACTAAAAAATCATCCACCCAAAAAAGTAGTTCTTCCTCAATAAAAAATTGTTGCATGTCAATTAATACTTATATAAATTAATGTATTATCATGTTTCTGTGCATTTTTTAACTATTTCTGATCCTTGAAAGTTTGAGTTTTAAAAGATATTCTTAGTTTGATTCGCTGTGCTGTATTGGGACAGGACAGCTCAACGACCGCATTCGACAGTAGATTTATGCTATAACTCTGTCGTCAATGAACGGAACTGCAGTCAGCGCTAACAGAGGCTCATATGGGCAGAAATAAGTCTGCCCCTACGGTCGTATTTTGTTGCACTGTAACACTCACACATTAGTCCACCACATTAATGTAGCCTACTTAAACAGATAAACAAAATGGCAAGCAGCATGGCTAGCAGTATGGCACCTGCTGTGTCAACAGTGTTGGGGAGTAACGGAATACATGTACCGGCGTTACGTATTCAGAATACAAATTATGAGTAACTGTATTCCGATACAGTTACAAGTTAAATAGTTGGTATTTAGAATAGTTACCTTGTTGAAATCAATGGATTATTCACTCTCTAAATAAATTAAGGCAACTCCATTTCCCAGAAGCTCCTGAAAGCAATCTATGATGAAATTGTTTCCATGTTTAAATCCAAGCCCCGCTGTCTTGCACTAGCCTCAAAACTAGCCAGCGCGCATAATGGACGTGTCATCGGACACCCTGAAATGACTGTTTGACAAATTAGGAGTAAAGTAAGTGGAGGTAACTCCTGTTCCTCACTGATCGCGGTTCCTGATGTCTGTTCAAAGGATATTTTCCCAAGTATTAATAGCTCAGGCTACTTCGGCCAATCGGTTACACAGTTTGCTAATCAATAAACAAAGCCTAATTCACGTGTTGATTTAGACCTACAATTAAACCAATAAAATAGGCACTGCATTCTAAGTTTTTTATTCTAACTTAAAATAGCTTTATGGATTTTTTTTTTTCTAATTAGATCTACATTTACGTTTTAAAATGAATTATATGGTGCAGCCTCTGAAGAATTATTCTTGCGAGTAGCATATTTTAACGTGCGGTTTTTGATTGTCATTACGCGATCACGTTCATTTTGAGAGCACTGATATACACTAGCACTAGAATAGTGTTTACATTTACATACGCGAAGTTAGTGGGGGGGCAGGGGGAGCACTGCCCCCCCTGGTGGAAACGGGTAATTGCATTGTTTCAAAAATTAGTGAAATACGTCTGGCATGACCAGATATTTTAAAAATAATTTAAATAACACAAGACAACAATATAAGGAATGGGCTGCGGTTGATGATCGGAGCAGCCAGGTTTTCTCTTGTGATCCTTCACATCGAAAGCGACATTACGGCCAACCAGACGAGGCATGCAGGATGCAAAAAATGAAAATTACTAGTATGGACATCTTGCCGTGCCAACGTTGCAATAAAGGCTGCCTAAATGCCATGTGTATAAATGTCCTGTCAGCTTACTAATTGATTTTGCGTTGTGTGTCGATTTGGACTTTTTATTCCACTTAGTTTAAACAGCAAAGTGGCGAAGCCTTGTTCACCTGTTTGGAACTGGCTGGTGAATGTGACGCGCGTAGGCCTGGCTAGATGACCCTTTTTGTGCATCTAGGCCTATAGTCCATGAGCCACAGGCCCAAAAAGGGGCGTGTCCCTACCACTTGGGGGGGGGGCAAATTCTCACTATATTTTTCTGAAAGCTACATATCTCTGGAGTATAAAATGGTATGATAGCAAGTTGGATCTTGTAGCTTTGTGGCTGTACAGGCCTTCAAAATTGACCTCTGATTTAAAAAAAAGGAAATTCCGCCTATTGGCTTTTTTTTGTTAAACCACTCATAAGAGCCCAGAAAATAATCCAAACCTCATTATTACTGATGCATATGTGGTGTTTGATGTTGGCATACATTTTTTGAATCATAATGTGATTTTGCCCTTCATTTTGGTTGATAAAATTCAAGATTTATGTGTAATAATGAGCAAATCTACGTTTTCAGAGACACAACGTGTTGCAGCACTAATTGAAATGCCCACTACCTCATTAATCAATGTATTTACACTAGGGATGTAACGATTACCGGTATAATGATAAACCGTGATAAAAATGTTGACGATAACAATTACCGTTTTCTTTTGAAATATCATAATTATCACGGTTGATTACCACGGTGTTGAAACCGTGTGTTTAATCCTTCCCAGCTTCATCCGAGCCTGCTTTTGACATACAGTAGGCCTGGTACAATGAAGCAAAATTGGTACCCTACTGATTCTGTTGTCCAATTGATGGTTTTAACTGCTATTTGGATTAGGCTACAACTGATTTTAAAAGGCAGAACATTTTCACCGCAAAACTTGCACTGTATCATTTAGCCGCTCTGCGTTTTTCTTTTTTATCTTCACGTCCACATTAAATCCATTCCACTCACGTTATCAGAAGAGCACAGTAGCCTAAAGTTGTATTTCTCAGGGTAGGAATTTCACGGCGGCCACGTCGTTGCCCCTTGCGTTGGCCGTGATGTCCCTTTGAAAATCAGAGGTTTACAGGCCACGGCCAGACATCAGTATCACATGAAAGAGCTTTTTCTCAGCTTTTAAACGATGTTAGCCGCGAATTGCTATGGTGAACGGTTCGCGAGAAAAGTAAATAATATAATTCAATTTAATCATAAATTCTACTGAAGGTTTTGCGTCCATCACCCTACCCATTCCTCTCGGTGAAATACTTCACAAACCTTTCGTTTAACACATGACAAACCATATATCAGAATAAACAGCAGACCTTACCGAACACAAAGATGTAAAGCAGTCACCTGTACAGTTAGCCGTTCCAGAGTAATCCAGTTTTGAATTTGCAGTAAATTTCGACATGCATGGATGTCTCCAAATTTGGGCTTTAAGTTTTACAATGTGTTTAAATTGTTCCACATGATTTCATAACGGGCCAAATACAAATTAAATGTTACAAATATCACCTAGATATCGGTAAATCAGAGGACAGCTGACTAAGAGTTTGTGAAAGTAGATCACAAAATGCTAAGCATGCATCTAGGCTATTTGAGTTTCTTAAAGCTGAACTGTGCTTAAATTGTTCAATACATGATTTCATAACAGGCCAAATATAAAATAAATGTTAAATATAGCCTAGATATCTGTAAATATTAGATGATCAGATCATTTGCAGTTCTATGTAATATGTCATGTTTCATGTTTTTGTAATGTTTCATACAGTGATGCAGGTCTACTGCAGTGAATAGGCTATACAACTTTGATCATTTTTATAGCCTACTACTGTATAGTTAACTTTGGCCTTGGTGCCCTAACATGTGGCCTTTGTGCCCTCCACCAAATATGCTCAACTGAAGGCCAAGTGGACTTGCCCCCAGAATGGTGAAATTCCAAGCCTGGTCTCACTCATTGGATCCAGATAACAGTAATAGCAACCTCCAAATAATGTTAGGGTAAGTTAAGCTATAAGCACATACCCAATTAAACATGACGGGACACTTTTTGAAACTATTTCAGCTTGTGTAGGCCTATCAGTGCTTTCTGAACATATTGAACACACTTTTAAAAATACCGTGATAATACCGAAAACCGTGATAATTTTGGTCACTATAACCGTGAGGTTAAATTTTCATACCGTTACATCCCTAATTTACACCTTCCTACCTCCCAGCAGAGACTTGAGATACAAATGATTACATAGGTCTGCATTGCTATGCTATTTACTATTTGTAAATGTACTATTCGGAAACACCCTAAAATTCAGTAAATTAGTTTTTAATAAGAGATATTCCAAGAGATCAAAACATCATGATTACCAATCACATATTACCTTTACATTCAAGGAATACCATATGAAAATTGTTCACATCACCACATGTACCCAGCTTAACATAAATATTATAATTTTATAATGTCCAGGGCACATGAAATACATACAGTAATTTCCTGTGTATTAGCCGTATTGTGTATAAGCCACCTGACAGTGTTTTATGCAAGTTAAAAGAAACAAAACCATATACCATATTAACTGCCCCTGTGTATTAACCTCATAGCTGAAGAAATTTAGCAAAATCAATGTAAAAGCTGCAGCTAATAGTTGGGAAATTATGGTAATTGCATCACAGGTGCTAAAATGATCTACATTATACATTTCAGTTGTACTTTTGACTAGTAAGAATGTGGGAATGAGATGTAGATGAACTGGTTGGTGAAAATATTCATACTTTACACATTGTTATCATTATGTACAATTATTATTATGACCGCCGCTAGCGAAGCGGTCATATAGGGATTGTCAAAGTTTTTTTTTTTCCCTGTCATCTACTTCCTGAATTTTTGGTCAACGATACCCGGGACACCGAACCACCGGGGCACATGAAATTTGGTGGGCCCCACTAGACTTTTACGGAAAAATTTTGTTTCGTCCCCGGGGTCCACTCCCCAATTTAACAGTAACCTATAAATTAGTCTACACAATAGGCCTACTCACTGAACCACCTTGCTTATTGTCTTTGCACTTTGCTTATTGTGTGGATTTATATTGTATGATTTAAACTGGCATATCTTACATAGACAGTGTTGCAGAACTGTTTTTACATACAAGTTGGTTCAATATTGCAAACAACTCATATATATTATATTTGACCACGTCTGCTCGCGGACTACTTGGGATAGCTTGCGGACCACCAGTGATCCCCGGACCACACTTTGAGAAACACTGGTCTACGAATATGACAGTGGTCCATTCAAATCTTTTACTGTCTATGGTCAAATCCCAGCCGAGCTATAACTGTAGCTCGACTTACCTGTGCATGGAAACATACTGACTGACAAAAAATCAGAATGAGTAATTATAACAGACGAGTAGCCCTGTGGACACACAATATTATTGGAAAATTGAGATGTGTGAAACACTATTTGACTCAAATGGTAATCAGAAATAATTTGTTATAAAAAAGACTAAAATGTGTTGACTAAAACTGACTAAGACTAAGATACCTTTAGTTTTCTTTTGACTAAAACTAGACTAAAATGACGAGACTTTTAGTCGACTAAAACTTGACTAACAAAAATGATATTTGAATGACTAAATATGACAAAGACTAAAAAGGACATTTCGTCACAAGACTAAGACTAAGACTAAATTAAAAATTAACACTACATCAATCTGGCCCATAATCACTCATTTGTGATTTGCACCCCCCCGGTAAAAAATGAAAATGCAATATTATTCTGCTTTAATCGCCCCTATCTTCAGTTAAGATGTTCAGAACTGCACCAAATTTTATGTGTATGATTGACCTGGCATTCTCTGGGGGTATGCCAAGTTTCGTAGAATTTAATCCATGGGGGGGTCTTAAAAAAATTAGATTATGTGTACATTTAGTGACTGTACACTCATTGGCCTGTAGATGGCGGTGCACACATATACACATGCACACACACACAGGCACCCACATACTATCGGTATTAGAACGGCCGATACAAATTCAGTAGGATTAAAAGAAAGCCAAAATATTCATCATCATCATCATGGCTGCATTTCCAGTATTGGCGATAAGTAGTCGTTTGTCCACTAGATGGCGCATCGTTGCAGTGAGACGTAATTTTGTTGGAAGTTAAACGTGGGTTGGAATAACAATGGACGCTTCCTACAAGGACTATAGTTTACCGCAGAGAACGTCTAATAAGGATAGGATGATGTTCACATGAAATGTAATTCCCATTTCTTCTTGAAGCCGAAATAAATCTGAGGATGTTTATCGGACATGCTTGGTTTTTACTGCAGGTACGTTAATCTTATAATATCAATAAGGACCTAGGTAATGTTACCGTTAGCGTTGGTTGAGTGATGGAGCCCAATTTGATTGATTGCATTTGTAGAAAACTATAAATGCAGTTATGCCAAGCAAATTGATAGCAGCACTGTAATTGTATCTTTCGACTGTCATTTGTTGCACGTGCTACAAAAATCATTCTGTGCAATGGAAGATTTACCAACGTTACACCGGTCTAATACAGTTTTGCCTATACATGCATGAGACTGAGACGCCTGTTTATTTTGTTTTAAGTGCGTGCAGGGTGTGAGAGGGGAATTTGATTCCAGCTTGGTAGTTGTAATCTGTGAAATTAAAAAGCACGTGTGTGTGAAGTATCCAAACAATGACACCTTCATTTCATTATGGCTGCTTTAGCAACACACCTTAAGCTACTGTGTAGTGCAGGGGTCTCAAACACCCGGCCCGCGTCCGGCCCAATTCTGGCCCGCGACGTATGTCAAAATAATAATGTAATCCGGCCCTTGAGACTTTTTAATTGCGACAAACAACGATACTGATTAAAATAGACGATAGTTCCAAGTACGGTGACAAATCTCATTTGTACTCTGCTCCACTATGTGCTAGACATCCAGAGCTTCATTCAAACCCAAAATCGCTGGGCAAAGTTTTCAGGAAATACTTGTATTATTAGCGAGAAACACAAAGACGTGCATTTGTAATGACGCGGAAGCGATGCAGGCCATAGTGTTGCATAACTTAAAGCAGAAATTAAGCAGAAATAGGCCTACACCAAATGTTAAAAAAAACGTTTACGTGTGATGAAGTCTTAGGTAGGCTATGTTACTCACCTATTTTAAATCTGAAGGAGAATATCCTTTTGGAGATTATGATCGATCGTCTATTGAATGGAGGTGCGTCTGCGTGTATACGACGGTGTCCACTAAGCATACCATGCTTATTTCGACCCTCTGCCCAACATAGCTTGGAGGTTGCAGTGGTAATCGTGATGATAGTGTCCGTAATGGACGTGGTACAGACAGCAGGGCTAGTAGAAATAGGGCTCTACAAAGTCACTTCTGGGTATCAGATTAGGAACTGATTTGACCAGAATACTTTATTGTAGGCCTTGTGGTTTAGAAACCATATACATCTTAGGTGTTGGTATACATCGTATGTTTTTTCCTGTTAATTTGTTATGTGGGTAATATGAAAAAAGGAAAGTAAACCTGCTCAAATATGTTCATCCAGTATTTACTGAGAGGTGCATAATTTGAGGTGCTTGCCATCCAGTGGCAAATTAGATGGGTAAATTTACCCCCTTCATAAACTTTTGTTTTACTCAAAGATTTTTACATTTACAGTAGGACTTTATCTCTGACCACTTTCAAGCCATGGCCTTTTGAAATTTTGATATAAAAATCCAATGGTGTTGCTTTCTTAACCCTGACGCCTATAGTTTGCCAGGTTTAAAAAAGTTATGAGAGGAAAATATTTTATTTGGTGTGAAACACACACATACCTGTTTTTATGCTTTTCATTTGTTTTATATTTTGTATTAATATTTATTTTATCATTATTTTATTTATAAGCTAAAGTTGCTAGCACAGGTGTCTAAAACTAGATAAAAACACTTGCACTTTCTCTTTGCAGTTTTGTGTGGTATTTGAAAAAAAGAACATTGCATTTTCAGAAATAGCCAGCCCTCCAATCAGATGACGTTGGCAGAATTGGCCCCCAGCTCATTTGAGTTTGAGACCCCTGGTGTAGTGGTTCCCATTTAGAAGTGGCTACTTCATTCGCGCTTTCCTTGACTCATGGAGCTGCGTGAATTTTATTACAACTTTTCGCCACGATATGGTAGTTTAAGTCCGCTTGATACTGTAAGGCGTAAGCCATTGGTTTCCAAAGGAGATTTTATTTGTGTCGCCAGCATAGCCTATATGACAATTTATGTTGTAAATAGGCCTACCTTATAAGCCTACCTGTAGCTTAGGGAAGCTAACAGCTTTCTATTAGGATCTAGTTGGTTAGTTACAGTTTTGTCATAACTCCCTGATGCATTTTGCATTTAGAATAGCCAGAGCGTGAACAATATCGGGTGCCTATGGACTAGGCTTGGTGAACCCAGCCTGATCTGCCCGCTATTTATTTTTTGATTTCTTAAAAGATTGAGCTTGGTCTGGTGAAAGCCAGACTAGCCATGGACCTCAGTTACACAATGCAAGGGAACATGAATCAGCCTATATTTGCACGAACAATAACGGACAACAGCTCTTCAACTTTTCAAACAGTTATTTGCACCACTAGATGTAAAACAGCATTTCGTTTCAGACTACTGTTACTTAATTTGTGCATTAACAATAACGTTTCAGACTACTGTTACTTAATTTGTGCATTGACAATAAAGTATTACATGAACTAAAGATGACTAAAATCTTATGTAGAAGAAGAAACATTCACAAAAAATCCATCCATCCAAAAATGACCTTTGTTTTTGATAGCTGTTGAAAACGGCATGGAACTGACAGAGATGTTTTTGTTTATAAATAAATAAATAAATAAATAAATAAATAACATTATGCTGATACCTTTTGCTTTTCCCAAATACAATGTAGCCTACAGGTGTAAGTGACCTTTCATCAATCCAGTTGCAATGGATGAACTGTGATGAACTGCCCTACTTGTGATTGTTTAGAGATTTTAAAGGTTTTATAACAATGCTACATCTTCTTTGGCTTTTCTACAATCTATTGACCTTTTCAGCACCAGTAGGCTACTTTCTGTGCAGCCGCACACACACACTCAGGCATGCCAAACAAGCATACACAAAAGTTTCAAGAGTGGGGGATGGAGTAAAATATGGAGACAAATTGAAGTGTGATTTATTTTCGCGGAACGGATGTACAGGACTGAGCGGCGGTCATATTTTGTATCGCTATGCGGTACATCTAGTTATTATTATTATTATTATTATTATTATTATTATTATTATTATTATTATCATACTTAAAATTGTCTTTCATCTGATGTTAAAATAATTTCCATTGAAAAGAAATAATAACTATTTTCCAAGATCTACAATTACATACATTTACAACAGTTTTAAAAATTCTACACAGTTCTGATGAGATGAGACAGAAACTGAAATTGGATCAATCCATTTTCAGAGGAAAATGAGTTCATTTGCATATCTACAGCAGGCAAAGCAACACAAGAGGTTAGGGATAATCTGATTCAGGCTCATACTACAGGCAAAGATCATGACATAGAGGCTGGAGTCAGATACACCTAAGCACAAATTCCATGATACATTGACAAAGCAAAAATTAAAGACATTTACGAGCATGAGTCAAAAAAGAAAACACAGGCACATGGCAAGACCATTGTGTTAAAGACTGGACATGAGCGAAGTCTTTTGTCACCCTCTTGGACCTTGGCGACACCTGAGGAGACCCCAAGGAAAACCTCTAAAGCAGCACTTGCAAAGCATTTGCAGAAACTTGCATCACTATCAGATAATCTTCCAGATGAATATAATACAGCAACAATCATTGATGGAATGTCTCTGGTCCAGAAGGTCAATAACAATGTCTCAACTTATGCAGACATTGCTGCTGCTATTCATAGCATGATCCGTAAAGAGGCAAAGCAGAGGCAGATAATTGTGTAGATTAAATTAGATTAGACTTAGCTTTATTGTCATTGTGCAGAGAACAAGAACAGAGACAACGAAATGCAGTTTGCGTCTAACCAGAAGTGCAAAAAATCAGAAAAGTGCAATGTGATATACTGTACACAGTATAGGCAGGTGGTGCATAGATATGACAAGAAATATAGTGCAGTGTAGACAGTACAGTTGTTTTGCAGAAGGTGGTTTAGAGTAGCATAAATTAAATATAAATATGTGCGGTGTATTAGCAGTTATAAGAGCAGAATAAATATGGCTATGTACTGTAATATGAACAATGTATGAACAACATGTACAGGTATGTGCAATGTAGTGGCGGTACCATTATAGTAGTAGTAAGAACAATATAGATATATGCAGTGTATTAACAGAATATATTACAGAAAAACTGAATAAATATGGATATTTAGTATTTAGTACCATATAGACAGATATGTACAGTATGTAAAACTATGTGCAGTGTGGTAACAGTACCATTGTAGTGCAGAAACAGTAACATTACAATAGTATTAATAATAAGTGTGAGCAGTGGAATATGGCTATGTATAGTATAAGTGTAATTACAGTATGTACATTTGAAATAAATAGATGGATGGGATAAATGGGTGGGATAGGGTAGTGCAGTTGTGGGGGGGGGGGGGGGGCTAGGGGATGTCCGCCTCCTTGTTGTCCCTGTCAAGGTTGCCATGGTCGTGGACACCTCAACAGGCACAGGCAAGGAGGCATCAGGCGGGGCAGGGGGTGATGGGGGCTTAGTTGGTTGGATGTCACCGGGATGCAGAGCTAGAGTTCAGTAGGGTGACAGCCGCAGGAAAGAAGCTTTCTCTGAACCTGCTGGTTCGGATGTGGAGAGACCTGTAACGCCTCCCGGAGGGAAGTGGGGTGAACAGTCTGTGGTTGGGGTGAGAACAGTCTTTGATGATGCGCGCCTTATGCAAGCATCGCTTGCCCTGGATGGCCTCGATGGAGGGGAGTGAGGAACCGGTGATGTGTTGGGCAGTTTTCACCACCCTCTGCAGTGCTTTCCGGTCGTAGGCAGAGCAGTTGCCATACCAAACTGTGACACAGTTGGTGAGGATGCTCTCGATGTTGCAGCGGTAGACGTTCACCAGGATCTGAGGAGACAGATGGACCTCAGAAAGAAGAGACGCTGGTGAGCCTTTTTGATCAGGGTAGAGGTGTTGAGGGTCCAAGAGAGGTCCTCAGAGATGTGGACACCCAGAAACTTGAAGCTGGTGACATGCTCCACCTCAGTCCTGTTGATGAGAATGGGTGTGTGTGTGCTAGCTTTAGACTTCCTGGAGTCCACAATGAGCTCTTTGGTCTTCTTGGTGTTGAGAGCCAGGTTGTTATCAGTGCACCACGATGTTAGGTGCTGGACCTCCTCCCTGTAGGCCATCTCATCATTGTTGCTGATGAGCCCAATCACCGTAGTGTCATCTGCAAACTTGACAATGGTGTTAGAGCCATGTACAGGTGTGCAGTCGTAGGTGAAGAGGGAGTAGAGGAGAGGGCTCAGCACACATCCCTGTGGTACACTGGTGTTCGATGGCTGAGGAGGTGCGATTATCTAACCTAACAGACTGAGGTCTGTTGGTTAGGAAGTCCAGAATCCATAAGTTTGGTTTTTCTTTTATCACATACACATTTATTGGTAGATGCTTTTTCTTTACCTTGACATGTTTCGACGTATACTTCCACTTGTTCCACAAAACTTCCACAAAACTGACAGGTGGGTCACACCTCCGTAACAACATCAGCTGATAAAAACGCGTCACACTACTCCACCGTGTGACCTTCTGATGAAGATGGAAGTATATGTCGAAACATGTCAAGGTAAAGAAAAAACATCTACCAATATATGTGTATGTGATAAAAGAAAAACCAAACTTATTTATCTCAAGTGTAGACACAATGAATGCAATACAAGTAGTCCAGAATCCAGTTACAGAGGGAGGTATTGATGCCCAGTTCACTGAGTTTGGTGATCGGTTTGGAGGGGATGATGGTGTTGAACGCTGAGCTGAAGTCAATGAACAGCATTCTATAGGTGTTGCTATTGTCAAGGTGGGACAGGGCAGAGTGAAGTGCCATAGAGATGGCATCATCTGTGCTCCTGTTCTGACGATGAATTCAATGAATAGATTAAAGATCCTTTACTCGTACTCCTTTACCGTACTCGTTTCAGCTACAATTTAAAAAACATTTGTACTGCAGACCTATGTATGTCATCATTTAACATTAATTTCAACTCGCAATTGAAAGTAAGGAGGGTAGAATAGTAATGATCAATAAGGTCTGCATTCAGGTATTGCCATAACATGTTGCTCTGAAAACTCAAATTAGCTTTTTTTTTGCACATAAATCTTGAATTTAACCAAAATGAAGAACGAAATCACATAATGAGTCAAAATATGTATGCCAACATCAAACACCACACATGCATCGGTAATAATAAGATTTGGATTATTTTCAAGACTCTTATGTGTTTTAACAAAAAAAGCCAATAGGTGGAATTTCCTTTTTTTTTCAAATCAGAGGTCAACTTTGAAGGCCTGTACAGCCACAAAGCTACAAGATCTGACTTGCTATCATACTATTTTATACTCCAGAGATATGTAGCTTTCAGAAAAATATAGTGAGAATTTGCCCCCCCAAGTGGCAGTGACGACCCCCTGTGGCTCATGGACTACTAGCCTACTGATCGCTGTGGATTACTTTTTTTCGTTTCATTGGATTACAGCAAAATATGAATATTTTTTTCTTAACATGTCTTAACGTAATGGCGTGATTGCGCTTCGTTTCTGCGATTGGAGAGGCATCAGACTGTAAGTGAACACTTCCTTTGAGTCTTGGAGTTCTCGCTATTATTTAAGTCTGCCCTGCACTCCATAGCCTACAGTTTGGAGTTTACTTGCTTTGCCTTTGTAGAATCGAATTGAGTTTTCAATGACTGGTTCTCCTTAAAGCTAAGCATACATGAACTGAAGCATCTTGTTATTTAAACCTCCACTCTGCCAGGTGGCTCGCATGCCAGCAGCACTCTTGAGGCGTCAGAGGTTTACCAACGATCCACAAGCACAGCTAACTGGCATCCGTTACAGGCTATATAGTTCGTTTTTAATAGCAAACAGAAACGTCAAGATGGCAACAGGTCATTACATTCTTTAATCGACAAAATATGATTGTAGCCTACAAAATATTCAATCAATGTGGCGCAAATGAGGCTAGAGGCGGTGGATTAATTTATCAAAAGTGAGCAGCAACCATGATGGGCTAAGCCCCAAATGTTTTCAACTGCTAGGGATAGGCCTACCCCTGTCTATTGCGTTTCAAGACAACCGTGCTGCATTGGATTTCATAAGGACGAATTGTTAAATTGTTACAATGTAATTATATATATCTTTATTTAGCATGTTTGTTTTCTCCTTTTCTGCTCATGCTGTGTACCCCAAGTGGTAGGCCAGGGCCCACTTCCCCGATAACGACGGAGACACGCTCTTAAGAGGGTTTTCTACGATTCATCTTACGATCGTTCGTTTGGTTTTTCCGACTGTTTCCCGAACATGCTCGTAGCGTGAACGCGCGTGCGCTGCTCTTAAGATGCTCTTAAGGGGAGCTGTCCACGTTAATAGTTCTGAAATATCCCCTGATTTGACGGTGATTGTCAGGTGACTGCACGTCACAGCTATAGGCCTACCATTTAAACTTCGGATCTACACATTAATTCACATCAATACGAAAATAGAAACACTTTGACATCTGCATGTAAGCATCCCAAGTAGGTTATATACCACACAGAGACATAAATAATTTTAATTATTTTAAGATTAGATTGTTGCACCATGCAATAATTTTTCGCGGTGTCACTTAAGAACACGTTTGAAGATAAGAAAGAAGTCGAGTAAGAAAGAGAGGAAATGTGTAGGCTTAGATTTTGATGCAGTAGGCTACAGACTAAACCACATGTTGCTTTCTCTGCTTTTTACCTCATAGGCCTAATAAAATATTCACTTAGCAAAGATAATGTCAAACTATTCTGGCAACGTCTCGTTTCATAACTTGATTGCATTTTTGTCCGCTTTTCATCACATTATTATGACCATTAAATGTAGGCTATTTTGCACGCTAAAATCTGATTCATCACAGGTAAACACAACAAAGAATGGGAACGTAAGTTGGATTATGTATTCTAAGTTGTAATTCCTCTGTATGTCCTGTTGGTGACCTCAGTGAGAAGTACTGTTAAGACGCTCTTAGCCGGTAACGAGTACTCTGGAGCACTCGTAGATCTACGAGTGTTTTCACGACGCTCTTAAGCTACGATGGTTTCGGGAAACAGTCGGCAAATCTTAAGACGTTCGTAAGAGGGACTTTACGACGCTCTTAGGCTTAAGATGCTTTCGGGGAAGTGGGCCCTGGTCTTAGCTGCTACAATTATTATTTTTTTGTCTGCCCCCCCCCCGGCTCGAATGTCAAACTCCGCCTATGTCATTTGCGTTCCACCTGTCATATGCGCCCCTCACTTGTACTGGGTTGATGCCACCAAAAAATCTCACAGGCACACCTTAATTATAATTTCTGGCTACGCCCTTAAAGTAGGCTATTTATTTGGTGTGTTTTGATTAGCCTAGTCGCCTGCTGTAGTTTAATGGTCACCTTGCTATTTTGAAGTTGTATCAGGTAGCTTAGTTGACTTTACATTCTCCTATGTGGACCTAACACTTCAGCCATTTGGAACAGAAGAACACACCAGAATAGGCCTTTTTAGTAGGCCTAAGCAGGATTTGATGGCCGCCTTCCTGGGGTCCTATGTTCCCCGCTCAGGGTTAGGGTTAGGATTATGGTTATGGTTAGGGTTTTAAAAAAGGGTCCTATGTTCCCCGGTCCCATACAAAGCGGGGAACATAGGTACGCTCCTGCATTCCTAAACTTATAAAATGCAATTCAATGCGGAAGTAATCTAAGTATTCAGAATACGTTACTCAGATTGAGTAACGTAACGGAATACATTACAGATTACATTTTTGGGCATGTATTCTGTAACGGAATACGTTTTGAAAGTAACCCTCCCAACACTGTGTGTCAAACACTGTAAAGACTGGATTAAAAATCCATTTGAACGACTGAAAGTAGAGGAGAAGTTAGCAATCAACAACCTTGGCCCAGACAGACCAGACTTTAAAATAACACAGAAAACTAAGGACCATAAGCGGAGGGAGCGGAGGGGGCAGGGGGGGGGGCGGTCGCTTCGGGCCCACGACCGCAAACGGTGCCCACTTTTGGCCAAATCTATCTTGATTAATTGTTATATTTACCGATGCTTATTTGTACTGATTGCTGGGGGAAAATAATAATAAAAAAAATGATACTAAAGATGCCACTGGTCCGTAGAGTGCGCTCACAATGGGAGTTTGTCTGTCATGCTGCAAATTAAATTGCCTGCACTCTCCCTCTCGCTACACTGTTGCGTTTTAAAAGCGAAACTGATGCCACAACCGGTCTGGGTTTGCCTGAAGTAGCCTATGCTACAGGCTGCATTTATTACAGAAAATCAGCGACATAGCATGTAGGTCTAGTCTACACTGTGCCTATTTAGAGACAGGAGCATAGGCCTAAGCCTGCCGCGACAATAGCAGTCACTATCAGGCGCGCCAGCAGGAATGAATGGTAAGCGCAGTAGCGCACCATACACCTCCGCTCGCAACAAAACATTGAAAGGCTTAATAATATTTGTCCGTTTCCTTGTTTCGTTTGTGCATTGGTCACCTAAAAAGTAGCCTAGTACAAAATCCATAATGCAATATACAACAACAACGCCTAATAACGACCTATTCCTTTGGACAACTTTTTACGGCCCTATAAAGGGTAAAGTTACCTTTAGTTTTGTTCTAGTTTACCGTTGTGTATGGCTTTAAACAGCGTTCGCGCTTTAACATCAGTAAACATTATTCAGTATAATCCAGATATAATGTAACGTTTTGACAAGCATTTTGTCTACCTTGTTCATCTGAAATAACTCCTCTAGTTTTGCTGCCTCCATCCTTTGCTACCTCCACCCTTTCATTGTTTCCATAAAACGTTCCATAATAGCCTTGAAGTCTTGAGTTAGTGAATTAGCTTAACATTGTGTGTTGATAACAGACAACCATACTAAAAGTAGCCTAGCCCACAACTTAATTGCTGCGTGCGTTTGTTAGGCTATTATTCCCTCTCCTGCTCAAACAAAAAGTGCGTACATTAAAGTTGATTTTGACAACGTGTTTACAAATTTTGAAGAAAATTGTAATAGCCTATTGTCGAGCAGTTAATGGGATACTGCACAGTTGTGAAGCAGTTGGGAAGTTATGGTGGGCTAACTTTGTGTGAAGTGAACACACAGGGGAAATTCTCTCTCGTTGAGTTGCCTGATGGTACGCACAGTGCGTACGGCCGTAGGCCTACACCTGCAGGCGCGCCTGATCACTACAGTTTGCATCGTCGCAGGCCTAAGCTGCCCCGATGCACAGACTAAATGGTAGGCTAGGTCATCAGGACATAAACAAAATGCCTTAGCCTCTAATAAGCACAATATGAAGTGGACTAAATAAAAACATGATGTTGGGATATTGGGATAAACACCAACAGGGTCCCACTAAAGATCGTTGCACCCCCTATAGTGAACCATTAGCTCCGCCCCTGCTAAGGACAGAGGGAAGATTTACGCCAGGACCTATTCCCGAACCTGGTTTCAGAAAAAGAAGTGGCTAAGTGGTTGCTCAACAAGGAAAACAGTATTGTTGTGAGCAAGTATGCTTGTGTGCCCCAGTCTCTTACCCGGCACACTGGTAGCCAGACCCAGAGGCTGGGAAAAGACAAAAACGTGCATCACAACAGTTACCGGAGAGCGTGCGGAACTGTATGGACAAAAAGTGGTGTGCGTGTGCATCAACGGTGAGACGGCGAGCATTCAGGATGATTGCATTCTCGGCCTAGACGTGCTAGGGAAATGGGGGGCTGTGGTGGACATTTTCTGGTTCACACTACACTTGGGGACGAGCAGCGTAGTGACTCCTACCCGCTCCCCCGCATTGACGATGCGCTGGACAGCATTGCCGGCTCCTGCTGGTTTAGCTCACTGGACTTACGCAGTGGCTACTGGCAAATTGAGCTAACTTTGAGCGGCTGATGGAGCGTGTCCTGGCGGGCATTCCACAAACATGCTGCGTGGTTTACCTGGACGACATCCTGTGTCATGCAACAGACTTCACCGGTGCCATAGGACATCTGGAGAAGGTGTTCGGCGTCATACGGGGTGCTGGGCTCAAACTGCACCCGAAAAAGTGACACCTGTTCCGGAGGCAAACCGGGTTCCTGGGCCATGTCGTGGGGGCCGCCGGAGTGGCCACCGACCCAGCTAAGGTGGAGATGGTGAGACGTTGGCCTGTTCCGCGAGATGGTGCTGAGCTGCGGAGCTTCCTGGGCCTGGCGTCATATTACCAGCGTTACATCCGGGACTTTGCTACAGTCGCCAGCTCGCTGCATCGATTGACGCACAAAGGCCAGCTCTTCGAGTGGACGTGAGAGTGCGACGCAGCATTCCGGCGGCTGCGGAGGGCGCTATGTGAGGCCCCAGTGCTCGCTTTTCCTGACCCTCAACTGCCGTTCATCCTAGACACCGACGCCAGCGATGTGTGAGTGATGTGAAGCACTTTTCAGAACAATCCAAGAAACATGAGTCAAGCAAAGCACATTTACAGTGTGCTATGAAACTAGCCATGTTAGGTCAAGTTAATATAGCTGCACAGTTTGACGAGGGCTACCATGTAAGTGTGCGGAATCAAAATAAGGAGGTAGACCAAAATCAACATATTCTGTCAAAGCTCATAGATTGCATAAAATTCTGTGGAGCATTCGAGCTGGCTCTTAGAGGGCATGACAAGTCTGAATCATCATCATCTTCCTTGGCCTCGTAGATTTTGTCGCATCATTAGACAGTGCAATGCGGGAGCACTTAGAGAAAGCAACGGTGTTCAAAGTACGTCCAACCATATTCAGAATGAACTATTGGCAGTGGTGGAATGAATACTTCGTTACTGTACTTAAGTAAATTTTTCACGTATTTGTACTTTACTTAAGTAGAATTTATAGTGCATACTTTTACTACGCTACATTTCTACAACACCATCGTTCCTTTTTACGATACATTTTATGATCAGATTTTTTTTCTCTCTGACAAACACGTTTGTTTTACCAGGGGGCGGGGTTGCTATAAGATTCTGGAGCGCTACGTGCCCATCTTCTAAATCTTTGAAACATAAGCTTCTAGTCTAGACCAGGCAAAACCTGAGCTTGTAGCCATCTGCATTCAGTAGGCTATATTCACCAGACCCATGGCTACACTGGACATGCAACTGCGTTCTGTGCCTTTCTCTCTGTCATCTGCAGCGTTAGGGCCTCCGCTCCGATGAGATTGCTATCCGCGGATCAGCAAAGTTACAGGCTATGCCCATGCTTCTGTCACACATCTGATCATTTGCGGCACAAATGAATGGTAGACTATTATAGAACCGCTGGCCGAAAAAACGTAGCATTTTCCAGATTAGGAAATATTTCTTAATTGTGTGTGATCAAATAAAGAGGCATAGCCTACAATTGGGGGGTAGAAATGTGAGCGCTCATTCAATGTCTATGTGCGTCTGCGCAAGTGAAACTGAACCTAATCATATAGACACCTTTCTCAGCAACTTTTCTGTTCAATCAGCAGAATTGGCATTACGATCCACCCGACGTTTCCCTTGTCTAACCCAGAGCCATATAAAAAGAGAGTTGCGACACTCTTTGAAGTCGCCGCCACGCGGTCACGTGGTTCACGTACGCTTCAACAGTTCCAAACAGCTCTTTGCGTGTCGTGTTATTTCAATGGGATAGACAGCAGCGAGTGCGTTATTGAACGTGAAACATTACAACAAACCAAAAACGAGTGTTATTACGTGTTAGCATGCTTACATTATAGTGTCAATTATACTGTATATTGCGAGTATAATTAGTTTGCAACATCAATCTAAAATATGTTCTTTGGTAGTTCTAACATTGAACGTTTGTTTCCTTGCTGGACATTAGCTGTTATTGGATTCCTACATTTGCCTGTATCACGCTACATATACTTTACTTACATTGTCAAAACGTAGGCTATGCATTTTGTATCCTTTTTGTGTGTGAACATTAGATCCAGTGTCCTTTTCAGTTCGTTTGGTGAGATGAAGATGAAGATGCACCCCCCCCCCCCAAATCTGCACAACTTTGATCATTGTAAGACTAGCAATAAACGTCTATCAAATATATAAATGGCATTCAGTAGCCTAACAGCTTAAATTTTAAAAGTTTGATCAATGCATTAAATCTGTTCAGTTCTTTTAGAGAAATAGCATAAAGGTGGGCACCACACAGCCTTGGTAACATTTTAAGAGTAAGCCATAAACATGTCAAAAACACATAGGCTAAATAAGAATCAATAACAACTTAAATGTGAAAAATTTGATTTATACTGCAAGATAAGACACCCACTGTTTCAATAACACACTTGTAACTCAATAAGCAATCAACTATTTCAATAAAATACTTATAACTTATATTTCAGCCGGCTGGTGAGACTACAGCATGAAAAGGATGACTGATGTTAGGTTTTCAATAGAATTTTTATTAAGTTTTCAATGTGTGTTTAAAACAAGAACAGGAACAAATGCAAAAAAGACTGGGAGGGAGGTATGGTGACACTGCAACATAAAAAGAAGGTCTGACACTCATTTAGGTTTCCAAAAAATAAAAAGATTTCAGTTTCCAAAGTTTGAACAACAATTGTGTGTGAACTACACAAAAGACACAATGTGGAAGGGATGGGTAGCCCTGTACTCTGTACACCTATAAGAGGGACATGGTAAGGAGGATGCAACATTTGGCTGGAGTCGGGAGTGTTATGGGAGGTGTGGAAGATGCTGGATCAACATAACTCCATTTGTGTAAGGGCCCCATCGTGTGGACCTCAAACATAAAAAATTATCTTATCTGACCATTCCAGTAATATATCGCACACCCTTCTTGTCCTCTGCATCCTTGGTCCTGGATAAGCAGAACAGGCACAGTGGAGAATGGAGGGAGAGAACAAAGCAGGTAACACTCAGTGTATATTTGGGACAACACATTAAGTAAGTAGCAGAAACCTAAGCAAGAGGCCATCTCCAGCAAGAGGCCAGCAAGAGTTTTACATACCCATACACAGCTAACCATTTGCAAGGCTGGTTGGGGGTGCCACAAGTCCACACAAAAACTATAACAATAACAACATGAAGAATGATTTTGTTGGGGATTACTTTCAGAGTGATCTATGCCCTATTAACCTGACTACACTTTTCAGTTATCCAAAAAAAGACATTTGTCCTACTTACAAAGATCACTGACCTAATGAATGAACAGTGAACAGTAGTGGCACAGGACTGGGCTGGCAAGGGACACAAGAGCCACGCACCAGTAACAACAACAATAACTTATAATAGTCTAGGTTTTGCTCCTACTGCTTCCCCTGAAATTCATAATTGAAATCCCCTCGTTCACGAGTCGTGGACACTAGCCTATATCATGTCATGTTCAGCCCACGGTTCAGTTCATAACGCCATACAACTCGCCATCTAGCAAGCTAGTCTATATCAGGTTTAAAGACAATAATCACATTAATTTCCTCCATTTTTCACCTGAAGAGCGTTAATCACAAACCCATTGATAACCAGCACATCTGAATATAGAGTTACCATGCTGTATGGAATGTATTTTATCAATGTAGCATTTAATATGAGAACAGCTTTCATGTTCCCCCTCATAGCATTTCTAACACTATGGGCCCTATTTTAATGGTCTGAAACGGTGTCTTCGCGCAAAACGCAAGTGACTTTGTGGGCGGATCTTGGGCGCTGATGCTATTTTACCGGCGGGATATTGACTGTTGCGCCCGACGCAAATCTAAAATGGGGTGGTCTGAAGTAGCTACATTAATCATGGGTGTGGTTTGGGCGTAACGTGCAATAAACCAATCAGAGCGTCATCTCACATTCCCTTTAACAACAGGCACGCTTGTTCCATAGCTGACTGCTATTATGGTGGCGTATTTGCCAGGCGCAGCCAGGAGCGTTCACAGCGCTATAATCACTGTTCAGTTGGGAACAGTTAGCTATTGATTTTTCATCTTGACAAAATGTAATACAGAATTGTCACAAAGACATACTTTCCGATGTTTTGGGATCATTCTCACTGAATCACGAGGTTATGAATGCATGGTGATATATTTGCAATGTACAATGTAATCTAACATTACCTCTCTATAGACAATGCATATCTTCCGTCAGTTAATCTCTTCTCTCCCGTGCTGCCGCTGGGGCATTTGGGTTAAATGGCATCGGCATGCAGTTCAACATCACGTCTCCTTAAGTCCTCTAACATTTCCTAATTTATGTCATCAACACATCAGTGATTCGTGAAAATGTGTACGCTAGATTTATGCCTATTTTTTTACATGGACACCACACTGATTTCCCTCGAGTGGTAATATTTTTCTTTGAAATTATGTATGGTTTACAGAAATGGGAACTACATTGTATAGATGAGAGGAGCTAGTGTGCGTTGCGCAGCACAGGCGGCCAAGCAAGGGCTTCGTTTAAGTTGACCTAACTTTCAACTCTGCACAGTATCCCATTAACTGCGTGACAGTAGACTATTTACAATATTTTCTGTAAAGCAGAGTTTGTAAACACATTATCATCAACTTAATTCACGCACAACATTTATTTGAGCAGGAGAGAGAATAACAATGAATGGATGCAGCAACTACAGAAATTGTACAGAAATTGTAACCATACTTGCTGCTTTCTTGTACTATCTGTTGCTGGTTAACAGCATATGAAAAGCTGATTTAAGCTAATTCACTAACTCGAGACTTCAAGGCCATCATGGATATAAAACGTTTTTTGAAAATAACGAAAGGATGGAGGGAACATAGCAAAGCTTGGAGTTATTTCAGATGGGCTACAACAAGGTAGGCAAAATTATGGTGCTTAAAACCTTACACAACGGTAAATTGGAACAAAACTAAAAGTAACTTTAGCCTTTATAGGGCTGTAGCCTATAAAGTTGTCCAGATTAATAGGTCGTAATTAGGCGTTGTTGTAAAGATATTGCATGTAGATGTTGTACTTTATAGGCTACTAAATATTTAGGTCACCAATGCACGAACAAAACCGGGAAATGGACAAATATTATCAAGGCTTTGAATGTTTCCGTCTGTGCACGGGGGTGTCTGTAGATTGGGTTGCAACGCATTCATAAATGCAGGCCTGTGGTCATGCATGCGCCCTTAAAATAGCATCTGCATTTTCGCCACAGACTTTAGACCAGGGAGTTCCTGGTCTGTGGCGGAATTGTTTTCTGAAACTGCAAAATATCAACAGTGAACGTTTGCGCCGGAACACGCCCCGTCTTTTCGCTGAACCGCCCCCGTGGGCGCAATCGAATTCCCTAATTTACAGGCATGTACCTGTGGAGGGAAAATTCCAATATGCGCTGACTGCAAAATAGGAAAGACAAACTCGCGAGTATACAAAGTCAATTGCGCCGGGACGGAAGATAGAGCCCTATGTATGTGAATGAGCTTACTAGCTAACGTAAGCTAGTAAGCTAACGCAATCAGGTTTAAAAAAATAGCATTATAAACATAATAAAAATCTGTTGACAACCAACCTATCATCTAAAGTTGCCCTACTACAATAGGCTAACCAAATGTGTTTTGTCTGAAATTCATTATTGACGTAGGAACATTATCTTTAAGCTAGCCTCTCTCCACATCAAGGTTTGCAGGCTAACTTTTGGCTTTAAAATTTCGGTCAACATTTAAGCTATAAATATCAGTTAAACAAGCAGCACAAAATCCTCAAAGAACAATACCAGTATCTAATAGTGCAGTTGGTATAGGAAATGCATATGACAATTAAAAAAACGTCGTACATTCGTCTACTTACCACTGACAATATCGGGCAGAAAGCAATGGAAGTCAATGGGGCTACAGCCGTGAATGTCAAAGTTTGGAACTGTTGAGCTCAGCATAAAGCGGAAGTAGCGTGGAAAAAGCGCCGCCATTGTTTCCTATGGAAGTCTATGGGAGTGTCGCAACTCTCTTTTTATATGGCTCTGGTCTAACCCATTAAACTTCAGGCTCTCGTGTTTTGCTGAATGATATTTTACTCTGCAGATCACCCTAGTAGATAACAAGAATTACAGTCTCTAGAATTGTAGGTCAGAAATTAAACTGGGCCACAGATGGTAAGCACAATTGCATTAGCTTAAAACTATCTAGTCGTGTATAACCTAAAACTAGCTTAATTAAAATGCCACAGCCCATACATTTTTTTTTTTAGAATATAGATATTAAGAGAATAAATCATTATGCAAATACTTTTACTTTTAATACTTAAAGTACATTTAAAAGCAGGTACTTTTTACTTTTACTTAAGTAGGGTTGTCATTGTGGTACTTTTACTTTTACTAAAGTAAATATTTCTCTGTGTATTTGTACTTTTGCTTAAGTACTGAGATTCAGTTCTTCCCCCACCACTGACTACTGGACTGTATGCTGGACATTATGCAGGAACACATTATACAGGACCTGAAAAACACAGAATTCATGGCAGTACAGGCCGATGAAACGGCCGATGTGTCAACTCATTGCCAACTCGTTCGTTTAGATGCAGCCAACACAGTGCAGGAGAGGTTTTTTTGTATCAAGGCAATTGGTGGAGGCACGACTGCAAAGGCCATCTCAAAAGTACTGCTGGAACAGCTGAATGTGGTTTGTTCACCTGATAAGGAGACGGACAGGGATAGGCTAATAGCGCAGACATTTGATGGGGCGAGTGTAATGCGAGGAGCCACAGGTGGAGTGAGGAGGAAAATTCAGGACATTTATCCAAATGCTCATTTCTTATAACCTGACCCTCGCCAGATGAATTTCGTTCCGCTTAGCTCCGCCTAGCTTCACTCACATCCATCTGGGACCTCTTCCATTGAGAGTGATTTCTGCAACCGACTTTATGGTTCAGCCAATCAGGACGCAGGGCGGGAGTTTCATAGATGTGACGTAGTGGAGAAGCGACCGTGAGACTGTTATCACCATCACGGGTTGGCTTCGATGTGAGTGGTTGAAGTAGCACGTCAATAGATGACGGACAAGTGGCTTATTCAATCATATGCAAGCATTTTTTGATTCCAATGGATCAGTTCCAGATGGATGAGTGGAGCTAGGTGGAGCGAAATTCATCTGGCGAGGGTCAGGTTACATTTCTTACACTGTTACGCACATCAGTTGAATTTGGTGATTCAACAGGCTGTTTCATCGATTACACCCGTGCGATGCTTCTTTTCAGTGGCTTTTCGGCCTATTTCTCACGCTCTCCGAAGAGAAGCGCTACTTTGGACGGCATTGTAGCAAGGAGGTTGCCCCGGGCATCTCAGACGCGATGGAACTTCCATAGTCATGCAGTTAGTACAGTGTATGAGAACAAGGATCTTTTGCTCGAATGCTTTGACACTATTCAAGCCTCTCCAGACTTTGATACAATCTCAATCAGAGAGGCAAAAGGTTTCTGTCGAATGCTGGAGGATAAAGAATTTCATTACTTCCTAGAGTTGTTCCATAGCATACGGTCCCGTGTAGACACACTTTGCGCAGCTTCAGAGGAGAAATATTGATGCTGTACATACACACAGATTAACAGAAAACTTTGTAAACTCTATTTCAAAAGTTCGCGACTCCGTGCCTTCAATTTGTCCACATTGATGCAGGGCCTAGACGAGGAATTGCTACAAATTTGCAGAGAGTAGGATATGAGGTGTGCGACACAGTGATTGCCAATGCAAGGGATAGATTTACTTTTACTGGTCACTTGGCCGCAGCTGTTTTGTTTGACAGTGAGCGTTTTCCTGAATACTCAAAAGACTTCCCCACAGCAGTATTGGGAAAGGCAGTTGATGCAAATTAAATGTTGAGCAAACCACCTGCAAACAGAGCTTTCTCTCATATATGAGAATCCTGACTTCAGAACATGCAGCAGCGCAATCGCATTGTTTCAGTTTTTTAATAACAACAACTTGCAGGATGTGTTTTCCGAAACTTCGAAGCTACTTCATATTCTGATCACTACGCCCATGACAACCGTGGAGTCTGAGCGCTGCTTTTCCACACTTAAACGAATCAAGACGTTTCTTAGAAACACCATGACACAGGACAGACTAAATGCACTGGCAATGTTGTCAATTGAAATTAAAATATCCCCGATTTCAATAAAACTGTGATCGAGAGATTTGCGCATTTGAAAGATCGCCGTGCCAAGTTCCTTTATAAATGAGGTGAAAGGAGGATGGAACTGTGATCTGACAGCTCAGTGTGGCTTAGGCCTATAGGCTCATATTTGACTTGTTTTTGTTGGCTCTGTAGGCTAATTAATCTTGCCTTTCAATGGGCTACGATTGTTTTAGCTCCCAAAAAGCATGCCATGCCAAAATGTTCCTTTAGTTTTCTGTGCGCTTCAGCAATTTTTTTATTTTTCTGCGCTGGTTGGTAGGATGATACCGTGATAAACTGAAACAGGAGTTTCTGAAATAAAATATCTTTACTGTCTTGTTTTAGCATGCAATTTTCATTTAGTTTTCTATGCTCTTCAGCCAATTTTGTTTTCTGCGCTTGTTTTCTGCACTGGGTTTCTGCGAAGTGCTGCGCTATGGTTAATGAACTGAAACAATAGTTTTGAAAAGAAAAGTTATTTATCTTAGACTAATGTGCTGTTTCAGCAACAAACATGCGATTTTCATGTTTTTTATACTCTTCTGCCGATTTTGTTTTCTGCGCTGGTTTTCTGCTCTGCGCTATGGTTAATAAACTTCAAACATTTCTTTCTAAAACAACATTTTCTTTACATCTCATATTTTTTTCTCTTCCTCTTAAGTAGGCTATGTCAACTTTGTGCAGCCTATATAGGCTACGATTTTCAGACTTTGTTGATGGTTCTGTCACACACACTGGGGTTACCATGAAATATTGCATTGCATTATGTTGCTGCTGGCAGACATGTTTATAGAGATGTAGGCTACTCACCATCTATGGTTATTAGAAGCCTTCTTGATTACTAATAGGCCCAATTCCAGGTAGGATTGGTGCGTCGGTGCTCGGGCCCTAAATATAGCCGCAAGCGGCAATGGTGGGCCTGAGCACCTGCGGGCCGCAACCCGTGACATTTCGGAATCCAAAAAAGCACCGACGTGGTCCGTTTGTGAAATGTACATATTTGATGCATGTGCTATTCGTTTTTGTATTTTATTTTCTGGCACATTTACTTGCCTGGCCAGGTGGGGGCGCAATGCAAGGCAGGCCCATTGGGCGTCATCATAATCATAAAATATATTAACCTGAGAAATTTCAGACCATTCATTTTGAGCAAAGAACATTTCTGATACACTTTTTGGTTGGCCAGATGGTGGCGCTATGTTAGGCATGGAAATTACACATGTGAATATCATCAAAATAATGATATTTAATTAAAATTTTGTAAATAAATTCCAAAAAGCGATTTTGACTTTGGCCACCTAATCTGATTAATCTGATGCATCTGATTGTGATATCCAACAGACTTGGAAAAAACACATTCCTTCTCTTGTCAATTGGTGGCGCTATGCAAGGCATGTTAATAAGACATATGAATATCATCATGATGATATCTAATTTTGTGCAAAATTTCAGATCAATCAGTCAAAGCATTGAAAATGTTTGGCACATTTCCTGATTGGTCCGATGGTGGCGCTATGCTAGGCATGTGAATTCCACATGTGAATGTCATCACAATCATGATATCCAATATTTTGTTAAGTTTCAGATCAATCCATCAAAGCCTTGAACATTTTTGGCACATTTCCTGCTTGGCCAGATGGTGGCACTATGCTAGGCATGTGAATTACACATGTGAATATCGTCACAATAATGATATCTAATATTTTGTAAAGTTTCAGATCAATCAATAAAGGCATTGCCAATATCTGGCACATGTTCCTGCTTGGCCAGGTGGTAGCGCTATACCAGGCAGGCCCATTGGGTGTCTGGTAGGGGTGTAACGGTACACAGAAGTCACGGTTCGGTTCATACCTCGGTTCGGACATCACGGTTCGGTACGAGTTCGGTACAATGGTGGGAAAAGCAAAACAAAAATGCAGAAAGCATTTTTTTTTTGTACATGTCTCAGGCTGTACCACCTAGTGCAGGGGTGGGCAACTAATTTCCCCAAGGGGCCACATGACAAACTGGGACTGTTGAGGAGGGCCGGACCCAAAATACCGAACTCAAGTCTGAACTCAATTCTGTCCAATTCTATTCTGTTCTTGTATAACATTAAGTAAATCATATGGTTTTGTTTACTACTCGTAAGAACAGATGAAAATGTGAGGGAGACCAAGGAAAAACAGCAATAGGCTATTTATCTATGTCCAGTATTTAATCCTCATTCTCGAAAATGATTTTTTGACATTGACATTTTTTTTTTTCAGTTTTCAAAGGCTGATATAAAAAAGTACTACAATATCTATATAATTAGGCTAGACCATGAAAATGTGAAAGAGTCAGTACAACCGTAGGCCTGTGCCACCATTTCATCAACACTCAGCAATATTTCATCATTACCATCATTAAATTAACTCTATGCATAATTAGACTATGAAAATGTGAAGCAGACAATAGTAGGCTGTCATTAGTTAATCAACATGCACAAAGAAAACTATTTTAAAAATGTAGGCTATGTTTTTGCTTTAACTTTATGCACAAAACTGTGATTGGTCAACTCGCCCTGTGTGTTGAGCCGGCTGCTTCAAGCAACCTGTGGGTAGTAGCATCATACTAGTTCGCTAGCATGCTTTACAAATAAACTCAGACATATTTTGGTTACAGTGACGGGGTTATCCGAATGTAAACTGTCTATCTGCCAGTAACGTTTTGAAATTAACACTTCGTATCTCCAACAAACAGCAGGAGTTCGTTCTGACAACCTTTGCGGTGGTGAGCGACGCAGACATAAGAGACAGCACATCAGTAAGGGTGTTTACATCGTAGCCTATGCATCCCCGCACAAATGTATGGGCGTACAAATAGCAGTCGCTTTCAAAATAAAAGCAATGATATTGATTTGCGTGCATTATCTCTATGTTAGGCTCTTGACTATTTCACGGACTCTTTCACGGACCTTACGCGGGCCGGTCAGGGAAAGCCCACGGGCCGGATGTGGCCCGCGGGCCGTATGTTGCCCATGTATGACCTAGTGTCATACAGTCTCTTCCCTGAGCTATCTGCAACAGCCTGAAGTGTGTAAGATGTAGGCTAAACAGTACAATAAGTACCCAGACTCCATCTGTAACTTGTAAACAAAATAAGACAATCAGCTATAAAACTGAAAATAGGCCTACAGCATCTCTTATTTCTGAAAGTGCAAATTACATAGAAAAATGGTTTTTAAAAATCCACTTAAGCAAGACCTTCATCTGTGTTTAGTTGTATATGGAAGGGTCTACAATTTGCCTCAATATTTTTTTATTGTGTGTAAAGTAATAATCTAGCCTACTAACTGTGAAAATATCACACTTTTTTGCCTTTTAAAAAAAAAATGAAATTGCTCCTTTCATTTCAGAAACAGACAACTAGAAGTCACGTGACTTTAGCCTGGTTAGCGTTGTCACTTTATTTTACTGTCTATGCACTTAACACTACCCGCTCCTCATCTGAGAAGTTACAAGTTACCCCAACATAAAGGTAATTACCACGTGATTTACATTTCTGTCATTACGAAATCATTTAATTTAATCCATAGGTTTTGGCCCTATTTGTATGTGTATCCAAAGGCTGCTGAAGCGCAGGGTAAGTTGTTTTTTCCCCTCGTTTCAGTGATTGGTAGCCTACATCATCTGGGTGATGGCTTCGAATATGTGTAGCATTTTTTCCACTCACATACCCAACAACTGCTGAACAACGCCGACACACAGTTTCATCTTATCCACCACTCTTTCGCCTGTTAACGTTACTGTAACTGAAGTTCTCAAACTTGCGATATTAAAGAGACCAGCGGATCCTCTAACTCTTGTGGGTCTAACCTTAGTGCTGCTAATGACTGACGGACTCAACCGACGACCTGACAAAAAAAACATAGGCGCCAATCAGAGCTAAGGCGAGGCTACAGATTAGCGTTAGGTGTCGCTAAAGAACTCCCGTAACTCTCGCTACTTAACAGTAATTGCGCATGACATTAATTAATCCGCACACGAGTTTTATGTATTTTTATACCGTGTATTCTCCGTGTAAATTCATGCACCGAACCGTGACGCCCGTACCGTTTCGGTTCAATACGAATACATGAACCGTTACACCCCTAGTGTCTGGATATCATCATAATCATAATATCTATTAACCTGAGAAGTTTCAGACCATTCATTCAAAGCATAGAACATTTCTGGCACATTTCCTGCTTGGCCAGAAGGTGGCGCTATGCTAGGCATGTGAATTACACATGTGAATCCTCACAATAATATCCAATATTTTATAAAGTTTCAGATTAATCAGTTAAGGCATCGTCCATTTCTGTCACATTTCCTGCTTGGCCAGGTGGTGGCGCTATGCCAGGCAGGCCCATTTGGTGTCTGGATATAATCATAATCATAATATCTATTAACCTGAGAAGTTTCAGTCTGTTCATTCAATGCACTTTGACTTTATGACACATTTCCTGTTTATGTGTTAAAATCATAACGTATTACAAAATATCAAAAATCCCTTGACAATTTACGTTAAGTATACGTTAAGTGATACTACAATAGCAGTTATGTGATATATTTGTCAAACTAGGCTTTCAGCTCAGATCTGTGCGCGTTCTCGGTGTTGGGATGACTTTGGCCAATCTCGAAACGTGGAGACACACAAGACCGCCTCTATTTAAAAACAATTACTTCCGCATTCATGAGCGATAGCTTAATCTACACTGCGGTCATTTTTTGTGTCTAACCTATAACATCAAATAAATCAATTGTCATCAGTTGGTGTATGGTATGCACATCCATAGTGGGATATTTGCACGCACAGCACTATTAAAGCGCATTCGAGATCCAAAATGTTAGTAGAGGCGGAGGTCCACCTGTAGATATATGACAGAATCCTACACGTGAGAGAACTTGAGAGACAATTGATTGGTCAGTGGGTGGTAGATTACACGATTTGAGCTATAACTTAGCACATAACCTCTTCCCGACCAGGTTTGGTTGACAGCATAAGATACCATGGTGATATACTGTAGCGACACTAAAACAGATCCACTTTCGTGTCACAGCATACCCTGGCTTTGAGCGCAACACACCTACCAAATTTGTGGGGTATACTACGAAGCATGTTAGACATATCTAGGCTATGTAGACATATCGAGGCTTCACAAAGCCTTGACTCAGGGGTATACGTTAAGTGATACTACAATAGCAGTTATGTGATATATTTGTCAAACTAGGCTTTCAGCTCAGATCTGTGCGCATTCTCGGTGTTGGGATGACTTTGGCCAATCTCGAAACGTGGAGACACACAAGACCGCCTCTATTTAAAAACAATTACTTCCGCATTCATGAGCGATAGCTTAATCTACACTGCGGTCATTTTTTGTGTCTAACCTATAACATCAAATAAATCAATTGTCATCAGTTGGTGTATGGTATGCACATCCATAGTGGGATATTTGCACGCACAGCACTATTAAAGCGCATTCGAGATCCAAAATGTTAGTAGAGGCGGAGGTCCACCTGTAGATATATGACAGAATCCTACACGTGAGAGAACTTGAGAGACAATTGATTGGTCAGTGGGTGGTAGATTACACGATTTGAGCTATAACTTAGCACATAACCTCCTCCCGACCAGGTTTGGTTGACAGCATAAGATATCATGGTGATATACTGTAGCGACACTAAAACAGACCCACTTTCGTGTCACAGCATACCCTGGCTTTGAGCACAACATACCTCGCTAACTAATCGAGATTATAGTATACCCCATTGGTGTGTCTAGCTGAAAGTATATGCCAACCACGGCATCAGTCACCTAAGGGGGCGCTAGCTAGTCCCTGGGCCACACCTGGGGCCACGCTCTTGTACCTACTGTAACTGCTTTGCGTGACACCTGATTTGTGTGGCAAATTTCAAGACTTTTCACCCATCTTAACCACCTCAAAAAAGGAAAAACGCTCTGAGACAAAGTTAAAATCGGAATACTCGTAATAATAATAATAATAATCCTTACAAAAACAATAGGGCCTTGCGCCCTTCGGTGCTCTGGCCCGAATAATAATAATAATAATAATAATAATAATAATAATAATAATAATAATAATCCTTACAAAAACAATAGGGCTTAGCACCTCTCGGTAAATCACAAAACACAACAGCAAATCAAATAACACAACGGCAAATCACAAAACACAACAAAAATATTTTGTGATTTGCTGTTCTGTCTCGTGATTTGCCGGTGTGCTTGTTAATTTGCTGTCGTGTTTTGTGATATGTTGTTGTGGTTTTGTTGTTTTATGATCTGCTGTTATGATTTTTGGATTTGATCCTGTAGTTGACTGTTGGCTTGGCTAAAACATACACTATTATAACCAATCAACATGTTATTTCAGGATTATTGAAACTAGAGGTTAGGCCCAGATATTTCAGAAATCGATCTAAAGTTAAATAAACACATTTTATTTTCAGGCACAATGTAGCAATTGAATAACTAATGGCTATGTCAGTTCCATTTTACAATCAACCATTGCCCAGAAATATCATCATAATCAGTTATGAAATGAAAAGTGTTAATACATTAAATTGTGTTTATGTAATAAATACATAACAATATAATCATATGAAAACAATAATATGTAATATTCATGTTATGCTGTTCTCTCTTCTATCTGATGATGGCTGTAGGTGGTGGTGAATGCGCTAGTGGGATCCATCCCCTCCATCTTCAATGTGCTGCTGGTCTGCCTGATCTTCTGGCTAATCTTCAGCATCATGGGTGTCAACCTCTTTGCCGGAAAGTTCTACTACTGTTGGAACACCACGACAGAGGAATATTTTTTTCATGAAGACGTTAACAATAAGTCAGATTGTTATGACCTCATGGAGTTTGGTATTGATGCTCAATGGAAGAACGTTAGGGTCAACTATGACAATGTGGCCATGGGTTATCTTTCTCTGTTTCAAGTGGTATGTTTAAAGATTTTTCTAATTTTTAAGAAATGTGATCTTTCCATTCTTTTTCTAAGTAGGATCTTCTGTCAAATATTTTATGCAGGTTTTAAAAAAAGCACACTCAAAAATTACCCAACAATATCACTTATCACATTGTACCAATGGATACAAACAGAAGTCAGTGGCTAGTAGTGGCTCCTTGGATGAAAATCTTGTAGGGCAGATATAGTCTAATGATAGAGTAACTGAATTCAAGTTTTTATATTGTGGACACACCGCATGAGATGCAACTGGACCACTGAGGGCACACCGGCTTCCTGGCAGTCAGCAGTCAAAACGCGCTTTAATTTAGTAATTATAAGGGAATTCACTATAACTGTACATGGTAGACTTAAAACCAGCTACGACATGACTAAGCGATTGTACATGCTCATATAGACGCAAAAAGTTAATGGGGCATCAACCTTGCTTGTTTTGAGAAAAATATGTTTTATTCACGATTTACAGTTTTTTCCAATTGCTAAAACACAATTTTGCAAACTAGGCTGGTTTTATCAAAATTCACACACAATTCACAATACCACACACCCAAACTGTAAAATACCTCATATAAGAGGGAAAGGGATATGGGATACAATTAGCTCTATAATGCCACAATACAAAACCACAATTCAATTAAATAACTTTTGCACCACATGACACATTCATATTACCAGATTTTTGTCTCACCAACTACACTCTGTTGGGCATAATGAAAATCACTCGCATCTTTAGTATGCTTTGCCATAATACTAAAATAGTTCAAATTGTAGAAAATTCTTCACATGCACAGAACTATTTGCAGATACACACACATGCTGTTGAAACATTTATTTTTTTATTTTTCACCAAACAAGTCAGTGCAACATATGGACATATGTTGGCCAATTAGCTAATGTAGTGGCATTTTGAATGGCAGCATTTTGAAATGTCAAACATTGTTATGTCTTATACAGAGAACCGTGTTCAGATTTAAAAAGTGCCATTTTGAATTGCAAAATGTGTGTAAAGCAGAAAATGTGTATCAACTTTTAGAGACTTGAAAAGAGGTTTTGCTCTCTGTGTGTCAGTTTAAATAATTGTGCAATGCATGTCACTTTAGTGTGTTAGAAATGGGAAAAAACTGTAACGGAAAAATACTACACTACCCCAAATCCTAACGTGTAAAAACCATAGACAGTAAAAGAATGGAAACGGTAGGAAGTTAAGGCCCGTACACACCAGATACGATACGAAATAACAGTGTGAAAATGCGAAAAATTCGTGTGCAAAATTTTCACACTCAAAGTGTACACACCAAGTCCGATGCGATTATTTTAATATTTCGCATTCTATTTCACGCTCACGTCATGCAGGTTCACACAGCGACTTTCAGTAAGCAGGGAGAACTCATAAAATCATCAAGATTTGAAACGGATTATAGCCTTGATCATTCATGGAACCGTGCATTGGCTTGAGAGGTGCTAGGGAAATTAAAGCTTACGGCCATCCTTCCTATCCCTTGTCTATTCTACTTGTGCTATTTTGATAATTGTGCAGGCGAACCACTGACGGAACACATATAAGTTGGTTGGGCTCATTAGTGCACCCATACACCCACCCCACTACACAACACACACGCAACCAGATTCTATAACGCTAGGCGGGAAGGGACATGATTAACGTGGGCAGTAGTTTAAGGAGGATACGCTTTTATAGAGTTAAGCATTCTTCCTTGAGAAAAATTTGAACTCCGAGTCCGGGTAAATAGACGGACACAGAGAGGTTAGCAGGGAATGACAAGCTGATTTTGAGCTGAGCTCAACGTTGCGCTCTGCCCCACATTGAGCCCAGCCCCGATTTGCAAGCTGCAGCCAGGGGTACTTGCAAGATGGGCTCATGGGATGAGTAGTTCCTTCACTTGGAAATGAAAATATGTACACAGTCTTGTACCTTTGCCTTTTTTTCTGTTTGTCTTGTTTTGCTTGAAATGATGTTGTCGAGGCTTATTTAAGCCAAGCGCTTGCTGCAGTTCCATATCTGGCCAACAGATTTACATAAGAAAAAAACTGTATGGTGCTGTGGAAAGCAGAAAAGATATTTGTGCAAAAATTACTATTTGTTGCAAGAAAAGTTTGCTTGCATTTGACTTGCAGTTTGAGGAATCAAGAAGTTTTCAAACCAAACATGAATCCTATTAGACCAAATGAGATGGTAATAATATATTTGTGTCTTACACACAGGCAACATTTAAAGGATGGTTGGACATCATGTACGCAGCAGTTGATTCACGTCAGGTTTGTTTTTCCCTGTAGAATAAGCTCACAAACACTGCTTAAACAGTTTATGTGTAAAATGGTGTTATTTAAAATATCACTCATTTTCCTCTTCTTTGACAGATTGAAGAGCAACCTGAGTATGAAGCAAACCTCTACATGTACCTCTATTTCGTCATATTTGTCATCTTTGGCTCCTTCATCACCGCCAATCTCTTCATTGGTGTCATCATTGACCATTTCAACCAACAGAAAGCAAAGATAAGTACATAATATGACCACCGCTCAGTCCTGCATGTTCTCTCTGCAGCAAGTAAATCACACTTGATTTCTCTCCATCTCCTACTACTCCAGTGAGTGTGTTCTCAGTGTCTCTCTGTGTGTGTGACAGCCCTACTTGTGCCTTGTCTCTCCATCTGTCAGCCTGTAAATGGGAGTGTTGAACCAGGTGGTTCTTGACAGTGAGTCAAGAGAGATAACATTTTGTACATTTTAAACCACACCATGGGCTCTATTTTAACGATCAATAACCCAGCGAAAGCGTATTCTTATCTTGATGCAAAGTTTATTCCTATCTTAGCCTACACTTGATTTTTGCGACATTACTGTGAAAATCACTGTTATTAAGCCTTGCGCCCAGGGGTGTGGCAATTAACAACATAAAGGGCCAGGGACGTGCACAGGGGGGTTGCTCAGGTTGCCCGGGCAACTGCCCATATCCCCTTCTCGACTCACGTTGCCCTTCCGAGGGGGGGGGGAAATAAATAAATAAATCGTAGGCTACAATGGATGCAGAGTTTCACATAGGCCTAGATAAAAAAAAAATCGCAAAGCCTCATTCACTTCCATTCGGGCACCGAAAGTGAAAGTCAGCAGGGGAAGGGCAAACTCTGTTTACGTGGCTGCAGCGCTGCACGCGACCAGCACCTGAGCCTGCATGAGCGGTCCTAGCAGAAGGAGATTGTCGCAGTTGTCGGAAAAGGTGAGTTTGTGATGTATAACAAACGAACGATCATCATCATCAAGTTTTATGAAATGAATTCAAATCTTCATAAATCCAGGCTGAGTTTGCCACGTTTAGCCTAAATAATCAGACAGGTAGCCTAGCTTGCAGACAAGCAGCCTGTTATCACATAGCTCGAAGTATTCAAGGAAAACAATGCTAACATCATATTCCCCACACTATTCAAACTAATCAAAATATATGCCACTCTACCCGTGTCCACTGCAACGGTAGCCTAGAACTTTCCTTTTCAAAACTGAAGCTGGTCAAATCAAGGCTCAGAAATCAGTGTGGTCAAGATCGGCTATGTGACCTTCTGCTGGCCATAGAGAAGGGGACATTCTAACGCTTAACGTGAAAAAGCTTAATGTGGCTTAAGGTAGGAAAACAAGGATCAATCATGACCAAATTTCTCATGGCCATATCTTGACATAAACACTTAAGCCTGTCAAAAAAACTAACTTGAGTGCAGGCCCGTCGCAAGAGGGGGGCGAGGCCCTGTGCGAACTTGACAGGTGCGAGGCCCTTTTAACTATACGTGCATGGAATCATGCAATAGCCTACTTTACACGTAACTTAGGCTACTGTCGGTGTATATTTAGTAGTAGGATAATACATTGACACGTCTTTAAGAGGGGGAATGATATATAACATTATAGCAGGCACAAATCGTTGGCCATAATAAGCCGTTTATTATCCGCCTAGTTGTCACGGACTGTTACGGGCTGCTACTTGAATTGACCCAAAAGCAGGACAACACACCAAGAGTAGATTTACTGGTAATGCTTTAGAATAACATGTGCTTATTATGTATTAACAGTGCATAATAAGCAGTTAACAATTCATTACTAACAGTTAGTTAACTGTTGTTATCCTTTAATAACATTAACTAACTGTTAACATGCAGCTTGTAAGTGATAATAAGCAGCCTTTTAAGTTACTTACAAGCATATTTGTTAACAGTTGTAAGTGTTAACAAGCAGCTTGTTAATGGTGTATAAGACAAAGAGGTGGATAACTAATACGCTTATAAGACCTCTCTTACCTATTTGTAGTAAATTTTGCAGCCCCCCAATCTAAAGCGAGGACCATGTAGCCTAAAGTTCCACAAGCCCAACCTTCTATCTCTCTATACTGTATCTCTCTATCTAGCTTGGTTTAGCTGTGAGAAATACACCTTCAAAATTGTTGCAGTGAGCAGGAATCGAACCCTGGTCTCCCGTGTCAAAGAGTGCATTGCTATTTATTGAGCTACACTACTGTTCCTAATTGACTGATGGAAAATATTCTGATGTTCTATATCATACTAGCTATGCTTTTTAGAAATATGTTTCTGATGGAAAAGTGGTGTTTAATTTCCATAATCTTTGTTCAGTGAACGCATAAAACAGTTTGTCAGTTTGTCAGCAGTCTAAAGATATGCCAGCTTTGTATATAGTTTGGTTACCTAGCAACCGAGGCTTAAAGACGATAAGTGGGTGCGTTCAAAGCTCTGGTTTAAAGTTGCAAACATAGGCGAACGTTCGTGATCGATTTGAAACATGTTTCAGTTTGCCTTGAACAGAGGCGAACATTCGTGGTCTGTTTCTGCATTAATTAAACACCACTTTTCCATCAAAAACATATTTGTAAAAAGCATAGCTAGTGTGATATAGCACTTCTGAATATAGAATCAAAATAAATAATTTCATCAGCTGTACAAGGCAAGTAGTGTAGCTCAATAAGTAGCTCTGCACTCTTTGATGCAGGAGACTGGGGTTCGATTCCTGCTCACTGCAACCATTTTAAAGGTGCATTTCTCACAGCTAAACCAAGCTGTATAGAGAGATAGAAGGTTGGGCTTGTGGAACTATAGGCTACATGGTCCTCGCTTTAGATTGGGGGGCTGCAAAATTTACTACAAATAGGTAAGAAAGGTCTTATAAGCGTATTAGTTATCCACCTTTTTGTCTTATAGACCATTAACAAGCATTAACAAGCTGCTTGTTAACACTTGCAACTGTTAACAAATATGCTTGTAAGTAACCTAAAAGGCTGCTTATTAACACTTACAAGCTGCATGTTAACAGTTAGTTAATGTTATTAAAGGATAACAACAGTTAACTAACTGTTAGTAATGAATTGTTGAGTGCAGCGCAGGAATATTACAACAATGACACAGAAGGAACATAACGAAACTAGGGGTTTATATACACAGGGATTTAACAAGGCTAACAAGGCACAGGTGGACAAGAAACAAGGTAAAACAAGAGACAGGTGAACACAGGGCTGGAAATCATAATTAAACTAGCAGACTAATAATGAGGAACAGGTGAGGGGCGGAGACACAGGGAACTGAGACATGGCAAGACAAACAAAGGAGCACATGGCTGATAGGAACTAAAACACAGGGACAGGAAGTAAACACAGGACCACATAGCACAGGAGGTAAACAAAGGAGGGACAGGGAACACAGGATCGTTACAGTACCCCCCCCCCCTTTAAGGGCCGGATTCCAGACGGCCCAACAGAAAAAAGAAGCCCAAGCAGGGTAGGTGGAGGGGGCCAAAGGCAGGAGGGTCAGGCGGGCGGCCGGGTGGATGGCCGGTCAGGGACGGCAGTTCAGGCGGGCGGCCGGTCAGGGACGGCGGTTCAGGCGGGCGGCCGGTCAGGGACGGCGGTTCAGGCGGGCGGCTGGTCAGGGACGGCGGTTCAGGCGGGCGGCCAGTCAGGGACGGCGGTTTAGGCGGGCGGCCCGATGGACGACCGGTCAGAGCCCGAGCCTGTGTCGGAGCTGGATCAGGATCCGGAGCCTGAGTTGGAGCTGGAGCAGGATCGGGAGCAGGATCAGGTGCCGGAGTCGGAGCTTGAGCAGGATCGGGAGCCGGGACTGGAGACAAAGTCGGTACTGGAGCTTGAGCCGGTGCAGGAGCTGGAATCGGAACCGGAGTCGGGGTTGGAGCCGGAGTCGGAACTGGAGCCGGAATCGGGGCTGGAGCTGGAGCCGGAATCGGAACTGGAGCCAGAATCGGGACTGGAGCGGGAGCCGGAATCGGGGCTGGAGCTGGAATCGGGACTGGAGTCAGAGCGTGAGTCGAACTCGGGACTGGAGGGAGGCGAGGAGCCGGGACAGAGCATGGAAGTGTCACTGGAGGAGCGTACTGTGGGGCTGGCACTGAAGGACACAAAGGGCTGGCCACTGGAGGAGACAAGGCTTGGGAAGGCACCGAAACAGGGACAGAAAACCCAGAGGTAGAAATGGCCTCTGCGGTATCAGGATCAGGATCAGAGAGGTGCTCAGGGAAACCTTCATGGTCTGTTGACCACTCCTCAGTGGACCAGTCGTCGTCATCTTCGGTGGACCAGACGTCCTCATCGTTCACCCAGAACTGCTCCCAAGGAAGCTCCCAAGGAACAACTGATAAATGCCCGCTGGGTCTATGTTTTGCTGTGTCATTCTGTCACGGACTGTTACGGGCTGCTACTTGAATTGACCCAAAAGCAGGACAACACACCAAGAGTAGATTTACTGACTTTAGTTACAGAGTGCAGCGCAGGAATATTACAACAATGACACAGAAGGAACATAACGAAACTAGGGGTTGATATACACAGGGATTTAACAAGGCTAACAAGGCACAGGTGGACAAGAAACAAGGTAAAACAAGAGACAGGTGAACACAGGGCTGGAAATCATAATTAAACTAGCAGACTAATAATGAGGAACAGGTGAGGGGCGGAGACACAGGGAACTGAGACATGGCAAGACAAACAAAGGAGCACATGGCTGACAGGAACTAAAACACAGGGACAGGAAGTAAACACAGGAGCACATGGCACAGGAGGTAAACAAAGGAGGGACAGGGAACACAGGATCGTTACACTAGTGCTAGGTTGTTACAGCCTGTTATGAGAAGCATTTTTCAACTTTAGTAGGCTATACACAGTGATTTAATTTACAATGGCACATATTGCATAAATACTTTATTGATTCTCATATTGGATATCCTCCTCCCTTTCGATGCTTTCCTCCAGTTGTAACGATCGAGTTGTTGTTAAATCACTACTGCCCTCATTGGTGCTAACAACATTAACATTAATGCTTGTCTCCATAACTGTAGCACCACTGTCACTATCCCTGTGTGCCTGCTGCTGCTCGGCCACATCTCTAGATGAATTATTCACAAACCGATCCAGAGAACCATGCAGTGTCTTGTTGAACTCCTCTTTCTGTTTTAGTTTCTTTCTTTTCTCAGCACCAGACTGAAATTTACGAAAGCAGTCGCGCGGACGTGCTGCCGACATTTCCCCTTCGTTCTGGCTCGCCTTCCCGGCCACTACAAGCCTGGCTGACCGCTACAACAAGCCCGCTACAAGCCTGGCCGGCCGGCGGCCGCTACAAGCCTAGCCTACGTAACGACATCATGAAATAAAATTAAAAGATATTCATTTTTATTTAGGCCCTACTTTGTTTTTAAATCTTAAACAATGTCTATGCAGATTTAAATGAAATACAGTTCTTTATTTTAGAGACATATTGTATAAAGAGCAGCAATAAAGATTTAGAGATAAATCTGCAACATCATTGGCCAGGTGCGAGGCCCATCAGAGCGCGAGGCCCTGGGCGACCGTCCAATTCGCCCCCCCCTTCCGACGGGCCTGCTTGAGTGCACGACAGGGCCCAAGGTGTGGTCTGGCGCATGATCTAAAAATCGCTATCTTACACCATCTAAAAAGCATTACGCCACTGACCAAGAAAAACCTGGTCTATAGCGAAAGGCGCATATGAAGCACAGCTGACGATGCACTGTCACGAGATGTAAGCAACAACTCCTGCAGGATAAATCAGGCTATGTTTTCAATGGTAACCCCTTGTCAGTCAATAGAGAAAGTAATTAACTGTGTATAACTGTTTTGTCGTTGACTATGACACCACGGTGAAGTTAGTTTCACTTTGCCTATGAGTTCAAACTAGATGTACCGCATAGCAGTACAAAATATGACCGCTGCTCAGTCCTGTACATCCTCTCCGCGAAAAAAAATCACACTTGTCAATTTGTCTCCATCTCCTACTCCATTCCCTACTCTTGCAACTTTTGTGTATACTTGTACATGCCTGCCTGTGTGTGTGTTTGCATGTGTGTGTGTGCCTGTGTGCATGCGTGCGTGCGTGTGTGTGTGTGTGTGTTTGTGAGTGTGTGCGTGCCTGTGTGTGTGTGTTTGTTTGTGTGTGTGTGTGTGTGCGATTTCAATATTTGAGTTTTTCAAAAACTGATAACCGATATATCGGCCATTAGTCATTTTTAACAAACACAATGTAAACATTTTCTCCCATAACAAGGTTCTAATCAAGGTGGGGCATTATGTATTTGAATAGGCCTAACTATCTAGTTTCCTATTAAAAAGGCTCTTCATATACAGTAATGTATTTTTTTAAGAAATAAAGGGTGCATAGAATAGAAAGAATAGTAAGAATAATAGAGGTCTTTGTTCTGTGATAACCACATTGCCAGTGACGGACTGGGATTAAAAAACGGCCCTGGCATTTTCACCAACCAGCAGCCCACACGGGGACGCGCATATTGCACGCGCGTGCATGTGCCTGCAACACACAGATATAACTTCACATGCACGGACATAACACGTTTGTAGCCCCATTGGTGATGAACTCTAACTTTAATATGCATAAAGACTGAACCAAGAACATGGATATATCAATGCACAACTCTAAAAATATGAAATATGAAAATGAAAAAAGAATAGCCTAGAATAGGCTACATGGATTTCTATGCAACGTCACGAAAACATGCGTGCGCAAGAGGCAGAAAGCACCATAGAACAGCATAGAGCAGTGCTCTCCATGAAAAGAACTAAATAAGTTTTTGTGCTGAAAACTGCACCAATTCGAAATCACGATGGTTAGAGAATGTTCAATATGTTCAATATCCCTAAAGGAATGCATGTCTTCGCCAAAAATGACAAAATATGATGTTAATGCAAATGAACGGCAAACTCTAGTCTATAGCCTGAAATGAGATGTTATTATCATTGAGACAACAGTGGACCAGGGGTATATAAAAAAATCCGATTGTAGCTTACAGCAGCCGACTATTTAAGTCAAGTTTATAACACTGTGGCACCAAGCGTCTTCTGCCCCACGGCTGCGCGCGAATGTAGGCCTAGTTTTGTTGGTAAACGGGAAACCCATCAGAGCAGCCGCTCCACAAACATGTCTTAATTAACGTCCTGCAGTTAACAAGGTGCGAAGGAGCTTGCTCATCAGCATCCAAGTTCATTATAGAACCTCTTTCTCTGTCGCCATCAGCATAAAGGCCTCCAAATTATCCTGTGACAATCGTGTCCTTAGGCGATTGTTGATGAATTTAAGAGTGGAAAAACTCCGTTTGCATGCCACTTGAGTACATGACTGTGTTAGTAGGAATTCATTTGCTAACCATATATAGTTGTAGGCACAGGTAAAGAGGTTTAACTGCTGGAGAAGGAAATAGCAACAGATTGCACAATTCTTGCAGGTAGCACATTTCTTGCTCACCAGGTTTATTTCTGTATCTTCCTATATCTCCGCGGCATCATCAAAGTCCGGCGCTTTGACTGTATACTCGTTTAGAGGAGACTTTTTCAGGCTGTCCCAGTGCGTGGCGAGATGTGTCAATTCCGACTATTTTCAACCGTATCACCTTCACTGAATTTAAGCAGACATTCTCTTATGTTTCGAAGTGCATTTGGGGGCAGTTTATTAGCTTTTATAAGGGGAAAATTCCAAGGATCAAGGCATGCTAGATCGGCAATTCCCCGTGCTGAAGGAAGTAGATGCATTCGGTTTTGAAATTCCCAGAAGTCATTGCTTCATGTAGCCTAACTTTTGTAAACCAATAATAAAATAAAAGATACAGGCAGCATATTTATTGTATTCCAATTTCAAACAATGCACTTTTAAATAATTTGATTGAATAAGGTTACAAAAGAATGTAGACTGATGTAAATATTGAGGGTCACCATGACTGTAGTGTAGAGACTCATGTCTGGTATAAATACTGATCAGTTTCCAACTATGAAGGAGGAAAAGGGAGTTAGAGATAAAAGCATGCCGCTCCGTCATTGGCCGGCCCAAACTTCCCACGAGGGGCCGTGGCCCTTCTGGCATCTGCCCAAATGCCAGACCGTCCAGTCCGTCAGTGCACATTGCCACAAACTACATTGTGAGCAGTTTATACTTAAAGGACAATTTCGGCGCAAGATGTACTGTACCTAGGGGTTAATAACACGTGTACATGAGTTACACATGAGTTCGTCCATTCTCTGGGATATGTTTTCATGCTAATCGAACGTGACCAGTTTTACCACAAACCGCTAATAAGCGTTTAGCGCTAGTCTTCGGGGCACACGCAAAGTAAAAAGAAATTGCTATTTCTATACCGCTAACAAGGCTCAAAATAGCACCACACTTCCACGGTAGCATAATGAGGGGCCCTACCAGGGATGGAAATTAAATATTTTTTCTACCTGCCACTGTGGCTGGATTCCAAAATCTACCAGCCACTCAACTTTTTTACCAGCCACTAGAGAAACGGCATGAAAATGTGATATCATGATTATAGTAGGCTATCCAAAATGATCACGGTAATCGCCATTATTGCAATATGACTAAAATGTGCTGAGTTTTGCCCTAAACCTGTCCTCCAAGCACAGTAGCAACAAAACTAAAGGTCAACAGAACCACATTCATATGCTATAGTGTCTTGTCATAAAAGTGGTGTGGCTCCTTTAAGACTCCATTTGTGTGAGTTCTGGAGCATCCTATAATCCAACTCTCCAACTTGATCTAACTATAGTGTACATCATCTGATTTAAATATTAAAATGCTTAGCATTTTGTGAAACTACATTGGAAAAACTCTGGTTGTACAGTTATCTAGGCGATATTGTTAACATTTATTTTGTATTTGGCCTTATCATATATGACAAAAGCCCAACGTTGGAGACCGTGTAGACATTTGCTTCAATTTCAAAACCGGATTACTCGCGAACGGCTATAACATAAGGGAATGCTTTACACCTTTGCGTTCGGTAAGTTCTGCTGTTTATTCTGATACGGTTTGTAATTTCTTTGAATGAAAAGTTTGTGAGATATTCCATCACGACGAATGGGTGTGGAGATGTCCGTCTGTCTGCCTCATAGGTCTAAATAGCAGCGTGTCGCGGGCCGGATTAAAATACCTAGGCCTACAGGCCAATTCAAAAGAGAACTATTTACGTGAGAATATTAGCCTGTGAAGATATAACGCAGATCCACAGATCACTAGATTTATGTCTATGCAGTCATCCTGAAATAATCTAGCAGTTGCACATGAAAGCATAGTGACAGTGTCTTAATGGTAGTGAAGTGAAAGTGAAGCGTTGCACCAGTGCCTATAGGCTATGCTGCGGTGGCGGCTCACTACGAGTTGTAGAACTTAAAATCAGCGCGATTTACCCTTATAGGCTGGTAACGTTAGGCTACATGATCCCTACAGACACTTTCTTATTTTTAACCGTCAATAAGTATGAAAATTAGATCGGATCTGACTATTTGTGGTACGCTAGCTCTACCCGCCACAGTGGCTGGTAAGTTGACCAAATTCACCCGCCAGCGCACAAAACTACCCGCATTTGGCGGGGGGCGGGTGGTTAATTTCCATCCCTGGGCCCTACATGTAAACCGAAGCATTGAGAACTTTGTAAGTGTACAGACAGTTTATTAAAATAGTAGTTAGTAGAAAATAGTTTAGTTTAGTGGTCCCTGGGGACCAAATAAAACATTTTCGTAGAAATCTAGTGGGGCTAAATGCCCACCAAGTTTCATGTCCCCCAGTGTTTCTGTGTCCCGGTTATCGTTGACCAAAAATTCAGGAAGTAGATGACGGGGGAAAAAAAACTTTGACAATCCCTATATGACCGCTACACAGATGTCATTCTCATTGGTTGAAGGAGGTTACGCCTAAAACACACCCATGCCTGATTAAGAAACATAAGAGCTGCCTTTTTGCGCCAGGCGCCTGACATTTGATAACAAAGCTACCCCTAATGTGGACTGGACAAACCCCTAAATGATTTAAGCTATTCACTAGTGACCATGCATTTTAGATCGCTAAGATAGAGCCCTTATGTCGTTAATTGCTACACACCTGGGGGCATTCTTTAATAAAAGTGAAGTGTAAGATAGCAAAAAGCTTTGCGTTGGGATAATAACACGCTTTGTGCCAGGTTTTGCGTCGTGAAAATAGGGCCCAAAGTCTTTCAATATGTGGCGCTACATCACATATAAGTCTCAAGGAGCTTGGTTAATGCAGCTTCTTAAGGCCAACATACCACAAACATTTTGTAATCTTGCGTGCATCGGTTAGCAAGGTTTTCACTGAAAACTTATTTCGGTCTACCCAGCAGTGCGGGAGAGGGAGGGGGAGTTTCAGTGTTCTGGGAATCTCAACCAAAAAAAAACTTTGTCCTTGCACATGTGCCCACCTGTGATTCAGTGTTCTGGGAATCTCAACCATAATTAATTCTTTTTGAGCATGGTTACTTGAGATTGTGTGAATTTCTGCAATGCATCCATGCTAGAATAATTGTTTTTCTCCCTTTACTATGGAGGCATTGGCATCTTCATGACAGAAGCACAGAAGAAGTACTACTATGCTATGAAGACACACAGTTCTAAGCCTCTGAAGCCTATACCAAGACCAAAGGTTGGTTATAAACAACAGTAGAAGCTTTCTATAATTTCTCACAAACCCTAGCGTATAAAAAATACAATTATCTGAGACTCTTTCATGTTCACCCAAAATGGTCACATCTTTACATGTTGTCCCTAGCTATGATACCAGCGGTGTAAGTTAGTAGAACATTTTTCATTTGTCTGACTTCATAGCTGAATGCCCATTCACTAGCTGGGCCTGGGCCGAGTGGTGAACTTTTATGATTCCAGACATTGCCTGTTCTCTGCTGTGGAATCTTTGTATTATTTTCTGCTGGGTGAGCTCTCTGTTCGAGAGCTACCTCCACAACTGCCAATTTACTCCATAGTATTACCATTTCTCTTGTACATTTAATCAAATAAGCAAACAAACAAAACATTGTCAAGTGAGAGAGCACAAACCTCTGTGATCTCTGATGTTTTTTTCTTGGACCATACTACATTTTCCCACAAGTTTAATGAATAAACAGTCTTGATTTTTTGTTTTATTTTTCACTGTTACCCAAAATGTCTTTCAATGCCATAAAAGTTATGTGGCATGACATAGCCAAAGCTTTGTTAGGTGATCATTATTATGCGTTTCCTGTGATGATTCCTGTCTTTGTATTTTGGGCATGCAGAACACATTCTTTGGACTTGTCTTTGACTTGGTCACCAACAAATTCTTCGACATCTTTATGATGGTTGTGATCATGCTCAACATGGTGATTCTAATGATGGAAACAGACAACCAGAGTGAGCAGATCTATGAGATACTTTACTTCGTCCACATTGCCTTAATTGTGATCTTCACCGTGGAATTCATTCTGAAACTGATTGGCCTCAGACAGTACTACTTCTCTAGTGGCCTGAATATTTTGGACTTTTTTGTGCTGATTATATCCATAGTGGGTAAGTGGAAATGACAGCTTAATTGCATAAAGAAATATAAACAAGATTGGGATAGTTCATAGTTGATGCATTTTATTTTTATTTCTTTTTTAAGGTGTTTTTCTGGTAGACCTCATTTGGAAATATTTTGGCTCTCCAGCTCTTTTTGGTGTGATCCGACTGGCAAGGATTGGTCGAGTTCTGAGCCTCATTCCTGGTGCCAAGGGAATTCGAACCCATCTGTTTACCCTGATGATGTCACTTCCTGCTATTTTCAATATGTGCCTTCTCCTTTTTCTCATCATGTTTGTTTTCTCTATTTTTGGCATGTTAAACTTTGCATATGTTAAGCGTGAAATAATGATCGATGACATGTACAACTTTGAAACTTTTGGCAACAGCTTTATCTGCCTTTTCATTATCACAACTTTAGCTGGTTGGGATGGATTCCTTATCCCCATGACCAATGGTCCACCCGATTGTGACCCTGATATGGAAAACCCAGGATCAGATGTAAGGGGTAACTGTGGAAGCCCTAGGGTAGCAATAGTCTTCTTATGCTCTTACATTGTCTTGTCCTTCCTGATAGTGTTGAACATGTGTATTGCCATCATCCTGGAGATCTTCAACAAGTCCACTGAGGAAAGTACCAACTTGTTGCCCGAGGAAGATTTAAAGCAAGCAAGAGAACGTGGCCTCCCGAGTCATCCAGAGAGCCTGGCGCAAGCACATCCTCCAGCACCCTGAAGTCCAGAATGAAAATTTTAGAGCGAGTCATATTTAGCTGGAATTATTTGAGGGTTAGTGTCACCAATTTATATGTGTGTACTGTGGTTTAAGTATTGGTGCACTGGAATATATGCATTGACATACATTGTCATACATATTGTAGTTAGAGGGTAACAATTACTTACTTACTTACTTACTTACTTACTTACTAACCAATTGGTCTAGTAGTGTAACAAATAAGACTAGTCATTTAAGATATGGATTTTAATCTTTTAACTTGTATTATTTGTTAATTTGTCTGGATCCGCTGGCGAGTCACACAGCTCCATGTGGCATCTTCTTTTTCTTTGATTTCTTTTTCTTTTTTTATTCTAGTGTTTGTAAATTGTCTGTATTTTCACATTTCATTTGTGAAGCGACCTTGGGTGTCTTGAAAGGTGCTTTATAAATAAAATGTATTCTAACCAAGTGTTATTGATCATATATTAAGATTAAAAAATCTATTTGGTATTGTTTATCTCAAAAGATCATTTTGGTATGATTTGGTATGATTGTCTCAAAAGATCATTTTAACTTAATTTAAGAAGACTTTAACTTATTTTAAGGAGTCTTATCAAGACAAATTTGCTCAACGCACTCGCAGACAAATTTGCTTGTTTTTAAGATGAGATGTCTTAAAATAAGTCCATTTTTTTTTTAATTAAGTCAAATGGTTTCATAAGAAAGCGCTAGGTAAGTCTCTTTATACTGAAAACAATACCAACTAGGTTTTTTTTTATCTTGATATAAGATTGGTTAGATTTTGTTAGATAAGCAGTTTTTGAAGTGTGCATTATGGTATGCATATTGTAATATATGCACTTACAGTATCAGGCTTATCTACAGATCATTATTCATATTCATTTTATATCATATACTGGAGGCTATGGATTTTTATTCAGATGGAGTTGTAAAAGAATAACTAGGCACAAAAATTGCTTAGTTAATTACTTAGTACTGGAACTTTGTTAAAACTGCAACACTATAAAATAAAATTGCAATTTAAAGACATACACCTCTCCATTTTGTTGAAATGAGAATGCATGTGATTATTTTTTATTTTGTTTGTCAGGTGGAGGAAATGTTATCTTTGGTATTGTCATACATATTTATGGCGATGATACTCAGTGTGCCTGTTTTATGTTCTTATTTTGTTTGTTCATCTTCCAAAACTTAAAATAAGAAGTCAATGGCAAAAAAGAAATACTCTTATTAATGCTCTTCTGAACTAAATGTGACGCATAGCGATACACGAAATATGGCCACCATTCATGTTCTCTCTGCCTACACCATTCCCCACTCTTGGAACATGCTATGTGTAAGTTAGTGTGTGAGTTTGCTTTTGTGTGTGTGTGTGTGTGTGTGCGCATGCGTTTTCATGCATGTGTGGCAGACTCAACATCCCCTTCTCCTGAAACTCTGTGTACTCTTGCTCATGGGCAATTCGGTAGGGTCAGGAGGAGTCAGGGCACCTCATTTAACTGGGAAAATACCATCAAGTTCCAGCTACTACCTACTAGCTAGCAACTTATTCATCGGGGGAATCTGGAAATAATTTCATCCGTAGACATATCAATTCCATTTCACAACTTAGGCAAAGTAAGCGTCACAGGGTGACTAGACTGGGGAAGGGGTGAAATAATTGTGGGTTGTGGGGGGAGTGCGGTGAACAGTCTGTGGTTGGGGTGAGAAGAGTCTTTGATGATGCTGTGCGCCTTTCGCCTCGATAGAGAGGAGTGAGGAACCGGTGATGCGTTGGGCAGTTTGCACCACCCTCTGCAGTTCTTTCCAGTCAGAGGCAGAGCAGTTGCCGTACTGTGGTGAGAATTACAAATGACATGGAAACAAAACCGAACTGAGATGTGTTAAGAAAGGGAGACGCTCCCAGGTTTATTACAAGCCGGCTCGGAGGAGAAACATGAAACAAGTTGCCTCAAGTCACCTCCCGAACGTTGTCCGTCACAGCCTTATATCTGTTAGTAGGTTCTTTGTCTGTTCCAGTGGAAAAGTTCAGACACGCCCCGGACATATGCGTGCTTAATTGGCGCCGACCACATATGGTGAAGTCTGGCATAAGACAAAAGCTGGGCCGTCGTACATGACAAAAGACTTGATTTGCAAATGGTCGAGGCGTGTCTTCACCACGCAGTTAATGCAAATATGAGGCAGACAGACTGATGAAGTTAGTCACATTTGTATACAATATGTTCTTACAAATAATTTTTACTACAGTACCATACTGTGACACAGTTGGCCTGAGGAGACAGGTGGACCTTCTTTAGTCCCCTCAGGAAGAAGACGCTGGTGAGCCTTCTTGGCCAGGGTGGAGATGTTGAGGGTCCAAGTGAGGTCCTCAGAGATGTGGACACCCAGAAACTTGAAGCTGGTGACATGCTCCACCTCAGTCCCGTTGGTAAGAAAGGAGGTGTGTGTGTGCCAGCTTTTGACTTCCTGTATTTCGGGGAAGCCATCAGGACCAGCAGCCTTACATGCATTAGTCCTGCTCAGTGCCGTACACACGGTGGGGGAGAGTGTGAGGGGCTGACTCTCTGCAGAGACCAGATCCTTGATGGCCACCTCTTTGTTGTCTCTGTCAAAGTGACCATAGAAGCTCATCAGGCAAGGAGGCATCAGTGGTAGGGGGGGTGGTGTTAGTAGGTTTGTAGTCTGTTATGGCCTGGATGCTTTGCCACATGTGTTGGGGGTCAGAGTTGTTTTAGAAGTGATCCTAAATCCTTAGCTTGTGGCTGTGCTTGGCCTTTTTGATGCCCCTTTTCAAGTTAGCCCTGAGCATCACCTGATCTGAAGGCAATGGTTTATAGTTTATAGACGCATAGTTTCAAAAATACACTTTTTGTGTTCATTCAAGTCTCCATCATGTTATGTATATCATGGTTTTGGCAGTTTCCTTCAAAATTCTCTGCTCTAAGGCATTTTGTTTACCATTATCTGTCCAACTGTCACATCCATAACGCTGGAACTGCCCAAGTAAAAAAAAGAAGTAGGCTGTCAAGTGTGCTGCAACTCTTTATTGGAAAATACCATACTTACACAGACATTGATAAGAGTACCTACTAAATACGATTAAAGAGTCAACTTTTGAAAATAAATCTGAATAAGTTACCATGGCCATAAGTTACCATCTGAACAACTGCTCATTGCAATGTGTTTGCAAATCCGATAAGTAATATAGTGAGTGGTTAAAAAAAGACAAATCCACATATTTAACACTGGACAATAATGGCTGATTCATTCATCAGAAGCCATAGCAAATACTTTTTTGCATAGCACCATTGTGAGCTTGTGTTTAGGCTTAGCTAAGCATGGTTCTTTCACAACACATTACAGAACAGCTAACTTAGGAACTCATCTATTCATCTATTCTTGATCGGATCTAAATCCGATTCCAGATTTCACTATGATCTGGGGATACCATTTAAAAATAACAATTTCAATTCAAACTAGATCTCCAGTGTGATGACACCCCCCCCCCCCCCCCCCCCCTCATAGTAATTGTTTTAAAAAATAAGAAAAGACAAATGTGCCAAAGTTGTAGAGGGTATAAAGAACTATCAGTGGATTGTGGCCATCAGTGTTGGGCCTGTTGGTTGGTGGTTTGGCAAGGTGTCCCTGGTCACCCGGCTGCTTTCAGAGGGTGCAGTTGGTGTCTGGGGACCTTCGGCACCTGGCCATGGTGATGAAGGTCTCCACGCGGTGCATGTCCTTGCGGAAACAGGCCATAAGGCGGTAGCTCTTGCTCAGGTCATTGTCATCCAGGGTCAGGTAGAAGTCCTCAAAGGGCAGGGGCAGAGAGTCATTGCCCTGCATGTCAGGTTGACCATTCAGGTAGGCCTGAAGGGGACAGCACACTTGGATTGGTTGGTTCACTTTTCTGAATTTTAATCATCGTAAATAAAAACAAAACAATGTTTGATTGTTGATTGGAATCTATTTGTGACTTTTGTCCACTTTCATGTTCATAAAAAAATACTGGATCTCATGACTACTATGTGAACTGTAATGTTTCCTAGTCTTACCCCAATGAGCAAGCTGACACCCATCTTAAGGTCGTTGAGCTTTTCTGAGATGGCGTTGGGCCCCAGGCTATTAAAAAAGGCCCCACTGAAAGCCTGGCTTGGGTATTCCCACGTCTCGATGAGCCGGAGCGATGTGCGGAGCAACCTGAGAACCTGCCAAGAGACCAGGGCATAGCATTCTATGGAGCAATTACTTTTAAGAGCCTCTCAACATCAAAGACTTAGAATGATGCTGGAGTTAGAAACCCAGTTATTTTATGTCCATACCACAGTCATTGTTCTCCTTAAGTGGGCCAGGGCTTTATATCTGTTTATGCGCCGCAACTTCTCCTACAGATTTGGTCATATGGCAATTTGACTATGCCCGCACGTTTGCCATAATCCCGTGCAATGGCAAATGACTAAATAAATATTTTCGAGATAGAAGTAGAAGATATCGTAAGCTATCACATGCATTGTGAAAAATATCGGTAAAGTAATATCACATATATATCTGAGCTATCGGAATTATTGTTAGACTGTCTAAATGGCAAACATCAAGGTTTCCATTCAGCTAATTTGCATATCATCGCATATGGCATTCATGAACATTTGGCTCAAGAATATGTACATCTGCGTTTTTTTATTATTATTTTATTTTCTACTGGGCTCCCCCTGCAGTTGCTAGAATGTATTTTAAGTACCACTCTTGGCTAGCACCCTTCCTCCTGGACACAATACATGTGGATTTGTTTACAATCTGGCAAAAATCATTCCCGAAGAGTCATGTCAACTTACAGTAAAAGTTTGTTAGCCATCAAAATGAGTTCAAGGCTTTTATATTAAATGTATAGTCAGCAATCGTCAAGGCCATAAAACATTTTGTCACATTCAGCAATCATCTCCTCATGACCGTTAACTGCCCGTGAGTAGGCCTACACTGTAAAAAAAAAACCCGGTCTATGTAAGCAGCCCAAGCTTCAAAAATTGGAAACAAACAAAGTGGGGGCAGCCTGTGCCCCAAACAAAAACTAAACATTTCGTGGAGTTTCTCTGGGAAAACTGAAAGTAGGTTTGAGCTGCCTCTCTGGCATGTTTTGTTTGGTCCTTAGCTAAAATATAATGTAATAATGTACGTTGTTTTGGACAAAAGTGTCTGCTGCTAATAAATATAAACATAAACACAAACAAATGCAACTTCCTGCGCAATCACTGACTGCACCTTTAAGGTACAAAACTTGCATAGGATGCATTTAAAGTGCGCCTAAAAGAGTTGGATGGAAACTCAGTCCTCCGTATGGGTAGAGCGAAGAAGACAGGAGACGTCCAAGCTACATTTGCCACCGGGAGAGACAGGATAACCAACAGGAGGTGAATGAATAAAACTGCCAACGTATATGAGTACACAACAACCAAATGTAATACGTGTAAGTGAAATCAATAGCAGACACATTCCAAAGGTGCTGTACTTAAGTCAAAGGTTAGTTGGAGTTGGAAGACATGTACGGTAATAGCAGATGAACAGTTCATCATCAAATGAACAATTATCAGGTACAAATGACATTCCTCAGAGTATTCTTTACAAAATATGTGTACACTCAAATACATCCTAACAGAAAATAAGCATTGCCTTCTATTTTTAAGTATTCCGTTTCAGAAAAGCCAAAGGCCCCACAAAGACACCAATGCTCTACAACAAATTTTAGGACATTGATTTATGTCACGCTCAACCATGCCCCCTAGCTAATTCTAAAATCACTGAAGCCCACCTCCTTGGGCTTATTACACACCTATAACAGACATCTGATTTAATTATATTATTTAATTATACAATTATGTCCCATGCCCTCCTCCAACTGCCGAAGACACATCTTCTGCCACATTAAGCATCTTCTCAAAAATGCTCTCTAGTTTCTTTTTTGAGAATTTATGCTATTTTTTACTCCATGTTGGGCCATACCAACAAACTTCTTTGGGATGGGCAGTGAGGATGCAGAGCTATAGTCGTGGTGGATTTGTGGCCCGGTGGAGTGACCGCTCTCTCCCCATCTCCTTCCTACCCTGACTCTGGAGCAGATGTAATTTAGCCTAAAGCTAACTCTGGTGCAATGCACCAAATGGTTACATTTATGTTTTAATTGCACATTGTCCCTTACAAATAAAATTTGATTTTTTTTTATTGATGTGGTTTAGAATTTCCCTCACTCCAACCACATTGTATATTCTGGTGTAAAGCTATACAGGCAGCACAGAGGCTGCGAGAGGCTGGTGGTGACATCCCCTGCCCCTTTGCTGGACTTACGGAGCTCCTCTGGGTCTCGTCCTTGTCACTGGGGGCTGGGATGTTGTCCGAGATGCAGTGAGATAGGGGGAAGATCCTACTCAGAGCCTTGCGGTCTTCCGGGAACAGGCTCTCCTCCTGCAGTAGAAAAAAAGCACAGAGATGGCGCTGGTGAACCCACTCATTTGTTTTTTCATTCACTGTTTTAACTGCCTGACTCTCTATAAAGAAAATAGATGAAGATCCTCACAAAGTCATTGATCATTCTCGCAGCCAACTGGTGCAGGACTTGCACACGAATGACAGCGTTGTTGAAAAGATGCTGACTATTGATAGCCACTGCACCATTTCCAGTCATACTCAGCAGCAGTAGCAGCAACAACAAGCTCCCTGTGCAGTACAAGACAGACACACAATATATACAAGATGTTAGGATGACTGTGAGTCAAGCATACTCAGTTACTGTTCAAAAGCACATAGATTAGCTATGATCATGCATCAGCTATGATCATGCACAAACATAACACACTCCTTACAGTAGGTCTTTAAAGCAACACAATGTCAGAATTGATATGTATACCTTGATGTCAATTTCCAACACACTGGGTACCTTTAGCATCATTTTTCAAAGTGCAAAGTAAAAATCTATAGGACTGCCATGTATGTTGAAAAGAAGTACTACAAGGGTACTCAGTGAGTTGAAAAATAATGAGAATGGTAATTTTCCTGCATGATACACCAAAGTTACATGCAATAGCAGGCGTCATGGACCATTGCAATGACATCCCTAATATACCGTCAGTGCACCATCAAAATGAGTTTGAAGCCATTGTTTTAAGCAAAATCACTACATAATGTTCCTTTCTATGCAGCGTCCTACTAGAAATCATGCTCTGTGTGAAGCACAAAATCTTCAGGCCTTAAAGTAGAAGTTGCACTTTGGCCTGATATCTGTAAACTTTACAAATTTTGGTATACAAAATGTAACTATAGATTTACGTTTCAACGGTTCAAGTTTTGAACTATATAGTTACATAGAGGCAACTTTCTTACCTTTAGTCATTTCTGCAGGTGAGGATGGGTGTAGGATCTTCTCTGTATGAAAAGTGTTGGTGAATTTGTTGTCATATGTCTGAAGTAAAGCTTTATATACAGGTGTTACTCATGCATTAATTGATTACAAGGGGAAACGGGAGATGTTCCATGATGCTTATGATGTTTGTCTTTGTGTGTGTGTGTGTGTCTGTGTGTGTGTGTGTGTGTGTGTGTACCTATGTTGCTATTATGCATCTTGCATGTTATTTCTTGATATACTATTCATCCTAGGTATCTTGGCATGTGCTCCTTAAGCCTTTAGCCACCAGGGTTAAAAAAAAAACTACATTGGATTTTTACATCAAAACATCAAAAAATTATTTTAAACTTGACTCTATGGGTCTTTCCCATAGAGTCAAGAGGCAGTAAACATACACATAAACACACACATACACACACTAACGCACACACATGTTCAATATACTAAAACCTTAAATAAGACTCTCTGTTTGGCCATCTTTTAGCAGAGTGAACACTACAAACAAGCAGGTCTGTTGGGGTCAGTAAGATCACTTTTGCCGTATTCAATGTCTGAAGAGAGTGTTTTCCGACCTGATCAGGAGAGGAAAACAGATCAAATTTAGTTTTCCACTGTGGACTATGCAAGCTGTCTCCCATTCACCTACACACACAACCATCTGCTGAATATTTAGATTGGACTGACACTGGGATAGTTACAGAAAGTTATCTAAGTGGATAGGTTCAGGGGAAAAGTCTTGATCAATTACAATAATACTTTACATATTTTGACAGCACATTTTATTAACGGTTAATAACATGTTTTATCCTGTCTCAACTAAGAATGACTAATTGAATTTGAGAATGAAACAGCCCTATGAAGACCACATAGGAAATTAGAGTTATATTAAATCAAAATCCTTTGTATTTCAAGGATTAGGTATGGGACACCAAGAGTAACATTCAGTGACTGCTTACTGTACATGTCATACAGTAGGTGCAGGGGCAAGATGGCCTGGGCCCCTGCATAGACAGTCATGAAGGGCAGACTAAATTGTTTTTACCCTATAAACATCTAGGCCTACAGATTCATGTGAACAGAGGCCCGATCATTATTATTGTTTTTAGGGGGGTGGGGAAACATGGGGACCCATTAGGACTGCCTATGTAGGGGCCCAGGATCTTGTGCTACACCCCTGTGTTGCCTCTGATTCATCTCTCAAAAAGTGGACTCTGCCAATTCATGTTCTTACTGTTGTCTCTGAGGTGATCCATAATGGTAGATGCGGTTCCTTCATATTTTTGCATATTGAGCAAAATAGCCTAGATCTATATCCTGTGAAAGTCGCTACTTTGGAGTCAAACTTTGTACCTTGTGCAACATCTTGCACTAGCTACTGACACACTGATTTAGAATTTGTGGTTATAGGTGCACATTTAAACTTTCTGAGTTTGTTTGAAGGTTGTTAGAAATTAAGTAAAGAAAATGATAGGTGACTGTAACTCAAAGCACACGTTAACTGCTCGTAGAACTTACGCATATCGTAAATCTATCGTAAAAAGATGCGTGTGTAACTCAAATGATTCGCAAGTCTATGTGTAATGTAGACAAAAGACAAAATTTTTAAGACAAAAATTACGACTGCCTCAGACCATATGTAACGCTGTCGTAAGTGAACAACCTAGGATAGCCTACCGGACTGTCGCTTGCATTCATGCCAGCCCTTGTCTTGCATTATCTTCACCTCTGTTATTTTAGCAAGCATTCGTTCCATGGCATTCTTGCCATTGATTGTTGTGTCTTGCGTGCTCCTCATCGCCCAGTTATTTTAAGTGTTTACTTTTACTGTTTTCGCGTCCCAAATGTTCTTTCTAGAATGTATCATTGTGTTTGTAAGCTTAATAATTTCATTATCCTCAAAAATATGTGTGGCCCTAATACTCTGTCTTATGTAAGTCGATGAAAATGTCAAAAGCAAATTTTTCCATAAAGACCTAGGCCCCGTTTACACGAAGCGAAGGCCTCTCATTTACACAAAAACCCCGTTTTTATCACAGAAAACGATTATTTGTAAAAACTCCGGCCAAAGTGGAGATTTCTGATAAAGCCGGTTTTGTGTTGTTGTATCAACTGAGAGAAACGGGGTTTTAGGTTCTCAAACGTCACATTATGCGCCAGAAAATGCTTAACGTCATGTGAGCGCCTTATGTTTACAGTTTGTTTGGCTACTGATCATTGATGCTATTAAGGTGGTACTCATTTTTATGTTTGTGCAAATGCTTTTGGCCCAGAAATAGGAAGTGATTTGTAGCTGTTGTTGCTATTTTTTCGGGATTCTGATTGGCTAACGTGGGATTGAGCTTCTCCTGCCACCGACAGGTTTGGAATGCTCTTAACAGCATTTATACACGGGGAAACTTCTCTGAAAACTGACAGGTGTGCACAATGTTATTTTTGAAAATGGAGAGGGTGAAATGTCCGTTTATGAAAATAGCCGGCCATGTATAAACGTAGCCCTAATTGATTCATGAAAAGGCTGCAATTTCCCTCTCCTTATGGCTATGGTTCAGAGTGGAGCAGAGGGCAATAGAGATATGATCGGTGGGGCGTGTTAAACATGGAAAACTGTCTTTTTATGCCTATCGTTATTAATGCCTTTCTTTGTTGACAATAAAGATCATACACTCAAATCAAAACAACCACACACAAACAAATGAGATAATAATAATAGGCCTGCATATAAAATTAAACTAACTAAACTATTATCATTTGAAAATAATATTCTAATGTTGTTACCATTTTTTTGAGGCGATGGGGGACATAAAGTAGGGAAGGACAGTTAGCAGCTTGACCAGAGAACAAGTCAGGGTATCGTACAACCTGTTATGGCTGCTGTGCCTTGGCCTTGGCAAATAATGTAGGTTTTTAGGTTTTCAACACTGAAGACAGATGAAACTAGTCTTTGGTTGGTGAATGAAGTCAGAGTATATTGACACTGTATTTTGATTATTGTTTGATAATAATTAATACCTTTAAAGGAGCTATATGCAGTTTTTGAGCTTATGTAATTGTGCATTCAAAACAACTCAAATCGCACAGAATTCTACACTGTTCAGCAACATGTCACACAATGAGAAATAACAAGCAGCAGCGAGGTGCTGGAGGAACAGAAATCAGTGATGCTCCCTCAGTCTCAGAGACTCAGAGACTCCACCCTCATTAAATAAACGGCGCCCTTAGCTAGCCAAAGAGTGTACCACCAGATGGTTAATCTGGTGGTTAATATTATCAAGAGCTGTTCACCTCACCATACTGAACAACGTATATAAAATGTTTAGCTTTATTTGAGTGAAGTGGCCATGTGTTAAAGAGACATGAAAGTCAGTAATTTGTATTGCAAAGCTTTATTGAATAATCTAGAACAGATACACTAAAGAGTAGGCAGTGAATAAGTTAAAGAAATATTAAAATAAATTAATTTTTTTACATACACACATGGAGCTAAATCATGGGAGCATGGAGACAACTCTTAAAAATGTAAAATTTGTTATGGTGTGCATAATAACATGCTTTTATATTCTAGTTGTTAGTAATTCGATTTCAAAATCATGCAGATCAGTAGGGTTTCTCAGGGTAAATTGAAGAATTGCATTTCAACACTGACACCAAATATTTTAAACCGATGAAATCTAACACTTCTCAGGTAATAACCAATCCACTACGCTTGTCTCACATATAGACATGACTGCTCCCGGAATTAGAGAATAAATACGAAAGTGACCATGCTTGACAGGCTGGAAAGATGCAGCCAGTCTACCCCCCCCCCCCCCCTAGGGTAGCCCTAGGGCAAGCACTCCTTGGGGGACACACGGCAGTGGGCGACCCTAAGGAAGGTCTCCACACGGTGGATGTCCCGTCTGAAGCAGGCCATCAGAGAGTAGATCTTCCCCGGGGCACCATCATTCAGGTAAGACTCGTCAAAGACTGCAGGTGCCGATAAGTACTCCTCAACAGTGGACTGGCCAGTCAAGTGCTCCTCAGGTGCACAGAGATAAAAGCGAATATAAATGCAAGAACAAACACAACACAAGACCACAATGGAACAGAACAGAAAAGAGCACAACAAAACAACAGAATAGAAATTGAAAAAAGCAGAAGAGAAGATGAAAAAACACGGTGAACTAAATTGATTAAAACAGAAGAGAACAGAATTTCTTATCCACAGGTATGAAACCTCACCTGTAGTTAAAGAAAATACTTCTGACAGAATATTCCATGTGTCATCCGCCAATTCACCTACTGAAGATGGTAATCCACTAATGATGAAACCCATGGAAGCTAAGTGATTCAGGCTGTGCCCATGCATCGTCATGCTTTGGGTATGTCTCATTCCATGATATGTGTCTTACCATGATAATGATGCGGAGACCCATTTTCAGATCAGTGAGTCTGTCTGTGATGGCGTTGGGCTTCAGGCTGTTGGTTAAGGTTCCACTAAAAGCCTGGCTGGGGTACTCCCACGACACCAGTAGCTGGTAGGAGATGCGTAGAACCTTCAGTAGCTGTCAAGAGAAGCAAACAACACATCAGCCTCAGGAAAGGCCAGGTGTATGTGTATGGCTCCAAAAGAGCGAGCCATTTTGAACGAATTGTTAAATGAGAAGTATAGTGTTTGTGAAAGCAACTGGAAAATCCAACAGAAAAACTGTAAACATCATTAAAAATATACCAGGAGGATTAAAAAAAATTAAAAAGTTTTAAAAAAAAGTATTTTATTTTCTGTTCTTCATCAAGGCATGAGGTATTGTATGCTTGAGTTCAAATTTCTTCCAAATCAAACCACTTCCTAAACACTTTACTTCAGGTTAGAAATCAGCCTTAGGTAAATTTCAACTGGTCAGGCAGTCAATTTAATTTAAAGTATAAGTATATATACTCTTTTGATCCTGTGAGGGAAATTTGGTCTCACCATTTATCCCAATCCGTGAATTAGTGAAACACACACAGTGAAGTGAAGCACACACTAACCCGGAGCAGTGAGCTGCCTGCTACAGCGGCACTCAGGGAGGTTAGGTGCCTTGCTCAAGGGCACTTCAGCTGTGGATGTGGGCATGGGAGAGCAGTGCTCAACCACTTCCCCTACCCACATTTTTCCTACTGGGGATCAAACCGGCAACCCTTCAGTTACAAGCCCGAAGCCCTAACCAGTAGGCCATGGCTGCCCCAAAAAATTACTGTTATATTCCTTCTTAATCATTTCTGAAAGATTTATTTTACTCAGTTATGTTGAGGCTGGGATTAATGACAGTACAAGACAAGACTGCAAATCGGACAGGAAACTCACGGTACTCTTCTGAATCTCCTCCCTGTTGGTTGGGGCCTGGATGGAGTCGGAGAAGCAGTTGGACAACAGGAAGTTGCTGCCTATCTCTACGCGGTCATCAAAGTCCAGGCTGTTCTCCTGGCCACAGAGAACATTTGACAGGAAGTTAAGATTAAGAGGTATTGTTTAGCCCCAGATGTGAGTTTTGCTGAAAACTCACCTTAATTAAGGCTGAAAGGCTCTTAAAAGGCTCTAACCAATACACATAAAAGTACAGTTGAAACACACAATCAAGGCACATTAGGTGAGATTTATTTGGAGCTCTGTACAGAAGTATTGGAATAGATGGAGAAATTGACATCAATTCATCCTTATAAACTAATACCTCACTACCCAAGAGGGCTTCATACAGTACTTTCTAATATTACACTGCCTATCAAGGATAGCTGACGATACTGGTGATAGAGGATACATTCTAAAAAAAATATTTTCTCAAGACAGGAAAACGTACAAAGTCGCTGATCATGTTCACAGCCATCAGATGCAAGGACTTCATGCGATCTGCCGCATGTCTGAAGAGGCGCTGATTCTCTGATGGTTCCACGTGGCCCATAGAACTGAGCACCAACAGAGCCGGCAACAGCAAACACACTAACAGACAAACAGAAGGAAAGTTAGAGATCCTGTACATTTGAAGATGAAGAGAAAGGAGCTGTGTCAACAAACGCAAGACGAATAGAAAGTAAACAAATAAACAGACAAACAAAATAGTCTGATTCAGAGAAACCTCTTCTACAATACATTGCTACTGCTGTTTCAAATGATGTGAAAACAGAGTAGAAATATTTTTTGCACCTCACAGGCTATAGAGATGGAGAGTTACTTTTCCCCAGTGGTGAGTGTGCTTACCTTTGGCCATTGTTCCTTGTGATAGGTATGGTGAGGATCTCTCTGATGATCTTTGGTTTAGCGTGCAGTTGTATATATACGTGGTGGTTCAATGTATTAATGCACAGTTATGGGATGCAACAAGGGATTTAGTGACATTTAGTAAGAAGTATGGTTATCCATGTTAATGGACATCTAGACAACATACAGTGCATCAGTATTATGCATCCTATTTTAGGATGACTATAATTGGATTCCATGACCTTTGAAGGGCGTTGTATGTTTCTAAAAACAAACTGGTGTTTTGTTGGATGAGTGATGAAATAAAACATGGGTTCCTGAAAGATCTCTCTTAAAGATCCCAGACATTGCCGACCTGTGATTGTCCACCACTATCTAAACATGTTAACATTCAGGTTCTGTTGCATACGTACAACAGTACCAACAAAATAAGTTTAACACTCATGCACAAGTCTACTTTTTACTGTAAAAAATAGTAATTTGCTTGCTAGTTAACTTAAATTCAGTGGCACAGAAAAAAGCTGTCTAGTTTTCCATATTCTCATCAAAACAACTGTTGTCACCCTCTGAATCATTTGAGTGGCATTTAGCCATCTGACCATCTGAACACCTAGTTTATTTACGTGTGAGAGTAAGGGGAGAATCAATGACTGTTACAGGTTAGTGTATTGTGTCATGTCCAGCAGAAAGGTTACTCTCTCCATAATAATGACAGGCAGACGTCCATGGGCAGAATGTGTCAACAGTAGTGATGGTGCGTGTGGGTGTGTATGTGTGCGTGTGCGTATGTGTGTGTGTTTACAGTTAAAGGAATTATCCGGAGTAAAATGCACTTTAGATCGATTTACGGATGATTGGGGGTACATACGTTGAGTTGACATCAAAATCATGCCATTCGGATGTGTTTTGAGAAAGTTCGATTGTACCGTTTTCAGTCACAACTCGTAGCCTGGAAGTGAGCGGGGCATTTCAATTGCGCCGCTACAAAACCCTATTTTTATACCTCTTCTACAGTTCCAAACAACATAACACTTACGTGGTAGTGAGTAGATGGTCCCTTAAGCCAAACCGAAGTATCCCGAGGTCTTTATGTGGTCGAATAGAGAGTCCAGGGCCCACTTCCCCGAAAGCATCTTAAGCCTAAGAGCGTCGTAAAGTCCCTCTTACGAACTTCTTAAGATTTGCCGACTGTTTCCCGAAACCATCTTAGCTTAAGAGCGTCGTGAAAACACTCATAGATCCCGAGTACTCGTTACCGGCTAAGAGCGTCTTAACAGTACTTCTCACTGAGGTCACCAACAGGACATACAGAGGAATTACAACTTAGAATACATAATCCAATTTACGTTCCCATTCTTTATTGTGTTTACCTGTGATGAATCAGATTTTAGCGTGCAAAATAGCCTACAGTTAATGGTCATAATAATGTGATGAAAAGCGGACAAAAATGCAATCAAGTTATGAAACGAGACGTTGCCAGAATAGTTTGACATTATCTTTGCTAAGTGAATATTTTATTAGGCCTATGAGGTAAAAAGCAGAGAAAGCAATATGTGGTTTAGTCTGTAGTCTACTGCATCAAAATCTAAGCCTACACATTTCCTCTCTTTCTTACTTGACTTCTTTCTTATGTTCAAACGTGTTCTTAAGTGACACCGCGAAAAATTATTCTTTTTATTATTAAATTATTAATCTTAAAATAATTACAATTATTTATGTCTCTGTGTGGTATATAACCTACTTGGGATGCTTACATGCAGATGTCAAAGTGTTTCTATTTTCGTATTGATGTGAATTAATGTGTAGATCCGAAGTTTAAATGGTAGGCCTATAGCTGTGACGTGCAGTCACCTGACATCACCGTCAAATCAGAGGATATTTCAGAACTATTAACGTGGACAGCTCCCCTTAAGAGCATCTTAAGAGCAGTGCACGCGCATTCACGCTACGAGCATGTTCGGGAAACAGTCGGAAAAACCAAACGAACGATCGTAGAAAACCCTCTTCAGAGCGAGTCTCCGTCGTTATCGGGGAAGTGGGCCCAGAACGAATTTCATCAAGCCAGTACCTTTCCGGAAATGTTGCCATCTTTGCCGCCATCTTTGCCGCCATCTTCAGGGGAAAGTCCGTAGGAGTCTTATTGCTGAGTGTGTTGTAACACGCTCTGGAAATTCACAATTTCGTCGCCGTTTTTAAAAAAAAAAAAAAAAAAACATAGTCCAGTATTTCTTTCGAAATTGAAATGAAGTTGTATGGACTGGACTATGTTTTTTTTTTTTTTTTTTAAACGGCGACGAAATTGTGAATTTCCAGAGCGTGTTACAACACACTCAGCAATAGGACTCCTACGGACTTTCCCCTGAAGAGGCAGCAAAGATGGCAAAATTTCCGGAAAGGTACTGGCTTGATGAAATTCATTCTGGACTCTCTATTCGACCACATAAAGACCTCGGGATACTTCGGTTTGGCTTTAGGGACCCTCTACTCACTACCACGTAAGTGTTATGTTGTTTGGAACTGTAGAAGAGGTATAAAAATAGTGTTTTGTAGCGGCGCAATTGAAATGCCCCGCTCACTTCCAGGCTACGAGTTGTGACTGAAAACGGTACAATCGAACTTTCTCAAAACACATCCGAATGATATGATTTTGATGTCAACTCAACGTATGCACCCCCAATCATCCGTAAATCGATCTAAAGTGCATTTTACTCCGGATAATTCCTTTAAGAACAAAATTATTCATACCCCTGGCAAATATTGATTCAATGTTGATTTTCTCTTTATTGATATGTTTGTTGAAAATGACACTACCACATGTCAAAAGGTTGTAAGACAATGTGGTAGAAACATTGAATCAAAAAAAGAAGCATTTTCATCTTTTTTAAAATTTTTATGAAATATGGCGTGTCCAAAATTATTCATACCATTTTTACTCTCCACATTGTGGATGGTGTTTTGGTGGTTGAAATGTTCACTCCATCTCAAAATGGATCACTTGATCATCTTGGATGCTGATCATGGATCACTCTTCTCCAAACATGCACAACTCAGCTAAACCTTTATAAGGGCACACCTGGACAAAGAATTTAGCTTTCGCTGAATTCTATTTGACCCAGGGACATGGCCTGAGATTGGCATAAAAAAGCATTAAATTCCAATGACACCATGTCCATTTCAAATGTGGAGGTTAGAAAAATATTATTTTGGGATGTTTTTCAACCAGGGGGACCTGGTGACCTTATCAAAGTAAACGGTAACACTAAAGCAAGAGGCTACACTGAGATTCTGGAGGAAAAGATCAGGCAGTGTGCAAAGAGACCTGCCCCAATAGGCATCATTGGTTAGAAATAAATGTTTAACAGAGAACAATGTCATATTTTAGAGTGGCCCAGCCAGAGTCCAGACCTCAATCCGTCAAAAAAGTGAGCACAAGGCCAGAGTGATGGTAAATAATCGAAATAATCGTTCCTGCCTCAAAACCCAGATTGCAGCTAAAAAGGTGCGGTCTACAATCATTGTGGAGACATGGAGCTGCTTGGTACATATTATGAACCATTTTGAGAGCTTTGATTGCAAATAAAGATGTTTCCAGTGATTATTTTAAAAGGGTATGAATAATTGTGGACACGCCATTTTTCATAAAAATGTTAAAAAAATATAAAAACGCTTATTTTTTTGATTCCATGTTTCTACCACATTGTCTTACAACCTATTGGCATGTGGCAGTGTCATTTTCAGTCAGAACAAACATATTGGTCAAGAGAACAACATTAAATCAATATTTGGCAGGGGTTTGAATCATTTTGTTCTTAACTGTATGTGTGTGTGTGTGTGTGTGTGTGTGTGTGTGTGTGTGTGTGTGTGCGTGTGAGTGTTGGTGGGCGGGGCAGCTTCTTTCCCCTTGGATCTCTGGTGATCCATGCTTCATATTCACCACGCAGAGGTGAATGCAACACCACAGGGAGATCATAGGAGTTAATCCTCAAGGTGAAACAACATAATCTGATATGTTTACCTCAGGCTGCAAAGGGCAGCCATGACTGTCTGTACAGCAGGGAATAATTTAAGGTGTGATTAGACACATGGAACTTTTTGTGATTAGACACATGTATATGTACATGAACTCTGTATTTTAGTTGATATATGTGTCTGTACGTGTGTATGGCTTGTTTTTTGTGTTTGTTTGTGAATGCCTGTGTGTGTGTGTGTGTAGGGGGGTATTGTTCAACTGTATTCAGTATTTAATAATACTGTACTGTACAGTAGAAAAATATACAATAGAAAGTAGAAGAAGAAAAAAACATACTTTTTTTGTTGTGTAGTTATGTTTATGAGTCTGTGTGTGTGTGTGTGTGTGTGTGTGTGTGTGTGTGTGTGTGTGTGTGTGTGTGTGTGTCCTGTTGAAGTATGTGCTATTGTGTGTGTCCTGTTGAAGTATGTGCTAGTCGTAACTCATTCAGTCCTCACTGGCTTTGATCAACACGACTCGGTGGCTTTAGAGCAGGAAGTGCAGGGAAAGAGAAGCCTGGTGGTAGAACCAGCACCCTCACACCTGCTCTGTCAGGTCTTTGCCACCTTCATCCACTGAGCTCAGTTCCTGGAAGGAGACAGGAGTGGAGGTGTGGTGTCTGTTCATGCCAATGTTATTTTATGTCCTATCCTCCTGAATGTATAGCGTCAGAGGGTAACACTGAAAGAACCTCAAGGGAATTTTCATTGGACTGTTGGTCTTTTTTTATGCCTGACTTGGTACAGTACTTTAAAAATGTGATCAATATCTGACACAATACCTAGGTCGTATTTATTCACCCTCACAAGATTTTATTTATGGATATTAGAAATATGAATATACTTAATCGACCTTTTTGCATAGACAATAGCCATTAATTGTCCTGTAATGTAGAAGATAGTATTATTCCAGTGTTTCCAGTGCTATCTGTTTTTCTTTTTGTGGATTGTATCCACTTTACATTCCACTGAAGTTTTTAAGATCTCCATCTAGTGGCCAATTTGAAACATTACTGTTGTACACCATAAAACAATCTCACAGCAGTTTGGCATTTCCTTTATTACGGTAAAAACCTGAAGCACCAGTATCTTTGCAAACACTTTTACTCAATCATTAAGACAGCAGCAGTTGCAAAGGTATAATGTCAAATGTAAAAAATGACATTATTATAACATAATAACTTGACATGGTCTGACAGCATATGACAGCATAATAATAATGTCACATGAATTTGTTTCTTTGGGTCTTTTGCTGCCTTAAATGTGTTATCAGGAGGTTTTTTCACTGGATTGTGTCTTTAACTGCCTGTCTGTGTCTATGCAATCAAAGAACTCACATCAGCTGACAGAGATATGATATTTCAACAAGCATGTGAATCTTAAGAAGATGTCTCTGTGACTGCGAAAGGTTAAAGGATAGGATGCAAATAGTTCTTGCAAATAGTCCCTCCGAAATCAACAGGTGTCCAATAGTTGTCATGACTCAATCATCTGTCTTTCCATTCATCTTTCTCTGTCTTCCCTCCCATGTCAGTGTGCAGTCCAGGGGAGCCAGGGTAGACAGCAGGACGTCCAGGAAGGCAGGGAGGGACGCATCAGAGTGCGGCTCAGTTACTTTCTTCCTGCTGGCAGGGGGGGGGGTTCAGCAGCTACTGTGTGATGGGGTGGGGCAGGGCATGGCAGACCAGAGCGATACAGAGTCATCTACCATTGACACACATAGACACACACACATACTGTACACACAAAGAAACATATACTCACATGTGCACACATACAGCCACACAGATACCACGCACTCTACAAACACACACACACACACAGAGAAACATACTCACACACATTCGTACAGACACACAAACACACACATACACACACACACACACACAAACATCCATTCACACACATACAGTATTGTACAGACACATACACATACACACACACTTCCGTTTGCTCCTATCCCTCTTGGCAGGCCAGAGGGGGTGCCAGCCAGGAGGTATTTGAACAGTGAGTGGGGGGGTGGAGGGTAAACCAGGCATGCGCTGGCACACATTGACACCCACCGCATGTTCCAGGGGTTCCTGAAAGCTGTGCGGGGCGATACCCTTGACGGAGGGCACCGCCTGGATTAGAGGGGTCCCCTTGTGCTCGTGGTGGTGCGGGTGGGGAGGTAGGGAGGGAGGGTGGTAACGTCCCAGGGGTGGGCACAGGTAATCACCCTGGCATTTCCTCGGCTAATGAGGGAGGAAGGGGAGAAAGGGTAGGGGGTATGGGGCCTCCCCACCCTCCAGCTGCCAGCCCTTAAGGATGAATGAATGCTTCAGCAGACACAGGAGCTGTGGAAGCCATGGACTGGGATCAGAAGCATTCTGTGAGGAAGAGTTAAATCTATCACAGACACAGACACACACACACACACTCATATACACACACACACACACACACACACACATACAGTATGCAAGTTGACACAAGATCAATCAAACCGTTTCATTAGAACACTTTTAAACTCACATATATACAGATCCATTTACATACCACACATGTACCCAGTAACACTCAAACACAGAAAACGAGCACACACTCCCCTTCTCCAACACTTCAATACTAATGTATAGTGTCCTTTTAAGACGCTACTGTGACTACTATTTTAAACCACTATCAAGTGACCCTCTTATTGCCGTCGGAGCCTGACACTTCCGCTGTTGATGCTTCGTCTAAAAAAATAACAAAACACTTTGAGCTTCGTGTTGGACCCGGGACATGCCCGGTGTCAGTTGCCCTAATAGCAAACTTAGCACACAGTTATTTTGCCTCCAGATCCAATGTTAGTTCGACAAGATTTGTTTACCGTCTCCAGGCGCTGAAGGAATCAGTTGATCAAGTTTCAGATGCTTTTGCTCTTTATGAATGAATATCTGAGGGCATGAATGAGGCTCTGCTCACGTCTTCATCGCGTCAGGGCGCTTTGATCCTTTATTTGTTTAGCTCTGTCTGTTTGCAGCTGGGGGATCATTTCCTCAGACCCATGCTAATATCACCAGTGTTGTAATTCACCTCTAAGTGCATGTGCTAAAAGAACTTAAGCATGGGAAACATTTTAATAAGCCACTTTGAAGTGCACAAAAAAGTCAAAGTAGACTGTTGTGTTTCATCAGCGAAAACCACTCCTTACCAGGAGCAGCTCTTTTTTATGCTCCTTTATAAATAGCATTCCAATGTTTATAGACCATTTATTCATTTATTTTAGCTCATTAGAGAACCAGTGCTTATGCAATAGACAATTGAGGTTCTTCCAGATTACCTTGGTTTGAGTTGCCACACAGCATGCCCTGATAATGAAATGAGGCCTACCTGACTTGTTTTTACCTGTTAAGTGAACCACGCAGCCAATTCCTCAGGCTTACACTATCTCACTCGTCAGTCAACTTTGACAGAATGATTCTTTGACCTCTGAACTTTAATTATACCATAGTGTTAGCCCAGGGGTGGGCAAACTTTTTGGCTCAAGGGCCACATTGGGTTTTGAAAATTGGCCGGCGGGCCACACAACCCCCCCCCTCCCCCCGACGACACACGCCTAAAAAAATACATTTTTTATAGCCTATAATTTAGTATGAAAAGTATTTGTTTTAAAATAGTGCTAATTTGTTTTAAAAATACTGCTAATTTTATGCTGTTAAACAAATGTATAAATTGTACACTATCGCTTTAAGACAGTCGCTTTAATTCACGTTTATTTCTCAATGATCGATCTTCTGCCTGCTCCACTATGGCTAGTGCTGTACCTACGGCTGGGCCCTCTCACAGTTTTTAAATGGTCAGTAGTGGGAACTACTGTTGCCTTCATGATTTCCTTTTAAAACTTTCTTATAAGGAGGAGATATCAATTATCAACAATCACAAGCCAGCTGGAACCTGCGGCTCTCTCTCCCTCTCGTGAGTGCAGACGCTTTCCCAATTAAATGGATTGCATATGTTCACGTTAGATCTGCTGCAAAGGAGATAACTAAGAGTTAAATTAGTTTAACATGATGTTATCTCTATTTAACATGATGTTTTGACATTGACATTGTAAACGTTATCTAAGGAGAGTGAAAAGCAGTTTGCAGTAAAGCTAACCAACGTCTATCGCAGGAAAAAAATAGCGAGCAGCCTGATAACTAGCCTAAATGAAATGCTCGGCGGGCCGGATGAAAGTGCTTGGCGGGCCGGATCGCGGGCCGTAGTTTGCCCATCCCTGTGTTAGCCTAACAAGCTTGCTCATTCACAAGTTACCACACATCTGTTTGTGTATCCATGTAATTATAAAATTACTTATCCATATAGCAGCTACTTACAGGCTACAAGTTGCAATAGTTAGAATCTGTACAGTAAAACTTAATCAAGAAAAATTATTTCAGATTTGTTAAAGCTCAACATTTATAGAACCAAGGAGCATGGGCGTCGAAACTTTAGTCGGTTTGCACTAGGCTAATAAAAATCACTTAAAGCATTGTGTGCTCCGGTCCTGCTCCTTGGTTTTTGTTAGACCTTGGATCTCCCCTTTTGACTTCTGCGTCCTGTTCCGTGAGCACCAACCAGGCTGAAGCGCAAGTGACCCCCTTCTACTATTCATTTGTTTATATAACTAATGCATCTCCTAGTAAAATGAAATAAATAATTTTTAAAAATCCTTAATGAAAACCATTACCATTTCAGAATATTTTAAAAGAGTATATATGCCAGCTAGCTTAGATGTGCTTGTGGAACGTTGGTAAAACCTCACTCCCCGACGCCTCAAGAGTGCTGCTGGCATGTGAGCCAGTAGCCTGAGCTATTGGCTCAATTGTTAGCACGCTCGCCTCCCGATCCGAGGTGCTGCTGTTCGCGGGTTCGAGTCCGGGCATGTGCAGGGCTGAATCGCGCAGGTTCAACACAACGCAGGTTACATATACAGTAGTATTTAAGACAGTTCCCTTTAAAAACGAGAAAGATGGAAATGAGTTTAGTTGCTGTAATTCCTGGATGTTTGCCTCAGGTTCACTCAGGCACCTGCAGCCAGATCCACCTGCGTGACAAATGGAATGTGCTCTTAACCTTTTAAGTCTGACCTCTGGCCCCTTAAGGGGAACCAGCTGATTAGTGAAATGTGGGTGGGTGACCTCTCACCTTGGACAACCTCAGACAACCTCCCCACCCCACCACACCCAACAATCCCCACCCCATGACTCTCCCATCCACTATCTCTCCAGTTTCAAAGGAGGCGCAGGAGCCCATCTTACCCAGGCACGCTGTGTATGGTTTCCCTTCCTTTCTCTCCTGTCCGCCCGACGTCCCACCACTACTGCAGGCACTTGCATCCTCTCATGTTGCACCTCCGTGGGCCAGCTGTTGGGTCTGCGGTGGGGAGTGTACACTTGTTGACAGCACAGATTCTGCCCCGCTGTCCGTCTCTCACAGAGAGCATGAAGCCCACATACCACTCTTGAATGTACCTGTTCTCACACACACACACACACACACACACACACACACACACACACACACACACACACACACACACAAACACACATACACACACACAAAGACACTTAATACACACACACACACACACACACACTCTCACACATACACTTGCACTAGCCTTGATTAGAGTCTGAACTGTTTGTGTGTATGTGTGTGTGTGTGTGTGTTTGTGTGTGTGTGTGTGTGTCTGAATCAGTAGTTAGTGCACTGATGGGAAAAATGTACTGAGATTATGGTGTCATCTCTGTCAACATATGGCTTTGGCATGGTATTTAGTTTGTGTTATGCTGTGTGTATGTACGTTTCCAATTTATTTGCAAGTCATTTTCAGCATTTATTCATATAATCATTGGGCTGACATCCAAGGTTCTGTAGCATAAATCCTGCGTGGGAAGCAAACCAGTAACACTGGTATTTTAGTGGAATGGTTTACCTGACAGACTGTATAGCCACTACTAGTTCAATAAAGCCTGTCAGGCCTGTCAACATTCCACCAAAATGCCAATGCCTTGTGCTCCTGGTGGAGAATCTTCACACAAACATGCCTTCATCCATGTGCTGTGAGAGCCATGTGTGAGTGAGTGAGTGCACAACCCCGTCTGGGCAGAGTAAGATGGTGTTTTTTTTTTTTGTGCCGTTGTGGGTGTTAGTGGTGTAACACTACCACCGTGTTCCAAGTCAGGATGTGTGAAACGCCTGACCTTATGGGGTGCTACGGTCACAGTGACCCTTGACCTCTGACATGGTGCACATGTCTGGAATTTGAGCGTCGGGCCTTGCGTACACTTGGGTATACACAGAGCTTGGGTACGCAGAGCTTCATTTGGTTAGAGTCTCTACACGTTTTACATGGACAAAGGCATTATGATTGTGACAAATTGGTGAATTTGGCTGCACAGAATATGCGTTCTTCTGACTATGAAAAACGTTCAATTCAATCCAAGTTGCTTTATACAGTATACCGTATTACCAATGGTTTTGTTTCAAACATTAGAGTGATGGATTAGTGGAAAAGCAAAATTACAACATTGCAAAACAAAGCAGAAAAATGTGTGTGTGTGTGTTTGTGTGTGTGTGTGTTTGTACATGAGACTGTGCATATATACACACAGATTAACATACTGTATTTTACACTAGTCTCATTCAGTCCCTTTCTCTATCTCTCCTCTTCTTCACTTCACTCACTCCCCTCTAAGCTCTTGCCCTACTTCTGCCCTTCCATCTGGATCATTCTATGAAATGGGTGCCATTTGGGTCCACAACATGTGATGAGATGCGTAAGGCACAAACTAGAGTCAAAGTGTGTTTCTAAAGCCTAAAGCTAATAATTCAAGGGTTCTTGTTAACATTATGTATAAGAAAATACTATTCTTAAAGTAAGAGTATCAAACTATTTTTATATTTAAATAAGAGTATCACACTATTTTTTATATTTAACTATTTTAACTATTTTTCACAAGTGCATTTACATCTAAAATATTACCACGTAAATGTTATATTCTTATCAAACTTTTTTTTTTCAGAATTAAATATATTTTCCTGATGACATTAGACATATTTACTCCAAAATATTGTTTTGGGTAAATATTTTATGATTTGGTTTGACTTGGAATTAGACAGGAATAACGGTTTCATTACATTCTTAACACTATTATAAGCAAATGACATTTCTAATTGGAGGATTGTATGTTAAGTCAATAAATTTATCATTATTGGATAACTAGAGCCATTTTATCATGAAATGTACCACCTCATCACATTTATTATATTTCAATCCATTATATTTCAATGTGAAATATGTCTTTAATGCTGCGGATAAATTGAAAACAAATGTTGAAAATGTTATGGTGGAAAAGGCACCCATTTCATAGAATGACCCATCTCTATTCCCTCTCTGACTATGTTCTAAGTTCCATGTCTTCTTGTTCCTCAGCTGTCAACTTAATAGCTGTCCTGCACTGTGCACTGTAAAGGGTGTAGAGTAGCCATATGGTGGCTAGATGGTGGCCTAACTTTTTTCATAGAGATGTACTGTCTAAAGAGGTACTTTATAAGAGGAGGGAGAAGAGGGACCCACCACCACCACTCCGCCCCTAACGTTTAGTGTTCTCTGATTACGTTGCCTTTAAGGTCACATGGCACCCAGGGGGAGCCCCAGAGGCGACAAACACACTCACTGAAACACTTTCTCATGGGAACAGTCTCTCAATACACTCTCTAGATTAGATTAGATCAGATTCAACTTTATTGTCATTTTGCAGAGTACAAAGCCAACGAAAGGTTAACAGCAGAGTGTAAATTGCACTGGAAATGGATGGGGGGGGGTCAACTTTTTTTGAGCATGGTACAGTACAGTACAGTTGGACAAAGTACTAAATGTGTAAATGTCTCTAATCCTATACTTTTGTTTTAGTCTGAAATGGGGCAGATAACCACCTGCTCAATCCTCCTGTAACTGGCACCATGGTTACCACAGACAGTCTCACAAGTGAATAGTCTCTCACACTGCACGTGTGTATTTACAGGTACTGATGTCTTTTTTGAGATGAAAGAAGCTGACAAGTACAGAGCCCGCGTGGTATTGCACACAATTTTCTGCATTGAGGTCAGCCTTAGGCTGCGGCCACAGCAACCATCTTATCAATGCAGTTGAGACGTGATAACGAAGCGCAGGCGTATTTATGGCCTGTGAACCAGCTTCCGCCGTGTGTGCGGTGTTGCCATGGCAGCCACACCTCTTAAATCACCGACTGAACTGAGCAAGAATCTAGAAAATGTCACACTGCGGCTTCGATGATGAAACTTAGCAACGCAGACACTTGTTGTAAAAACACTCTGTGACTTAACAGGTTATAGCAAGCCAGCAAAGCAAACTAAAAATAGAAAAGGGAATGTCTGCACACTTGGATCTTGAAAGTTGTGACATTTAAAGTGAGCCAGTAGATGGCATGTTGCTGCTGAGAGAAACAAATGTGTGACTTAATATTATATGGACATGTTCTAAAAATGAAACACTAATTTCAAATGGGAAGAAAGGAAAAGGAAAAAAGATGAATTTCAATATAATTTATTGGCATTTGAGGCACTGTACAAAGACCTAAAAAATCATTCCAAAATTAAAGTCATAATACATATGTACAAGCATCATCGAGAATGCACACATTCAAGAGGGCCTCTCCTTTCTGTCCTAAAAGCAGAAAATCTCAAACCAGCCACTGAGCCCTCCTGCACTGGAAATCTTCTATCTCTACAGTAGACACCTGATATCAAACAGTGTGGTTAAAATGACCTGGATTGGCAGGATGCTGTGGATGTCCATTTAATCTCCAGTGGGGCTGATGAGTTCAGTCAGGTATCCAGGGCAAGGAGAGCTGGAAACCATGCTTTGGAAGAGGGGGGGGGTCAAGAGCAACATGGAAAAATTCTGATCTACAGTGAATCAAATAAATAGTCATAACTATCCATTTATCAGCATTCACAAATACAACTCACATCTTTCTGATTCTCAATCATGGTGTGGCATGGTGTAAATAGTGTTTCTTTCTCCTGCCCTGAAGTTAATTCTAGCGTATACCAATGTGGACAATGCATAGGTTCCAAAGATTCTGTTCACTTTTGGGCTTGAGAAAGTATTGTTCATAGCAACAGTGGGGGGATGAATATATTGCTATCAATATCGTAATTCAACACAGAGGGAGTCCATAAAAAAAGGTATCTGGACAGCTATTAAGGTCTTGGTAACACTTAAGACCATCTTACTGACTGAACAGTTTCTAAACATGACATGGCAAATGTCATATGCATCATGATAACTGATCCAATGATTTGACACTGTCAACAACATGCACAGTATCTCAGTGAACTTGAAACAGAATTGGTGAAAGTTGAAAGTAAATCTAAATAATTACAGAATGTTTTAAAATTCAAATGTAGTTTATAATACAAAATACCATGTAGTTTAGTTAAATTGTTTAATGATAAAAAGATGTGGTGAGGTCTAAGCCATCAAAGAGTTGGCATAGTTACGCCCTTTTGGACTTCTGGATGAGCTGTAAGTTGAACTGGTAACACAGTGATACTGCAGGGATCTGTGCACCATCGGACCATGGACATGCAGACCTATCCAAAATTCATGATAAAAATGAAAGCACATGGACAACGCCTGCTTCGACTGTATTGATGGAAAGGTCATGTAGCTGCTTGAGACATGTATAGACATAATTTGGCATCATTGGCTGCAATAACATCACTGCTTCTAATGAGTGTTCACATCGACTTTGAAATCAATAAAGTGAAATGGGAACGGCTGAAGTGCCCTTGAGCAAGGCACCTAACCCCTCACTGCTCCCCGAGCGCCACTGTAGCAAGGCAGCTCACTGCGTCAGGATTAGTGTGTGCTTCACCTCACTGTGTGTTCACTGTGTGCTCTGTGTGTTCACTAATTCAGGGATGGGATAAATGCAGAGACCAAATTCCCTGTATACGCAAGTATACAGTACTTGGCCTAGAAACCTGATTTACATTTACATTCTTATTAAGTTGAGTTTATGTAAAGTGATACCAAGGCCTCTTCAATTGGGATAGAGATTTTTTTTCCTAAGAAACTATTTTTCTACAAAGGCAGAAAGCAACACTCCAACACTCGGAATCTACACTCATCACTAGCTGAGTCATTTCGGCCAATACTGGATTATTACTGGGTGACATACTTTATTTTTATTTAAAAAATGACTTTAACTATTAGAAACATTACAAAACCCTTGAAATGCAAAGATTAACAACTACATAACTAAAATAATTTAGTCGAAGAACAGTTCAATATACACTACTGTAATTGCACCCAATTACTGAAGTACCACAAAAGCATTCCAAATACCTCTCTTAACTCTTAAAAAGCAAAACTTGTCTGACAGGTTTAGCATTACTAGATAAATCGCTCACCTAAATTTAAAAGAATAGTTGAAAATATAAACTACTTATCAATTCACAAATGCTTTCCTAATTCTATAAAAATGAGACACAACAATTATATTGTTAAACTGCCCGTTCTCTGGCAATGATAAATTAAAAGGAAGACATGTTTAGGTAAGACTGGTTGTTTGTGGAAGTGCCATAAATCAAAAGTTGTTATTTTTGTGAAGTAGGGTAAAATGTCTTTAAATATGTATGATAACGTATATTTAATGCTACTTAAAAAAAAATAAAAATATAGGTTTGAGAACTTTGAGAACTTTCTGCTGTTGAAGAATATGTGTTCTTTCATGTAGTCATTGAGCAACCCTGATATATTTTCCTCCTATAGCCACTGGTTGCAAAGTTTTGGCAATGTTTTCCACAGTCAACCAAAACAATTCTACACTGACATTCTATTATGGCCAGGTTTAAGAATTTTAAACTCATTAAACAAACATGACTACTTCTGGAAGCTCACTTGATTACAATGAATATGTAAACATGATGTTAAAGAAAGAAAGAAAATCTATGACAAGCAAATATCTACAACAAAGCATTTTTACAAGGAGAATGATAAAAAATTGTATTTATAAAAAATATATTTACCTAAAAATATATTAATTCGTTCTTCATTTAACAAGAAATTGCCAGTGTTTAAATCTTGCATGCAAAAGATGATCTGTGGCAGACATGTCATCGAAAAACACTGAAAAATGATAGCTCATACATCAGAGCAGAGCTGAACATGCTGTCAATTTTTTTTTAAAAGCTCTTCTGACCATAGCTCACCAAGAAGACAAGTAACATTTCAGAATCCCATAGCCCTGCACAACTATTCTCTGTTTATACTGTAAGAGTTATCTTTATACTCTTCAATGATAAGCGAAGCACCCAAAGGGCTCTTGGTAGCACATCTTTGTAGGGTCCAGCTTTCTCCCACTATTCCATCACACAGGACCAGCATGTGCCATACAGTTAAAGGGCCTCAGTATTAAATGATCAATAGGATATGACTTGGGGTGATGATAACACTTATTTTACATAATACAAAAATACATAATACAAAATTAACAGACTTGCTGAAAGTGTGTGGTTACTTTTGAATCATGGCATTAAAATTAAATTAAATAAATACAAATGTAATTAAATAAATATTATCATCTTGGTTTTAATTAACAAGCTTTGGTGAAGACGTGACTATTCCTTATTAGGATCACATGTAATATCTGCAGTGCATTTCTCTGACATTCTCTCTGCTCATTTAGATTTTAGAAGTACAGAACTAGATTTGTCCTAATGCACACAGTGCCATGTAATAACTCTGTGCTGTACAAAAACATGTGGTCACTTACTGAAACCAGGGGAGTTTTACAATATTTTGGCTTTAAAAAAATGACTTCAGTAGCTCCAGTAGTTTCAGCTGACCCATCTCTGATATCATGTTTTACTGCTGTTAAACTGTATACATTCTGGCTGTTTACTGGAGTGTCGCCAAAAAAAAGATTAGACTTTCCTTAATGGTTGACTGGCTGTAATTTGCATTTCCATTTTGAGTTGGAAACTTGTAGCCTACCTTTAATTTATGACATACCAGATCAATGTTGCCAACCAGTTTTCTGCAGGGAAAAGCCAACAACAATGAATAAAACATAATATTTTGAAATAAAATAAATATCTAGTCCAATTTAATAGTCATACCAGGGTAACAATTACTTGCATGGATTGTTTTACTGTAGTTAGTAACAATTTTCTAATGTAATGACTCGAGTAATTATAACTGTCATTCATAATATCATCTGTCTAAGGATCAGTCTGATATGGAGAGAGTGGGCCCCACTTTTGGGAGAAAACACTTTCATTGCATTTTAGCCATGCTAAAACGTAACAATATATACCATCACAATCGGCAGGTCTTGAAGGTCACTCTGAAACATTTGACTTTAGACATAGCCAATGTAGTCAAGAGGAGAATCAAGGACTAAGTGTCTTTCTAGACACCCAAACATGGTGGTGATACTACAAACCCTCAGGAAATTATATCTAAACGATACTCTCCCTCAGGCTGTCAACAAATTCAGCAGTGTCAGGGATAGTGTATGGGGCAGAGTGCAAGACCACTTCATTCTGGACCTCCACAGGACCAGAGGGAGTGAGGGGTACTTTGTCAGAAGCTGCTACGGGGTTCCACATGGCGACATCCTGCTCCATCCCATCCCCATAGAACTGGCTCATTCTGAAAGCAATCATTCCTTCTTTCTCAGGTGGCTCTTCGCCATCCCCAGTCTGGTCAGACTTTTCACGGAACAGGAACGAGGCGTGCTTGAGGGAACGGCAGAGGATGTACTTGCGCCAGGCTTTCTGGATGACTCGGGCAGCCACGTCCTCTTGCTTGCGCCTTAGTGTGGTGGTGATGGGCTCGTAGGACGTCTTGGAAGGGTTGTTGGCCATGAACTTCTCCTCCATGCTCGCCTTGAGAGTGTCCAACTCTCCTGAGTCACCAAGTACATCAGCTGTCAGGGCCAGAAGTATGTCCAGACAGTGGATCTTATCACCTGGCACCATGGGCAGGTCCATGGTGATCAGCTTGATTGTGTTTGGTTTTGGGATCCTGAGGGGATCTTTTAGGGTGTCGCAAAACTCAGAGAGCTGGCTGTAGCTGATGAACTGTGAAGCATCTGGATCAAACTTCTCCCACATCTCGTAGAACATCTCAAAGTCGTCCTCGCACAATGGGTCAGCGCTTTCCTCAGTGGCCACGTTGAAGTTCTCCAGGATGATGGCAATGTACATGTTGACCACTACCAGGAAGGACATAACAATGTAGGTGCAGAAGAAGACGATTCCTACCCCAGGGCTGCCGCAGTTACCCCTCACATCTGATCCTGGGTTTTCCAAGTCAGGGTCACAATCCGGTGGACCACTGTTCAAAATGGGTGAAAGGAGTCCGTCCCAACCTGCTGAAGTTGTGATCATGAAAAGGCAGATGATGCTGTTGCCAAAAGTCTCGAAGTTAAACATGTCATCAATCATGCCTTCACGCTTGACATAGGCGAAGTTGGACATGCCAAAAATGGAGAAAATGAACATGATAAGGAAAAGGAGAAGGCCAATATTGAAAAGTGCAGGAAGTGACATCATCAGGGCAAATAGAAGTGTTCGAATTCCCTTGGCACCACGAATGAGGCGCAAAACTCGACCAATCCTTGCCAGTCGGATCACACGGAAAAGAGTTGGAGAGACAAAATATTTCTCAATGATGTCTGCCAGCACAAGGCCTTTAAAAAAGAAATGAAAACATCATTAATCGGCCAACATCTAAGCTGGTTTCATTTTTAAATGCAGTTGGGTCATTCTATGAAAGCCTTTTTCACTATAATTTTTTCTTTTTTTTTAATCATCAAAATTAACCTTCAATTTATCCACAGCATTAAAGGCATGATCACCCTGTACAAAATCATATTTGCCCACCTCAGGCATACATTTTTTGTTTCACATTGAAATATAATAGATTGAAATATAATAAATGTGACCGGGTGGTATGTGACGGGGTGGTTCATGATAAAATAGCTCTAGTTATCTGACTTAACATGCATGCCTACAATTAGAAATGTCATTTGCTTAGCAATGATAGTGTTAAAAATGTATTGAAAAACAGTTATTCCCGTTTAATTTGCGTGACGGGCTGGTTGGATTAAGCTTGACGGACCCTCTCACAGTAATGAAAAAACAACAAATAAACAATGTAAAAGAATGTCTTGGTTTGTTTTTCCGCTTAGTTTCTTGGGTGCTCTACAGGCAGACATTATGGAAAAATGTCTTTGTGTAAATCAAGTAACAGTATGCTAAATTTTACAGACAAAACAAGTTAATGTGACAGGCTGGTAAGTCAAACCAAGAGACGCAAATAAAATCATAAAATATTTACCAAAAAAATGTCTAATGTCATCAGGAAAATATATTTAATTTTGAAAATAACAAAAGTTTGATAAGAATATAACATTTACATGGTGATATTTTAGATGTAAATGTCATGTCGGTCAACCCGGACACATGGAAATGGCCATTTTTAGATGGTTAAAAATAGTGTGATACTCTTTAAGACTAGTATTTTCTTGTAGGCCTACATCATGTTAACAAAAACCCTTGAATTATTAGCTTTAGAATCACACCTTACATTGTACCTTATGTATCTCATCAAACGTTCAAATCAAATCAAATCAAATCAAATGGCATCTGTTTCATAGAATGACCCAGTTAAAGAAGAACTCCGGCCATTTTTATCACAGAGCTCAGTTGATTATGTTTAGTTGATTGGCTGCACCAATTTTTCTTCATTTTCTTTGACCGACAGTATTCCATTAACATGATCAACTGAGCTTTGTGTTAAACATGACCAGAGTTCTCCTTTAATTGACAACTGTCTTTTGAAGCAAACTGGACTGTAAAAGGAACCTCATTACATTATATGGAAGAAAAGGTGGAAAAAATATAATTTGCACTTACCCACTACAGACAGAATAACAACAACAAAGTCAAAAATGTTCCAGCCAATTGTGAAGAAGTACTGTCGGAGGGCAATCATTTTCAGACTGCATTCTGTGGTGAAGACCACAATGAAGACCAAGTTGATGAGGAAAAGTATGTCCTCCTTCTCTTTACTCTGGCCATCCGTTTCCACCATCATGGTTATCATGTTGAGCATGATCAATATCATGATAAGGATGTCAAAGAATTGTTGGGTGACCAAGTCAAAGACCAGTGCTGAAAATTTGTTCTGTAAGTCCAAAATGACACCAAGGCTTATCACAAGACTGCAGAACAATTAGTCATCCTTGTGAAAAGTTATGAAACACTTAGGTCAATATTACTTTACATGTAAATTAGGCTAAATCATATTCCCATTGCTCTACGAAGTTCTTTGAGAATATGTCTAATTGTTAATGACACTACAACTACTACACTACAACAACTACAACACTAAAACAATTTAGTTAAATTGTATTGAATTTTTTGTGTTTTCTACAAGTGGTTTCTACTGTACACAAAGACACAAGACTAGAGGTGAGCAGAAGAGATATGCTACTACAAGTTCAGCATTTAGCTGACATACACCACTGGGTACCATATCTTGAGACAACATGAAAAGTTAGGCCATTTTGGGTCAATATAAAAGATGATGTTTAAGACATAGAGTACATATTGAATGTATGTGTTGAATGTGGTTAGTTTGTGAGAAAGGATAACAAGCTAGCTCATGTATTGTTGTTTACTAACCTCTGGTCTTGGTATAGGCTTCTGTGGCTTCTTAGAACCCAGTTTCTTCATAGCATTGTAGTACTTTTTCTGTTCTTCTGTCATGAAGATGTCCTTGCCTCCAAAGTAAAGGGACAAAAACAATTATTCTAACATACACAGGTACACTGCATACATTTACAATCACAGGTGAAGATGCTGACTGCTTTACACCAGTGTTTGAATTGGGTGCTACAGTCACTTCTACATTTTACTCTTTGGGGTACCATAACTTTTTCTTGGGTACTGCATCACTTCTTAAAAGCTACCAGTACTGTTGTATTGGGGTATTACCACAGTTTTGTCCAGTTCACACACTTTTAAACTAATTCATTTAGTTTTGATAGAACTTCTTAGATACTTATCTTTGCCTTCTGTTGGTTGAAATTGTCAATGATGACACCAATGAAGAGATTGAGGGTAAAGAAGGAGCCAAATATGATGAATATGACGAAATAGATGTACATGTAGAGGTTTGCTTCATACTCAGGTTGATCTTCAATCTGTGAAGGAAAAAAACGATGTTACAAATAACAACACAGTTATCCATGTAATGTGTATGAAGTGTTGGTCATACTGTATTATAGACCCTTTCAACAAGAAAAACAAAAACAATGCTTGAACGTTCTATTTTGTTCCCAATCTACTTCCGCTTCATATGGAATGTTAAAACAGAAGCCTTGTGGGAACAACTATGATGCTGATAATGGAACACTGACCCCACGTGAATCAACTGCACCATACATGATGTCCATCCATCCCTTAAATGTTGACTGTATGAAAGACAAAAGATTGATATTACCATCCATTTTTTTTCAAAATACCATCCAAACAAAATGTACAGGCTTGGTTTAACAACTTCCTGATACCTCAGACTGCAACTCTGATAAGAAAGGGATACACTATTACCGTGTAACCATTCTGGTGTTCAAGTCAAATGGAACTTTAGGAGATTAGAGCAAATGTAACCAAGTATAAACATATCAATCAGAATCAGCTTTATTGGCCAGGTTTGTATAAACAAACAAGGAATATGACTCCGGTTAATGTTTGCTCTCAAAGTACAACACACTTAACATATAGGAATAAAAATAAAAACCATAAAAAGAGTAAAAGAATAAAAACAGAACACAAAAACAATACAGTATGTACATTTGCAAATAAATAAATAGACACTATGGGTGGTATATAGGTAATGCAATGTCCCTGTCAAGGTTGCCAAGTTGTGGACACCTCAACAGACACAGGCAAGATGCAATATACAGTTCAAAAGAGGGTGGGAACAGTGCAATATTAGTGGTTTAAGATTAAATATAAATATAGTGCAAGGCAGTTCAGTGCAATTACAACTCACTCCTTGACTGGCAAGATGGCGGCGAGCCACTTTCTCAAAACACATCCGAATGACATGATTTGGATGTCAACTCAACGTATGTACTCCCAATCATCCGTAAATCGATCTAAAGTGCATTTTACTCCGGATAATTCCTTTAACACTGAGCTGCTCCAGGGACACTGACCCTGCAATTGGTATCTGTCACTTTGGATAAAAGTGGCAACTAAATTACCGGTAATAGACAAATAAATAACCAGATCTGAAAATAGTGTTTATACAACATACTGTAGAAAGAAATGGTAGTATATGAGTTACATTCCTTTAACATACCACTTGAAGCAGAGAAAGATAGCCCATGCCCACATTGTCGTAGGTAACCTTGAGGTTGGTCCATCGAGCATCAAGACCAGACTCCTCAAGGTAAGAACAATCTGATTTATTGTTAACCACATCTGTGAGAAACATCTCCCCTGAGGTGGTGTTCACACAACGGTAGAACTTTCCGGCAAAGAGGTTGACCCCCATGATGCTGAAGATTAGCCAGAAGATCAGGCAGACCAGCAGCACATTGAAGATGGAGGGGATGGCTCCCACTAGCGCATTCACCACCACCTACAGCCATCATCAGATAGAAGAGAGAACAGCATAACATTAATATTACATCTTGTTGTTTACACATGATTACATTGCTATGTATTAATTAAATAAACATCAGATAGAAGATAGATATCAATATTAACATCACATCATATTGTTTACACATGATTATACTGTGTTTATGTACAGTTACATAAACATTTCAATAATTACACTCCATCATTTACACTTTTTTCAGGCAAATGCTGTGTCAAAAATAGGTCTAACCCTGATTTGACATAGAGAGAAGGAGAGACGCCGGTGCAGCTCTGATGTCGTCTTAATTTTCTTTATTCTTTAGTAAAAGGTGCAGAACATTATTTGACTAACGTTTTGATGTAGTCACATCTTCATCAGAGTCCTGGACTCTGATGAAGATGTGACTACATCGAAACGTTAGTCAAATAATGTTCTGCACCTTTCACTAAAGAATAAAGAAAATTAAGACGACATTAGAGCTGCACCGGCATCTCTCCTTCTCTCTAAAATATCTGTCCTGGCCTGGTTGCACCGGATTGTCGCCAAACGACAGAAGCGCGGAAAACCCTCCTTTGTCTCCTGATTTGACATAGTCATTAGTCACTTCATTACTACACTGTGACTCAGGACAGTAATACAAAATGGATGAATTCAGTTTTATTCGGTTTCGACAAAACCATGCAAAGGTCATTTGTGATTCTGGTGAAAGGTTGATATTTGAGCTAAACAGCCAATAAAATCACACCCCTCTCACTATGCTCCTGAAGCAACAGGTTGATCAACTGAAAAACTTTATATGAACTAGGGCTGTGTAAATAAGCCAATTTCTATTTCAAGTATGGTCTCCAATAAACTATGAAAACAAAATAATCAAGATACAACATGCTAATGTTAATGCTAAAATGCATGCAGGTCAAGTACTGTTGGTACTAAAGAACGAAAACAGTTGGTTTTATTTAGCTCGAGTTGATGCAGCCAACAGCCAGCAGCTACAGCGCTACACTCTGGGGGCATGAACATGGGGGCTCATGAACATGCCCCCAGAGTGTAGCATGTAAGCTCTAAATCTTGGCTTCAGCAAATTGAGCTAGGTAAAACTGATTGTTTTCGTACCAACAGTACTTGGTACTTTCGCTACATATAGTGATTCCAAAACTCACCCTCATCCCTTCAAATCTGGATAGGGCTCTGAGGGGTCTTAGGGCCCTGAGAGTTCGTAAGGACTTGATTGGCCCCAGCTCTGAGTAGCCCAGGATGTTGGCTGTCAAGCTGATGATGGAAACCTAAGAAAAGACAAACTGAGACTTAATGGTGAGATTTTCTTTAAACATAACAAGTTCTGCTGTTGAATCTAGGTTAGGGAACAAAATACACAAGTAAAAGTTTAAATGATTTCTCGCATGGAACCTGAAATGCCTTGCAGGCAATTTGTGGAATCAGGAATAACTCCATATGCAGGTATTGTGCTGTGCAAACACTCAACCCCCATGTATTCCCAGCTGAGTGGAAATAGGCCTACTTATATACAGCATATTTATGCATAGGCCTAGACAATTGTGTTGAATCCTCAATGTGAAGTTTTGGGTTACAAAATACAGAACACCATTTTACCATGTTTACCATTTTATCAAGTTTGCCATTCCAAGTTTAGTCTATGCCTGTGCAACCACTTAAACTGCCTTATGTGCCACTACCAAAATTGAGAGTATCAGAGGAATTTCTCTAAGAAGAATTTCTTCCTCCATGCTTTATGTGTTCATAATAGGCCTATATAAAAACATTTAACATAATAATTTAACATACTAACATTCACCTTCAAGTAACACTTACATCAACAATAAGGAAGTCCAGCCAACACCAGGCATTGGTAAAGTAGACTTTGAAGCCATAAGCTACCCATTTGAGGAGCATCTCTACGATGAAGACGTATGTGAACACCTGATCAGCATATTCCAGAATGATCTTAATCATTCTTCTTTGCTCAATGTAGATGTCCTCGAAGGCCTATGAAATAGCATGCAATAAGTGATCACTACTGGTACATTCTCAGTGTCCATTCAGATTTTATTATAAAATATTAATTCAACAGTACTTTGAGCACACATTAAGGAGCACACATTAAATCTTCATGCAAACTGCATCATATGATGGCATACACATTATTAAGCACTTAAGTGTTTTTATAATATCTGTATGCGTGTCTCTTTGTGTATAATATATTTTTTTGAGGGAGCCACCAGTAACTGTAGCCAAATTTCTTGTATGTGTCAAAACACACAATACTGTATATGTCAATGATGTGTCAATGATGAGTCAATCTAGTGTAAGTGTCAATACTCTTGGCCTATAAACTATTTCTGAATCTAACTCAAACATGTCTGATTATCTTTGAATCCCAGCTTACCAGAGCACCACTGCTAAGCAGGATCATAAAAATGATGAAGGTCTCAAAGTAGCTGTGCTCCACTATTGTAAAGCATGTGCGCCGGAGGGTCCACCATATTTTCCCTTTACCTTCGGTGATGTCCAGGGTCAGGCAAGGACAACGGCGGATACAGTCTGTTTGTGGGCACAGGGAAAAGTGAAAATAAGAGAAAGCTTTGCCAATGCTACCTAAACTAGGCCTGCAGGGTTATCACAGATATATCACAGACAGATACAGGTCAGTTGTTCCCTATGTGATCATTATCCAACATTCAAACCAACTTGACCCTCTGGCTTCAACAAATGGCATTCTGTCGCTGACTAAAACACAAAAGGCTGCTGATATAACTGTGATCCATTAAGCACACAAGAACACAGAATAAAGAGTGAACACACATTAAACACATTTCCTCTCTGTGAGACTTACTCTCAGTGTAGCACTCGTCAGGCAAGATGTCTTCCTCTTCCTCTTCCTCCACCTCCACTATCGGAGGACCCTTGTCCACTGTACTGCACTGGGAAGTGTCGTCAGCATTATCCTCCTTCTGGGACATGGTGAAAAACACCCAACATATAATACTGTTATTTTAGAGCAGCAGGGTGGATGAGTTGTGTTAGGTTTGTAAAGCATTTGCTATAATAGCTTAGTATAGTATGGTATAGTAGTGCAGTACTGTGTAGTATTAGATCATTATGGACAAATGAAGCATAGCTTAAAGGTTCGTTTTTTAGGCTAAAACATTTTTTGTCACTTACAGCAAACATCACCTCACCATCCGCTAGCTGCCTGTATCCTGAAAACACTGTAAAAAACACGATCTCTGTGGACAACCCAGGCTCCAAAAACAGCCACAACAACTTGGGCAAAACTTGCCCATAAAAACATAACAAACTTCCATCAAATCACAGTTGCACGGGATAGAGGGGGAGGAAGTAGCAAGCTAGCTTTCTGTTTTGCGCCTTTAACATAGTATAGCACAGGCACAGTAACATTGTAACCCTGATATGTTTTTTTTGGTGTGAGCAAATGAAAGACGGGGAGAAATGTTGCGAATAGAGAGTGTGTGGAGTGTGTGTGGAAGAAAAACTTTCCTTGGACTTTCTAAAGAAAATTGAAGTGGTATAATTTAAGAATAAATGCATTATCTGGCAGTGTGGATACCTGGACAACAGAATGGCAAGGCAGTCATGTTTTTTTTCCCTGTCTCTTATTGTATTTTGTGAGCATACAGCTTTGCTTTAATGTTTGTGGATTGTTTTGGAGGAAAAAATGCTGTTTTGCTGACAACTACTTGATATATTAAGTGCATGCACTCTCTTCTGTTTGTGTGCTCATTATGTACGTTTGGGCATGTGGGGAGTAATCATTTTGTGAAAAGTGGAACACTGTATCAAAGTATAGAGAAGCATTACGGTCAGAAATAATTCTTGCTATGTCAAGAAAAAATGATTGCTATTTAACCTGGTTACATTGGGGTCTGGTTTAAGTTGTTCGGTCATTGTGGTACTATTTAAATTTTGTGATGACACTAAAGATTGGTGCCTGTGGGCATGCTGAATAAATTGTAAGGCAATCCGTGTAGTTTTACAGTACATGGACGTGGTGTAAGGTGAGCTATATTTGGTAGCATGAGGATAGATTGAGGACACCTGACGGGTGCTCACTTGTGTAAATCTTCACCCACAGATTCACATGGTCGTCCTCTTTCACTGATGTGGCAGCTTGTCGTATAGAGATTGATGGGTAAACAAACAAGCACACGCATGCTTTGGTCACTGTGGGAAACATTGATAACCTCTTTCATGACGCAGAGTCCACAAGCTGGCCTCACCCTCACCCATAGTGCTGCACACAGTCAACAATGCTTTCAGAAATGCTGCAGATACACTTCTCACAGGTTCTTTTATTTGTTTGTCACCACCTACGGTTAAGATGGAACACGTGTGGAACCAGGTCCATCAATCATGTGATCAGTTATTTAATGTAATGAAGGAACATGCCAGCCCTAGATCCAGTTCTACTCCCACTTAAGGGTTTGGGTTTTAGGAGTGTCCCAATGAAACAAGTGCTGTGTTAGGTCATCTATCCAGCCACTATAGCTGACCATTACAGCCATCATCTGAACCCCCATGGCAAAATTTTATAGAGAGAGAGAGAGAGACAGACAGACAGACAGACAGACAGACAGACAGACAGAAAGTAGACTTGAGTGAGCACTTCTAATGCTTCTCATGCTGTGTTAGCCCCGGTTCCCACGGTATGTTGCCGTGAGGTTACCCCATCCCAACATAAACCCCTGACGTACAGTAGATGCAGTCTGCAGATGCTATGAGAGACCACTGGTTCACAGTGATCTAGGAGACTCAGTAGTGCTGACACAAGCACCAAAGGATCGGTGATCAGACAACCAAGCAATGTGCTACTCCCGTCAAGCTTTTGAAAGTTGTTCCTTAGCTTCAATGCAAAAAGGTTTCTAGCTTGAGCTTGAGGAAGATGATACTGAAACCCTAGAGTCAGGGAGGCTTTTACCTTTCTTCATCGTGTTACACATGAAAGTTTATGAAGAGTAGGAGAAGCTGTCCAGAACGTTCTGAAATATCAGTCTTCATACCATACCACACCAAGCACCATACCAAAAGAGCTAACGGTGTTTAGTGTTTTGTTATGAAACAGTTATAAAATGCTTAACCTAGATTCCAAAGATTCAAATAAACATCAATGCTCATAACATGTTTACTACAATCTGAATATGAATACATTCTATACTATACTGATGTTTACTTGGTGGTATCAATGCATAAGACTAATAGCATCCTCAGCAGCAGTCATACTCATCTGAAATGAATGTTTAGATTCCTTTTCATTGCTGAAACCAATTTTCTACTGCTCAGGTTGCACACTCAGTTGACAAACTTTCTACAGTTGCTTATTTTCATATGACAAAAACTTTGAAAAGAAACACATGAATTTCAACATACCTTAGTCTTCTCATCATCTTCTGCCTCGTTCTCATACTCTGAAGTGCTGTCCTCATCGTGAGTGTCAAAGTCCGACTCTCCCTTGGCCATGGGCACGTTGAGGGTCAGAGCGTTAGTAAACGACCCGTTATTGCCGGTGTCTTCCGCCCAGCCCCACACCCCATCCACTTTCTTCAACTCAGGCTCACCTGAGTCCAGGTTTCTCAGGACCAAATTGTTGCACTTGACGTGATCCTCCTGATCCTCATCCTCCTCTTCCCCCTCACCCTTTTTGGGTTTTAGCCCAAGAAGCCTCCTAACATGTCCTATGATGAAGGCTTTGGCCCAGTCAATGCCCCAGGTGATTCTCCCAATGGCGATCTGGAGGTTGTTTTCTCCATCATCGTCCGGTGGGGCCAGGTTGTCTCCACTGAAGGAGCTCAACAGCAAGGCCAGGAAGAGGTTCAGGACCTAGGCAGAAACAGAATAAAGTGTGTGTTGATATAGACTTAGTTCAGTGTGTCCTGCATAACAAATTGTACAGGTAATCGGAGGCTTTCTGGTAGAGAACCCTCTATCGCCGTGTCACCGACTCGTATCCCCTATCTTACGGTCAACCATGCTGCCCGTTTACGTAAACATGGAATCAGTTCCGGAGTGGGGAGTGCCAAAAACAGCTCATTTGCCACAAAATTACTGGACTTTCTCAGAGCCTGCTGTTTGTTAGAGATGCAACCACTAGCATTCTGCTGACCTTCATTAGAGTGCCAGTGGTAGCAAGTGGTGGCCCCCATCTGGCCTTTTAAAAACAGGATGTCCAACACATAAACCTCCTTTGTTGTCTGCAGGACACATGCACCCAAAACTAACTCAGTCAAATAATTTATATTGTTCCATGCAGCCGTTATTATTACAGTATAACTGATTGCAATGACAGGAGTGTTGTACCAACTGACTCACCACTAGGTTACCGATGACCATGACCATCATGAAGACAACGAGGCACATGCCTTGACCAGCCACCTCCATGCAGTCCCACATGGTCTCAATCCACTCCCCGCACAGGATGCGAAAAATGATGAGGAAGGAGTGGAAAAAGTCCTGCATGTGCCAGCGGGGCAACACACAGTCCTCTGCAATCTTGCACACGCAATCACTGTAGTTCTTGCCGAATAGCTGCATGCCCACCACGGCAAAGATGAAGACGATGATGCCAAGGACAAGAGTCAGGTTGCCCAGGGCGCCAACAGAGTTGCCAATGATGCGGAGCAGCATGTTGAGGGTGGGCCAGGACTTGGCCAGTTTGAAGACGCGCATCTGCATCCAAACCCCAACACAAATGTTCACAATTAAAAAGCATGGCTTTGCCTAAATGTTCACAATTAAAAAGCATGGCTTTGCCTAAAGCTTGAAGACGCGCATCTGCATCCAAACCCCAACACAAATGTTCACAATTAAAAAGCATGGCTTTGCCTAAATGTTCACAATTAAAAAGCATGGCTTTGCCTAAAGCTATGACATGCTAACCAAACCACACTTTACTTGACAGTATCGACATAAGAGTGACATGACACTGTCATGAACACATGACACCGTCATGACACATGTACCCTAACCCTAACCCTGATCCTAACCTCTAACCCTAATCCTAACCCTAACTCTAACAGAAGTGTTATATCATAAACGTTAGTGTAACCAAAAAAACACATAGATTGACATTACTAGAACGCACATAAATGCTCATCCTTGAAATATGGAATTATTGATGAACAACACACACACACAACACACACACACACACACACACACACAAACACACACAGGCACACACACACAATCACAGTCAAAATTACACAAACACATCTTATCACAGAAACACCATGAATGAAAAATGAAGAGAGATAATAAAAATCAGAGTAGGAAGGAAAACTGAATGTATGAAGGAAAACTGAATGGTTGCAACACTACAACACTGCCCCAGTCCTGATGGTTCTGACACTCCGCTCAATAGTCTCACCAAACGGAAGGAGCGCAGCACAGATAGGCCCTGGACATCAGCCAGACCCAGCTCCACCAGGCTCATGGTCACGATGATGCTGTCGAAGATGTTCCAGCCCACCTGGAAATAATAATACGGGTCCATGCCGATGAGCTTGAAAACCATCTCAGCTGCGAAGATCCCTGTGAAGACCTGTCAGAATGGTACCAGGCAGAGAGAAAGAACGAGAGACAGAAAGAGAGAGAAGACATGTAGAGAATCAACCTTTACTACGTTTTTGCCTTTTAGAAATCTGCATGTAGAACAAGCTTAGCCACCTAAAACTAAAACCCAGCCAAGGATGTCGAAACAGGCTGGATATTCGTGTGTGTGTGTGTGTGTGTGTGTGTGTGTGTGTGTGTGTGTGTGTGTGTGCGCAAGCATTCTTTTTTGTATTTTCTTACCAGATTCCCCACTGTAAGCATATTCTCAAACTCTTCTGTCATTGGATAGTGTTCCATGGCCATGAAAAGAGTGTTGAGCACAATGCAGATGGTGATGCCTAGGTCCACAAACGGGTCCATCACCACAAAATACACCCACTTCTTAAAGATGATCCATGGAGGACAGCAGTTCCACTTCAGAAAGATGTCTGCAAACTTGTACCAGAAAGGGGGGCATGGTCTCTGAAGATCTTCAAGTTCTGTCAATGAACAGGAAAGGGTTGTCTTGCTGACTCTTTAGTACACAACACAAATGATCCTGTTACAATAAATTGACCTTGTGTTCATAATCCTACAACAATCAGCTTCAACTGATTTCACAATCTACAATATCCATTTACCAAGTCTGCATGATCAAATAGCTGTTGATTTTGAATGGTCTATGCTTGTACATGTATCAATCTATCACATGGTGGAATAGTTAGAAATATTTTGGAAATGTGTACACCCCCTCTCCCTCCAGTGTTAACACGCTTGTTCAGACCCTTATAAACTTGTATTGTGTCTTCACAGTCTTCCAGAGTCTAAAATCAAGGCAGAGGTGTCAATACTCTCCCTTGACATCAGGCTGTTCCTAACACCTGACAATGCTGCGCTAAGCCCTTTCAAATAGACAAGCCTCTGCTTGGTCTGTTGACTGCACAATTAGATTAAGATTGACAGGGTACAGTTCTTATAACACAGGGTTCATTATAGTAACAAGCCACACACCTGCTTAACAATGAGAATGTCTTATATATATATTAAGTATATACTCTTTTGATCCCATGAGGGAAATTTGGTCTCTGCATTTATGCCAATCCGTGAATTAGTGAAACACACTCAGCACACAGTGAACACACGGTGAGGTGAAGCACACACTAATCCCGGCGCAGTGAGCTGCCTGCATAACAGCGGCGCTCGGGGATCAGTGAGGGGTTAGGTGCCTTGCTCAAGGGCACTTCAGCCGTGCCTACTGGTCGGGGTTCGAAGTCCGGGGTTACAAGTCCGAAGCGCTAACCAGTAGGCCACGGTCTTGTGTAGGCATATACTGTACATATAATCATCAATTAGGATGTTTTGGGAGCAAAGGAATATATATATATATATAACTTTAAAGATGGAGTCCATGGATGTGATACCAATACAATACACTTTTGTCAAATTCAGTTAAAAGCTCCTCACAATCCTTTGGCTCTACATTAAAGGGGTATTTCAGGATTTTGGATCGATGTAAATGTCTGTGTTGATAGTTTTATTTCATTAACTATAGTTACTGTTTATCATGTGGAAGCACTGAGTGGACTCATCAGTGTTTGTGCTTGAGGTGTTATAATACTAAATATATTTTGCCTAGAGATTAAATTAGCTATAGTTAGACCAAAGACCTAGCCTGGAAAATCCAGACCCTGATAATCTAGAAAGATTAAGGATCTGGCCAAGAACAATGTAATGGCCCAACTCGAGGGGCGGCAACAAGCATGCATTTAAAAATCTCACTTCACGCAATTGGATAACACTAGACCATGTTTACTCTGAATGATTTCGGACTTAGACGCAATCGGATAACACTACGACCAATGTGTACTGTCCTCCAACGTTGCAGCACTGTCTTCATCAGTTTAGCTGGTTCCCCGGAATGTTGGGGCAAAAGTAAAGTGCATCATTGCTCTTTGCCAGTGTCTCGCAGAGACAATTCCATTGTGATCTCGTGAGAACTCTGGATTTCCAGGGTACCAAAGACCCATGATTATTACTAACCTCTGCTTCAACAGAGTTAGTGGTACAACTGGTTAGACCTAAAGGTGAAATTCCGGCAATTTTTCATATAGATCTCTGTTTGTCGAGGTCACCGAGTACTAACGGTACAAAATAAAACAAACAAAAAAACGGTGCTACCTAGCTCAAGTTGCTGCAGCCAACAGCTAGAGCTGCAAGGCATCTACAGTCCTACACTCTAGGTACATCTTTAACATCATGCCCCATTCCTTTAAGACTTTGCACTTTGCCTTTCACTCTAACTAGGCCCCACTGTGTAGATAAATGTAAATCATTGTATGGATGGATGGATGGATACCGTCCATGGTGTTGCTTGCTGCTGACACGGCACTGGTAGCACTGAGGGTGCTGGTGGCACTGACAGCACTGCCTTTCCTCTCTTGCTCCCCAGGGACCTGCAGGTAGTCCATGCTGCCATTGGACTTCACTATGTTCCCTGCAGACTGTATTTTGGCAAACAAGAAATGCAAGCATCGGGTTAGATGTATGTGTATACACTTTTAAGCACAATTCATGTGTTTGTTTTTGCTTTGTGAAATAAAGAGTGTGATTGCATGAACATTTGAATGTCCCATAACTCATTTGTAGTGACTGCAGGGGTCATTTAATACTTTTCACTTTAACCTTTTCACACAACTAAATGCCAGGATGTCATTTGCCCAGGGTACTCGAATATTATACAGTATATTACCCTTAATCTTTGATCTTTGGAAATCCTCTGGCATTACATTTCTAGTTGGATGTCAATATTTTATTGAAAAGCTGCATTATTCAAAATGACAGGAAATACCAGGCTAGATAAAGGTAATGGACAAGTCAATGAATTTGGGTTTTGGCTTGCTTGCTATTTCTAAAACAATATGGCTATCTCACCTCATCCTTGAGGGCCCTCTTGACCTCTCCATCTTTGCCAAGGCTTCGGTCATCATCAATATGATCATCCTCTGTTCCTCCACCCTTACTGTTCTGACTCGACAGGGACAGCTTGCTGCTGGCTAGTCTGCCTTGCCTCTGTTGTTTAAACAAATTTAACAGTCAGTTTGCCATTTACCAATAAAGCTCTAGATTCTTCTTCAATGAAAGCTTTAAGGATGAACAGTATGTAGTATTCTCTGATGCATAGCAATTTTACAACAGTGTTTTGGTTTGACTGATAAAGAATATTTTTTTCCCATTGGTAGTTTTGAAGCTAATAGAGTTTCTCATGATTTTCTTGGATGAACAGCCAAAAAGCCTCTATTTTATCCCAGACCCCTGACCTCAGCAGTTTGCTTCTTCAGCTGCTCCAGGATCTTGGCGTACTCTTCCTCCTTTTCTTTAGCTTCAGCCATAGTGGCCTCATTCTGCTCGGCGTACGCCATGGCAACCACAGCCAGAATGAGGTTGATGAGGTAGAAAGAGCCAAGGAAGATCATTACCACGAAGAAGATCATGTAGGTCTTTCCGGCTGCTCGGAGAGTCTGCAGGTAAATTCAAATTACAGAAGCAGTAAGGAAGAGGTTTTGACCTTGCACCGTGCATCAACACCAAAAACAGCAATGTTAACACGCTGTTAGCATGCTAACTGTTCGTTCTTCTTTTATTATATTGTACTCAGGCCAAGACATTGTGTATAAACCTGGTGGCAGGAATGACAGGTATTTGTCCTTTACATAACTACACACCATCATGAATTTGATGGTTTGACAACAATATTAACAAATTAATTTGTAGATGATGCTAAAGCTAGCTGCCATTAACCAGATAGCAACAATTGCAGATAGCGAACCACTGGTGGCACGCCGCTTCTAGTCCATTGATGGACCACCATCACTTTTCATTTAACTTGTTGTGAATATTAAGAAAAGACATGTGGCAAAACTTATGGGCCGAACTCTTTTTCATTTATTCAGTTATATTAAGAAAAGACAAGTGGCAACACTTGTGGTCCAAACTCTTTATTCTGTTATACTTCATCCTAATAACATTTCATATTGGGGCATTTGTCGGCAGCCTGCCAGTGGACCGCCAGATCTGCCCCCAGTGGGCCGACAGTGGTCCGCTAGCCTCTTGCTATCTGGGTAAAAATGGGGAAATTGTGTGCATAATGTTGCTTAAGTCTGAAGTTAAGTTGAAGGGTTTTTTTTTCATTGACAAGTGACATACAGTACAGGTAGTACATATAGAGTATAATGTATCTATCTATCTATCTATAGAGGTACTGAAGAACAGATGACCTTAACCCATCTTTTTCTACTCTTTGGTTCTGCTATTAGCTTGTGAATGAGCCGGGGCTAGTGTTTGCACTAACCAGCTGAAAAAGATTCTCCCAGTAGTCCTGCGTCATCAGACGGAAGAGAGCCAGGAAGGCCCAGCCAAACGAGTCGTAGTGTGTGTAGCCGTAGTTGGGGTTGTTTCCTGCCTTAAGGCAGATATATCCGTCAGGGCAAACACTGTCATAGAGTGGAAGGAACAATCACACCTCTCAGTAATGTGAATACAGACAATACTAAAAGCACAGAAACTAAAATATAAATGTCAGAAAACAGTAAATATAAACAAAGTCAGTGTGGCAATCCATGTCATATCCTGCCTTCATTTTGTATGACTTTTTCATAATCTTTGCCTGAACAGAGGGCAGATGACCAGGGATGGATTACTGCACGGGCCTACCGGGCCCAGGGGCCCAAGGGGTCAGGGGGCCCTGAAGCCCAAGCCTTTGCATGGAATCACTGCCTCAATATCAACAAATCAGGATGTAGGCTATGAATCTGATTGAATTTAGTATTGGCCATCCCCAAAATGCACCAGAATACAGGAAATCACATCAAACACTTTCGGGGCCCGAAAGTTCATAATCCGCCCATGCAGATGACTATCAGATTGGTTTATCCCCTGGATAATGTCAACCTGCACTGAGACAGTATGAGAATAAGATGAGACACTCACCCAGCATCTGAGCTGTTTCCACAGAGAAGTGGGTCTAACTGACCCTCCAGGTAGTAATGGTTGTCTAGATCATGGGGGTTTGGAGTTCAGAAGATTATCAACATTTTATTTACATTCATACACTCTGTATACTATATGTGTTAACTTCAGGGTAACCCTTTTTGCAACAGTTTTACCATTATGATATTTTGTGAACAGACTCCTGAAATTACACACATAAAGAGGGCAAAGCTATCAGATTATTCACTCAGCCTTTTATGGATGGTGACTGGATACCTGGGTTGTCAATGTATGCCTGATAGTCAAAGGTACTGTTTGCGGTGTTGTTGTAGTGTACGGTGGAGACCAAGGTGCTGTAGTCTGGGGTGAAGCTAAGCAAGTCCTTTAACGTTTGGTTGGACTGTGGTGGCCAAACGACACACTTCTGCCGCAGGTTGCCCATGAATAGCTGAAGGCCCACCAGGGCAAATACAGCCAGACAGAACACGGTGAGAATCATTACATCCCGTAGCTTCTTCACCGATTGAATCAGTGCGCCAACGATTGTTTTCAGACCTGGGGACAAGATTTCAAAGGTTTTTAAAAGTTGGAGTTGGAGAAATACAGAGGATGAAGTGATTGTTGTGGAACACCTATCACCTCCTACAGATACACATGGTTGTGTTGGTGTATCGTTTAAGTGGGGTAATCAGGATATTACTGTATTTAGCAATAGCATAAATATAAAATAGGTGTTACAGAATGTTGCAAATTCTGATCAAGCACATAATGAAACTACAGAGACAACTTTCAGCTACTTGTGGACAAAAGATAGAAAGTTAATTTAGGAAATGGCACAACAGTAGTGAGTAGATTATGACTTTTAGCACATACCAGGAATTACAGTGATAGTTTTCAGGGCACGAAGAACTCGGAATGTCCTAAGCGCAGATACATTGCCCAGATCGACAAACTCAGTGACGTACCTATGGATACACACAGTGGACAACAGCAGCTTTTAGGTACAGAGATTCAAAGACACCAAGTCATACTCCCCCACATACGTAGGGTCTGTAGAAGCTTTTGCTAAGAATAATATGTGCTACCAAAGATCCAAAAGAGGGTCTTTTATTTGGCCTTCAACTAGGTCATTTACTTTTCCTCATTCAGTAGATAATTCATGTGGTAATTATGGACCTACACAGGGCAAGTATCCTGTCTAACTTTTTCACCCTCAGGCCAGAGATGGTAGAGAGAATTCTGCAGTAAAAGATACTATGGTTCAACAGCAGCTATATTTAGTGCAAGGCAACTGTGCACTTTTGGAGCCAAAATGGCAGCATTATCTGCATACGGTCTGCAGATGGTAACAGGGTCATCACACCAGTGCACCTGCCATGTGTAACCATAAACTGATCCTGTACTAAAAATGAGGTCTGATGAACAAAACAGGTATGTTCCTTTGCCTGCAAAATACTACTCTGGAATCCGCACCTAAAACCATGAGGCACTTTGCCTTGAGGTTCTGTGAATGGATTATTCTTATTATACTTCATGTTGAGCTTTTAGATGATATTGGAGCCTCAAAGACCCAACTTTCTAGCAATCAAACAAACTAAACCTTCTTGAGCAACCTACAGTATTGAGCAACACATTTTATATCCAGACAACTCTGATAAGCAGTGGAAATTGATTATGATCATGCAATCAGAATGCTAGGCATCGGTCATTGCCCAGCCGCATTGTTCAGTGAGGTGCCATGTGTTTTTGTTTGTTTGTTTGTTTATTTGTTTGTTTGCACAAAATGACACACTCCCACTGAATTCCTGACCACCTCACCTCACATGTCATCAAATAGGTGCTGCTGACACAGTCCTGCAAGTCTAGTTCTTGTAATGTCAATGCTCAGGACCTGGGACAGATCAGGACCAGATTCTGTCTAGTGGAGTAAAGAGCAGAGTAGCTTCTCTATCTGGCTCCTGAAAGTCGTAAGGGCATCAGCAGTAAGGAAGGAACTACAGGCACTTTAGACAAGGAAGGGAGCCAGCGCGAAGCGGAGAGGGTGAAGAGGGTCTAAATATAGATTTGATACATCATCCCACTCCACATGTGGCAAAACCTATTCATTTCCCAAGGATGCATTGTTGTGATGTAGATGGGTGATGATACCAGACATGTGTGTGTGTGTTGGGGGGGTTAGGTCACTGGGGATTCATTAGAGACAGGAAATAGAAGGGTGAGGGGGGGGGGTGCGTAATTCCACTGTAATTCCACTTCCCCTTTCGGGTGATGTAAACAATGTGAGGTCACACTGACACATAGTGCATAGCGCACTTAGTTTTAATGTCACCAAGCAAGGTAGTGACAGACCTCACTGGCAGACACGCACACACACACACACACACACACACACACGCACGCACATACACATGCACGCACACATACACGTATCCACGCACCATGCATCCACAAAACAAACGTACATTTCATGTATACAAAAGCATTTCAGTTTCATTAAAGACATATGTTCTGAGGATATTTTCAAGTTGCTAAATGCTGATAGCAGATCACATGCCCCACACACACTGCTTCCATTCAGTAACATGAATGACCACTATGACCTCTCTTATACTCACGCCATGCTGATGACCATGAAATCAAGCCAGTTCCAAGGGTCACGAAGGAATGTGAAATCTCCTACACAGAATCCTCTAGATAGTACTTTGATTGTTGCTTCAAAAGTATAGATACCAGTAAAAACATACCTGTGAAACAAAAAATCTAATATTAATTTCAATGTCATTTTGACAGGTCATGTTGTAGCTGTGTTTTAGTGAGGTCTCCCCTATAAGCACAAGCCAAGTAAACTTTTTGTAAGAATATTGTATACAGGGACACACAGTAGCTAGTGAAAAAGAAAGAAATACAGTTTGTGTTGATTGATTGTGGTGTGTGCAAATGAGTAAATGATTAAAGCTCAGACTTACTCCACAGTTTTACTCCATGCTGGAGGATCGCTCATCGTCATGAACACGCAGTTTGCTAGAATAGTTATCATGATGAACATGCTGAACAATTTGCATGAGAGTTAAGGAACAGAGCCAGACCATATGGTTTAAATGAAAACTAAAATTCAGATTTACATTCTGCATAAAGTTGTGAGCATCAGTGAAACTAAAGCAACATTCTCTGCAAATTACCACTAAGGAAGTTGGAAAACGACATAAGTATAAGTATATATACTCTTTTGATCCCGTAAGGGAAATTTATTATCCCAATCCGTGAATAAATGGAACACACTCAGCACACAGTGAACACACAGTGAGGTGAAGTACACACTAATCCCGACGCAGTGAGCTGCCTGCTCAGGTGCCTTGCTCAAGGGCACTTCAGCCGTTCCTACTGGTCGGGGTTCAAATTGGCAACCCTCCGGCTACAAGTCCGAAGCCCTAACGAGTAGGCCACGGCTGCCCCTAAACATGTAGTTTTGTTTTAAACTATAACAATGTCATTATTCCAATATTAATATAAAGATAAAGTGAATTATATTTCTGTAGCTAGTATGCTAATTGTGATGTGTGTACATGTGGAGTAAACAATAAGGATATGAATGTATGAGAACTTTAATGGCTATCTGTCTTACAATACTGAAGGGGCTCAGGCAGTAGCAGGCTGGTTCAGCATTGAACCTGAAGATGGTATTCCCTTTGTTGATGACGATAAAGGTCTGAAAGAGAGAGTGAAGGAGAGAGTTATATGTTTAATATGAAGCATTGGTCATTCAAACATTCATGTGTACAATGTAATTTATGTACAGGAAATAAATAAGCTGCTATACATTATGGCGTTTTTTCATCTTTGGCCTGTCTTATCAGTGGACTTGCTTACACGTAAATAATATTCTAATTTTTACTTTCTATTTTATTGAGATTGACATTTTATCAGAATGTGTGCCACCTGAGAATCCAACTTTGCCATCGTTATCACTTCGGCTGTAGGAAATCATTGCCGTTAATCCAGGGGTGTCAAACTCATATTAGGCAATAGGCCGGATTTGTTGGAATGAGACCTCATGGCATGGGGGCCGTCATTGTCATGGTCATTTTCATCTTTCTGCATGGGTATCATAGTGTTTGATGATATACTCCTTTACTATAACCACTCATGAGCAAACAAGTACAAATCATTTACTCGTCATATCTTTCTCTCTTGAAACACCCTACTTCCATGTCAGTTTTTTGGCCTCTTTCTTCCTGAGGATTTTCCCTTCCTACCCAGAACATCTTGGGTATGGCCCCGGGGCCTTATGTTTGACACCCCTGCATTAATCACATGAAGTCAGCTGCTCTGACCTTCTGGGCCTGGTAGTAGGGGTCCAGCTCCTCCAGTGGTATGTTGAACAGCTCTGGCGGCAGGTCTCCATAGATGAAGGGCAGGGCCTTCCCAGCCTCCAGGTCGCTGGAGGGTTTGGGGAGGTTCTCGTCATCCTCCTCGTCCTTCTCTGGGGCTTTGGGATTCAGCTCCTTCAAGCGCTCTTGCTCGGCGGCCTCCTCCTCCATGCGACGCTCGATCGCCGCCAGCGACTCCGGCGTGAAGCGGCGAAACACATCGGTGCCATCGGTCGGGAGGAGCAGGCCTGCCATCTTCGCATTCTGTTCGGCGAGAGATACCACCGCACTGGGGTCTCTCAGTAATGCCCTGCGGGGGGGGGGGGGGGGTCAGTCTTCTCAGTACAGACAAATACACAAAATGAAATAGAGTAGAACCTATGGAGTAGAACCTTTGATACTTCTGAGTGAGATTCATGGCCATTCCTCTACCCCCCTCCCATCCTGCCAGCTACATTGATGATTCATAGGACGGGGATTTAAAATGTGTGTGTGTGTACAGTATGTTCTGTGGAGGGATTTAAACATATGTTGGGGTGAAGTGAAGGGGACTCATATTTCAAGAAATGGTTCAGTACTGGCATCAGATTGGCCACAGTTTTTTATTCAGATTCTGTGTGTGTGTGTGTGTGTGTATGTGTGTGTGTGTGTGTGTGTGTGTGTGTGTGTGTGTGTGTGTGTGTGTGAGTGTACACACATGCTGACATATATTAATGTGCACCTGTGTGTATATTTTTATCTTTCAATCCAGCTTCTTATTATATCATTCACTTAACCTTAATTTGCTTTAAGTTTACACACGAAACCTATCCAATAGGAACACTTTACATGACTGTACAGTATACCGCCACTGTAACGGCATTGTACCATTGCTTTGGCCTGTTGTCCGTCAACACAGCCCACACTAACAATGTCTCAAAGGCATTTCCCACAATAAATAAGCAACTTGAGCCTGAGTTCAAACAACCTGGGTCAAGTCCTGGGTCGGGTAGGGGGTATGTGGTGTGGTGGGTGGGGGTTTCAGCTAGCTGCATGTAACTATGGCTCCAGCAGTGTCTGACACATTTACAGTGAATATCATTGTCACCCCACATGGGAGCCTAGTTTTGCAGGGTCAGACGTGACTGCGGCGCTTTCTGTCAAGAGTACTTATGTGGAGACAACTTGTTGACGTTTTGGTATTGGATTGCACTTAAAACGGACCACAAACACAGTTGGCTTCACTGAAACACATCTGGTTAAAACTTGGTGAAAGTTACACTCAACATGATGGCTGTTTACTGTTTCAAAAAATCAGCACAGCTACTTTGTGATCCATCTTCACAAATCATTAAGTTGACCGTCAAATGCGGTTAGCACAAATTAATCATTCAGTTGTACATTCAGGCTAGATTTCCCCCAAGTGTGAAATAAGTAGACAAGTGACAAACTTTCCTTACACAGTGAACAAGCGCTGCAGGTGCAGCACGGAAGCTTTGTGATTTGTACTTTGTGCTTTTTAAGGTTTTAGCAGTGAGTATTGGTTAATAATGCCCTTTCCTTTACTTAGTAGACATAATCCCCTGATATGCATGTGATGTGTACATCATACATTTGACACTGCATTCTATTTACATGTGCATTTAGTCTTTTAGTAGACACTTTTAATTCTAAATGAATCTAAGTTCAGTATAGGTATTCATTGCCATTTGAATGTGTGTACTGGGTACGGATCCTGTGATCTTGGTGTCGTTAGTTATCTCACTGTTGCTTTTCCATCTTCCATAAGGCTGTCAAAGTTGAAAAGTGATGCAGATGAGAGGAGATGAGAGCTAATTATGTTGTCTTTCAACAACCCTCATCAGATAACAACACCATTTTTGACACCACACAGACTCAACTCGCAAAGTAATCTTCCACACACCTTTCTGAAACCTGTTTTCTATTCTAAGTGCAGACCAAGACCCTGATGTTGAGTTTTACTGTCTTTGCCTGGAGCATAGAGGCTAAAGTATGACCACACAATGTGGGGAAGTTTACATATAACTGTGATGCACTCCCTTACACCTGTCATTTATTGTGGAGGAATGTATTACGAGCAAACTGCTATTACTGTAAATATGTAGCAACTGATATTCCTGGAGGGAGAGGTTTGGAATGGGACTTTACAGGGAAAGGTCGGTGGAGGAATAAGGGGCATGTAATTAAGGAAGGACGATGATCCTGCAGAGAGATAGAGAAAGACAGGACAGAGGGGAGGGCAAGTGATAGATAGAGAGAATAAGATCAAGGTGAAGAGGAATAGGCTAATGGATAGAATGGATAGACTGAGGAATTGTGACAATAAAAATAATAAATGAAGGCAAGCGGGAGATAGAATAAGAGATATAAGGAGAGACAGGCAGACAGACAGACAGACACAGAGAAGGAGATAGAGGATGGTGAGAGCGTATCAATGGGACTGCGCCCACACACTGAGCAGGACAAGAGAGTAGAGGAGGAGAGAGTGAGAGAAAGAACGAGGGACAGCAAGAGAGAGCAAGAAAGCGCGCGAGAGAGAGAGAGAGAGAGAGGACCAGTGGGAGTGCACCCACACTCAGCAGCTGCTGTGGGCAATCAGAGTCAGGCGTCAGATTTCCACACCCGAGATGACTCAGCTCATTCCTACACCCTCTCTATCTCTCTCCTCCACGCACACACACACGCACACACAAACACACACGCACACACACACACACACACACACACACTCACTCTCTGCTACATACACACAAACAGACTCACACCTCTCGCACAGACCTCTCTTTCTCTCTGTCTCTAGCTTTCTCACAAACATGCACACAATCACTATCTTCCACACATACACTCCCTCCCACTTATACACCGATACATACACAATCTACAGCTATCTCACTCTTTTTGTCTCTCTCACACACACACACACACACACACACACAGTCTTTCACACACTCTCATTTGCTTCTGACGCAGCTGACAGGCTCCACATGTCAACTCATCTTACCAACCACTTCTCAGCTTGTGTTCCCTTCCCTACAACCTCAGGCTGATTTCCTGGCTTCCGCCGCACGTCTTCACTGACCCCCCCCCCACCCCCACACACACACACACACACAACTCAACGTAGGTCCCCACCAACCAACCCCCCACTTTCGTCTATTCTACCACCACTACCACCTCCTCATTCCAAGATGTCGCTTCCAGTTTGTCTTTCATTTTTCCTGCCAAAGATGGATGACGGACAAAATTTTCCCACAACTATTAGGCTACAGGCTGCCATTCTGGTCCCTTCTGCGTGTGTGTGTGAGTGTGTGTGTGTGTGTGTGTGTGTGTGTGTGTGTGAGGCCCTTCATAGTCCCACTGCTGACAAGTGTGAGCCCAGCCACTGGTCACTGCCTCAGAGGCTTATGCTGCGATTCGAGGCGCCACTGGTCTCTGCTGGACAGAGGCAGGACAGTCGTACTGTCTGGGCTGCTACTAATATGAGCTACTGATCCGGTAATGAAGGTTGGGACGGCTTCCCGAAACGACTGGCTGACGAATCCATAGCAGATTAGGAGTCATTAAGACTTTGTGTTGATTAGAATAAACAGCTAAACAGTTATTTGAGTCACTGTGGCTGTGGATGAGGTGTGCCCTGTATGTGTGTGGGAGGGGGCATTTGTGAGTGTGGGGAATGGACTGTTCATATGGGTGTGCAGTCCTGAATCTTTTGTGCAATGAATTGAATGTTTAGAGTGTATATAATAATTATTATTATAATTATTAGTAGTAGTAGTAGAAGTAGTATAATTTTTATTTAGATTTTTACAAAAAAATCTAAATAAAAATTATACTACTTCTACTACTACTACTACTACTACTAATAAAGATTAAAAAATAAAGAGTACAAAATTAGTCTACTGACCATAAACAGTTTATAGGAGACTAAGAGTCTTGGCCAGCTTCCCTAAGTGTGGGTGTGTGGGGGTTAGGGTGCACGTATACACTGTTAGTGTGGGTAAGGCTGAGTATGTAGTATGAAAAAAAAAAAAAAAAAAAAGTGTGTGTGTGTGTTTGTGTGTGTATGTGTACGTGCATGCTTGTGTGTGTGTGTGTGTGTGTGTGTGTGTGTGTGTGTGTGTGTTCAAGAACAGGATAGTGCAGACATGTATCTGGGTGGCTGTGTGGACCCATCACCTCCACTGTTTGAGGTTAGTAGCAGGTTTGTTACAGTAAGCCTGGGGCCCCAGCGTGTGACCTGCCCCTCATAGTGCCAGCTAAGCTTGGTCTTGACAGACACGACATCCAAACAGCCCCATTAGAGAAAGCCTATATCTGCAGCCCCACTGGACAATACACAGTGACGCCCGGCTACCCGTCCACCATCGCCGCCTGCCGCCTCGTAATTGGCCTGTTGGCACGTCGCTCTTATTTCACCTCGTGTTCCCCCCTGCTGGCATTTTCCCCCAGAGAAGGGCCACGGAGTCATAATGTCGGGTTGTCTCCGGGGATCGGGGCATTAGAGTTGGATGATGGGCGTATTTTCTATTGTGATGACAATGTGCAGTACCTAATAGGGTGTCAGATCACAGGGGTAGGGGGCATCTATAGCTGAGGGGCAGTAGATGTAAACTGTGTAGAAGCAACCTTGTTAGTCATGTACATATATCCCTAAGGCCAGCCACCTCCACAGGTGGTTACTACCTAACACATAGCATCTAGCTGACAGATTTCAGCAGGAGCTCAGAGACATCTGGGTTTCCTTGAGCAGCGAGGGTGGAGAGGGTGAGGTTAAGGGGCATGCGGGGTGGGGGGCATCCCTAATGCCGGGGTCGGGGGGGTCGAGATGATGCTAACACGTTTTGGGACCCAGGCACTGAAAGAATTCCCATGTCCACACTCCATAAATCCACTGCGGGGGTGTCTAGAATTAGCCCGAGCTAGCCATGAGCTTGGCCATCCAGAGGGAGGGACACATAGCCCTGGTGGCAGAAGACTCTGGAACGGACACAAGCCAGATCAGGGCCAGATCTGGCCCAAAGCCATCTTTTCTCATGACGCATAGTCACACTGACGGATGACTGCCAGATGGGAATGAGCTCAGGGAAATGCTGTTAATATGGTTTTGCTACATGCCAATTTGAACACAATGGGTACATAGCAGCAGATGGTAGCATCAATAGCCGTAAGTTATGTGCAATATCAAGTCTTAGGTAAACTGAAAGGCAGTTTAAAAACTGATTATGTACAGATAACATTTCTTAATGTCAGATCAAAGTAAACACACACACAAAAAATGAAAGTACTAATTAATACAATTCATTTGTTGCCCAAATGGTTTCAGAGCCAACTGTTCTCTCCCATTACAACAAGCTTTATGTTCAAGAACTGTGCAAGTTCAGGCTAGCAGGCTAGCAGTGTCTTACTCTCCAAGTGAGGAGACTCCCCTCTAAGGATGGAGAGTGAATCTAAAGCATACGTTCACATATGCATACATTAATCTGTTGCAGACATTGTGCTGAGCTATGGTGCTTGAAGGGAGTCGGGTGTCATCACAACCACACTGTTCACTTTGAAGTGTATTAATGATGAGAGGATGAATTACATACCTCCACACCCCGATTTCAAACAGGATACTGCCAGATGGTCGGGAGATAATCTTAGACAGAGAAGCATGAAACCCATGACAAACTTTGACATTCCCATTTAACGATGGTACATCTTTTATTATCAGAGTGAAATTAAGGAGACGTCGCGTAAAATATGATACCGTCTGTCTGGGAAAGAAAACTATTTTTACTACTCAAATTCTTTGCTAATTACTTGTGACTGTGTGTGCCAAAGAAAGAGTACAATTAAGAAAACATGGGATGCTTCATAACATTAAAATATCAGATGTATTGGCTTTGATAATGTGCTAATAATCAACTTTATAAATCAACTTTGGAAAATATAAAACTATAAAACTATATAAGATTTCAGTGAAATCACCTCCAATTCCAATTTATTCATTCCAGCAGTGGCATAGAGCTTTCGAAAACTGCATCTGTTTTGCAGTTTAAAAGCATCAGCCTTTTCAAAACAGTAATCAGTATCTCATCAATTAACAGGACACACCTTTGAATTAGGGAATGAATACCCTATTGGGAGGAAAGTAACATGTGACATTGTCTCTGTTCGTGAACACATGTATGTTTTTAATAACAGGTCAGTAACGGTTATCAAAGTGCTGTTTTTTGAGCCCCCAACTGCCGTAGAATTGCAACATGATAACCGTAATATCCACTGCACTTCCATACTGTTATAAGAATATCCACTGCACTTCCATACTGTAATAAGAATATCCACTGCACTTCTATACTGTAATAAGAATATCCACTGCACTTCCATACTGTTATAAGAATATCCACTGCACTTCCATATGGTTTTAAGAATGCCACTCGGAGTTTTCACATTCCTATTAGCTTTCCAGGGCCCATGCATTGGGACGAGGTACGGCACAGCTGTGTGTGTGTGTGTGTGTGTGTGTGTGTGTGTGTGTGTGTGTGTGTGTGTGTGTGTGTGTGCGTGCGTGCGTGTGTTTGGGTGGGTGTATCTACATGGTCATCAAACACAAGACACACATCATGACATGAGACACAGGAGTTTGGGGTGTCAGGATAGCTGAGTTTGGCATGCTTGAGGTTGGCACCCAACAGGTGCTCCACAACAGGTGCCCACCTGCCAATCTGGCATGCAGGCTGACACATTTAGATATAGGAATCAATTTGCGAGAATGATTTTGTGTGACTGTGATCAGTATCTACATGGGTATGGATGTGTTTTTGTGTGCATGCAATTAGTGAATCAAAATATATGCTGCAAGTATATGAGTGTGTGTGTGAATATGTCATAAACACATTTTCCACTCCTCCTACAACAAGATAACGGAGCAAAGTCTTACTTAAGTCTTACAAAGTTTTACATAAGCCTTAACCTCATGTACAGTACTATATATATATATATATATATATATATATATATATATATATATATATGTGTGTGTGTGTGTGTGTGTGTGTGTGTGTGTGTCTGTCTTTGTGTGTTTTTGTATGTGTGTCTGTGCTTGCTTTGCTAAGGTGAAAGATTTAGGATTTGGTGCATTAGACAGCATTATCATTTGGTGCATTAGACAGTTCTGGAAATGACAGCCACTCAAGCGAAGCTTCCTTCCATTTCTGAGATACATATGTAAGGCAGTGTGGGAAGTGAGTATGCATGGAGGGGGGGGGGGGGGGTAGGTTGCTCTCTCTCCCATGCGAAATATTATCCAAGCGTGCAAGAAGCGCCGCATTTTGCGTGGCCACAGAGGATCGGAGGAATGCAGACTAAGAATATTGCTCTTCATGTGAGACTGTGAGAGGTTCAGAAGCGCAGCACACGTGTGTGTCCGTTGAATGAGCCAATCGGATATCACTTTGAATGCCCCAGCGTCAGCGGTGGACAGTTTTAAACTGCGCAACGCCACTCAGGAGAGTGTGAGGGATTTAAACAGCTCTTACATGACAGCAACACTTTGTGGGATTGACAGGACGCACCATGCACCTACTCAATACGAAGGCATTAAGACTTCACGTATACACACAGAGACATACACACACTCAAACACACACACATATACACACAAGTACAGAAAAAACTCATTTATATACAAACACATTCAAGCTTATCATGGCACACATACACACACATACACTCTGCAGTGCAAACCAATGCTAGGGCTTAAGGGACGACAAGAGAAACACATATACTACTCATTCTTTACTCAAACACATATCATATGAATTCTTCCTTCCTCACTGACATACTTTCTCTCTCTCTATCTCTCTCTTCTGAGTTCTAAGAGGACAGCAGGGAGATGCACACTTACGTGGCCGGCCTGCACTATGTCAGAGATATGAAATATAGCAGGACGAGAGGCCTACTGGTAGCCAACCATCAGCAGCATGTCAGAGGCCCACTTATCGCCCCGATACGGACTGGGCCGCGCCACCCCGAGGCCAGGCCAGGGGCCAGAGTTTGGGCACAGCCGCAGCCTCACTCCACTGCTGCTCCACTCATCCCTTTGGGTTTTTTTCTCCCAATCCTTTCCTCTGCACTCAGAAATGTAGCTCATACTTGTCCACGGTCACTTCAGCACCATGCCACTCAGTATCACGCGCAAACACACACACAACACACACACACAAACACACACACACACACACACACACACACACACACACACACACACACACACACACACACACACACACACACACACACACACACACATATCTCTAGCAACGTACATGAGAGTGCCAGTGCACTAATTACAACATCACTGAACAAAGTAAGACTTTGCTTTGTTATATTATTGTAGGGGAAGCGGAAAATGTCTCGTACTGTCTGATTACTGTTCACAGAACTACACAAAGCATCATGATGAGTATGAAACCAATATGAGAGGAGGTTCAGAGATTTAAAAATGTCAAAATCAACACAAATTAAATTTTAAAAAAAGACAGTGACGCATTTCCTGGAAGACTTAATGGTTGAATAGCCTTGGGGCAAGCAGCAGCACCACATTTGGGTCTTTGCTTACAAGGATCGGGGTTGGATTCTGAAGGCAAAGGTCTAATGAGAACACACACATACATACACACAGCCACATAAATACATATGCCAAATGTGTGTTCATATAAGCACGAAAGCATGCTCGTATTCACGCACGCACACACACACACACACACACACACACACACACACACACACACACAAGTGAACAATAGATATACTGTAAAGGACATCATATATATATATATATAATGCCTTCATAGATCAGACCCCTTCACTTTAGATTTAATTTCTGTTGCCTTCTTATGCTAATATTATTTACATATTTTTTCCATAATGAATCTACACTCAATAAGGTGAATATAATACTGACATTTTTTGCTGCATCATAACTGAAGATGAAGAAAGTGAAGGTGAAATGGAATGCAGAGAGAGAGAGAGAGAGAGACCTGTTGTCGAGTACATTTTTCCTTTCTATGGTGTGACCTAGAGTAATCTGAAATCTCAGTGTCAGAGATCAGTTTACACTCAGTGGTTAGTGCTTTATCATCCCAACACCGCGCTGCTTTGATGGGTCAATCAAGCCTCAGGACACAGGGCTGGTCAACGCAAGTGAGGGGTGTGCCCATTCATACTGCCCACTCATTTTACAGTGTCGGCAGCACTATGATCACATGTTTACTGTCACAGCAGGTTGGAAGTGGAGCCAGTGAGAGTCAAGCCAATGCTTTAAGCCATCAACTGCATTCTGAGCATTATGCACTATGATCACATGTTTAAGGCATGTTTACACATACTCCTCTAAACGCAAACACACACACACACACACACACACACACACACACACATACACCTATCCACATGTAAGCTATTATAAAATATAGCACCACCTCCCTGATGACTATACACAAGTGTACACATCATGTATACAAAAGCATTTCTGTTTCATTGTAGACATATGTTCTGAGGATATTTTAAAGTTGCTCAATGCTGACAGCAGATTTCAAGCCTCATTGCATCACATGTTCCAAAGCACAGATCGAATTGAGCAAGAGAGGCAAGAGAATTGATGCCCTTGGTGACAAACTGGGACACCTCCAGCCATGGTCGCGTGTGGGCGATGCTGTGACGCACTGCTTGCTGGCAAACACCAATCCATGTGAACTACCTGCTATCTCTCTTGGACCTCCAGCAATGCAATCAGTCATCCAGAGGGAGGGAGGGAGAGGGAGAGAGAAAGAGAGGGAAAGAAAGAAAGAGAGGGGGAGAGAGAGGGAGGGGGTGAGAGAGAGAGAGAGAAAGAGAGAGAGAGTGGGTCATGAGCAAGGGCAGCAGACCCCCATCTATCCTTTTTCCAGAAGCACAGGCAGCCATGAAGCCGCTCCCCAAAAACAGCCGCCCGTTCCCAAACACATGCCTCAAAGAGACATCCATCAAAGAGAGGGGTCTGTGCGCTCGTAAATGTCACAAACATCCCAGAGCTAGTACACAGTCCCAAGCAGTCACATAGCAGCAAACAGAACAAGAAAATAAACTATTACTAGTCATCCTAATCATCCTCTCAACAATGTATCTATTGTAATGAATTTCCTCAAACAGCTCGATTCAAGGATGCTGCTGAGGCTGGGAATGGCATTCATCAAGATGGACAAAACCAGTGCAGAGGTACAGGTCAGGTCGGGTCAAGTTGGTTCCATAAAGGACGTCTTTCTCTCACAGCGCCCGGACAGTAGGCACGCTGTTCTCACGGCTGGTGCCTGGACTCGCTGGTGTGGCGATTCGGGACTGGACAGCCATCAGTGGTAGTGCCGGCATGTCGCAAGTCTGGCCCCGGGCCCTTGGGCATACAGGGGAGGGGGGGGTGTTTGCTGACAGGTACTAATACGAGCACGAGGCCACCGCCCTATCTATGCCACTAATGAGCACCTCAGAGGACAAGATGGGGGGGGGGGGGCTGAAACAGAGAGGGGGGTGTGAATGGTCTTTGGGTTGTGCAGGGCAAGGAGGAGGGCAAATCTTGGCCCCAGAGCTCCCTCACGCACCCCTTCCTCGTCTCAGTGAGATGTCTGAGTCTCTGGTTCGGCCTGAGGAGGCCCAGACAGGCTTAAGAGTAAACAGGATCCTTCTCTGCTTGGTCCCCATGGACAGTGTGGAGGATGAAGCTGTCAGCTCTATAAATATTGACAGCCCTCAGTAAAGGGGGATTAATTGAAAACAAAATCAACATGACCCCACTATAGCAGACTCAAATTCTACGTAGAACCCATATGCTTCTTTAAAGTTTCCTAGCCTTAATTTAAAGGTTCTAGATCCATGTTTTCTGTTACTGCTAATGAACTTGTGATAAGAACGATGAACAAGAAATCCAGTAAGGCACGTTTGATTGCACTCAGTAAGCAGTGCAACTTCATAAAATGACTTATTTTAAATATCCCTATGAATCGATTAGCAACTATATGCTTGCTTGACTATTTTTTGCAGTTCTAGCCTTCATCGGAATTTCAGTCAGAATCATTCATGGTTCTAGCTGTCACAGCAGGTTGGAAGTGGAGCCAGTGAGGATTATGAAGGCAAGCTGAAGAGGTTTGGGTCCAATGCTCCTGTAGCAGTATGTGAAAACAGGACAGCTCGTCCTGCATGAACGGCCTTTTGTGACTGTGCCTCCTGGCCTGGGTTTTGAGTCAGGCCAATGCTTTAAGCCATCAACTCCATTCTGAGTATTTAGAGAATACATGGTTTCTGGTTCTACTGAAGAACCTGTCATATGAATATTGAAAAAAGAAATCCACTCCTCCTTCCTTCCTAATAAGAGATACAACTTAATAAAATTACATGTAAAGCAGAGTATAGGCTATATGACTCAAGTGTGCATTGTTGTGGCAACCTATACCTCCCACACAGACTGCACAAAACTCCACTTACGCAGATCTAGCAATGAGCTTCATAGACACATGTATACATACACCTTATGCAAATGTGGCCGTCTCACGTAACCAGGCAGAGAGAAATGCAGACATGCACATACACACACATCCCAGAATAGGTTGGTGATGTATAAAGATACAGAGCCAGGTACTATGCTTAGCTTGCAGGAGGACTGGAGTAAATATGATGCTAACCAGAGTTGTCTGTCTGTCTTTCTGTCTGTCTGTCTGGTTGGCTGTCAGACTGGTTGTATGACTTTTATATCTATCTGTCTGTCTCTTAGCAGCCTACATGTTTAGTGATCGCTATTTGCTCTCATGCTCCAAAGCCTCAACTACTTCTTCATTTGAAATGTATGTTTACAAAGTTTTATGAATTTCATATATACTGTATGTGTGTGTGCACGCGTGCGTGCGTGCGTGCATGCGTGCGTGCGTCTATCTGCCTGTACAGTATGTCTGTCTCACACAACCACCAAATTCCTGATGCCAAATGCCAAATAAACAGAGGACGCCCCAAGAGGTGGTGATGGCGGCTGAGTGATTGTGATGTCGGCTCTGACGGCCAGATGAAAGGGAATTCCTTACTTCATTGGACAGGATCTTACAGATGAAGATCCAGGGAGTTGACACTCCAAAGCTCCGCAAGAGAGGGAGATTCACTCTACTCCACTATTTATGTACTTTGCATGTCAGAGCGTTCCATACCATGATTAATGATATTATTCCACACGCACACATACACACACACACACACACACACTACAGAATCACATATTTTGATAGTCCTATAGTGAACAGCATGTAATCATTATGTCACAGCATTAGAAGAGAAATACTGAATTCTAATCTAATCCTTAAGATTTGATGAGCCTAGTTGGTATTCCAATATTTCTTCTGTAACTTTCAACTAATTTCTTTTTAATACAGCCCTCTAAATAATTTAATAATTCAATAAATAGTTCCAGGCAAGAAAGGAATAGTGAATGATCAAAAGTATCCCTAGTTTTGAAAGGCTACATGCAGGCCTATTGAATAATAAATAATAGGTTGCCACTGATATACAAGGAAAATGTAAATGTACATCTGAGTTTTTCCAAAACGATAACACAACAGACAAAAAAGAAAAAGGAAATAATATCAAACTACTAAAAAAGGAATTATGCAGAACATCATTAGCATGATTTGAGACATGAGAACATACTTTCCAACTTCAATGCCTGTTATATTTGGCTACAGCCTCCACTGTTGATGGCATGCCTATTTGATTTAAAATCGTTCTTCATATTTCAATTAGTCCAAAAGCTAGCTAATTTTGCATATGGTTCTGTAGCTTACTTTCAGCAGCTGGTTGAAGTGGGCTAATGTATTTTCAACGTGCGTTTGGCTCGCAGCGTTCTGCAATTGTCGCTCTGTACCGTTAACATGGGTAACCTAACAAGCATGCGTACTGGTCGTGCTCGCTATTTCTACAGATCGCATCTCCCAGTTAATCCTGTTGTCATGCTATCGCCTTGTTTTAGTTAAGTGTACTGCTGTGTTGCCTTGTGTTTACATGATGTGGATGACTTACTACCCACTAAGAATTAAAGATCTAGCAGAAGGCTAGATGCGGTTGGTGCGCTGGTACCAAACAAGAATTCCCTTGAGAGACAGAGATGTTTTGTAACAATAATATTAAATGTCTAAACTAATACTATATATTAATGTCTAAACTAATACTATATTTTAAATATAGGATGAGATTTGACTCATTTAAAATACAGGCAACACAGGCATGGTTTTGATTATATTTAGAACTTGAAGTAAGAAGTCAGGAAAGAATGCAGAAAGTTGTCAGTCAAACTTGAGAATAGGCAACTGAGTTTCAATTCTGACAGGTCACGTTTACTCATGTTTATGTTGAGCGAATAGTGAAACTGACGTTCAACGGACAGCGTGCATGAGGTGGAACTGAGTTGATGAACTAACAACTGTGCAGGTGTTCAGAATGTTTACTGCTCTAAAGCAAATTTCTCTTTAAAGAAAACATACTGCCAATGGCAATGAGTCAACCCTGAAGTTCAAGACCCCCTGCTTGAAACTTAACTGCCCAAGCACTCTTTCCGCCCACACACACTCCAAACACAACGCATGCCTTTGGCTCGAGACAACCAGAGCGCGCAGAAAAAACAACACACCACAAACGGTGAACTCGCTGTCTGTTACCTTGTCCAGTCAAAAAAGTGATTTCCAAAGAACCCAGAAGTTAGACGGGTCGTTGGTCTTCTTTCAAGCCTTCGCTGAGAACGTTTCCCCCCCTCTCACAGTCAGTCCCCGCAGCAGGACAGCTGTTGCTTACGCATGAGCGTCTTAAATGAAACCTGAGATCTGTCACAGGTAGAGAGTGGATCATCACTTCGTTCAAACCTGTGACACTGCTCATCAACACGCATTTTATTAAAACCAATCAGAGAATATCGTTAAAAGATAGTTATCTATGCATAGTCTAAGGACAAATAAAATTCGAAAATTTTCGGCATGGATCTTGCGTGGTTTTCGCTCTAGCGTGGTTACGGAGAACATTCAATAATGTGATTTAAAACTTCATAGGCCTACTAACCTGTAATTTGTTTGCTTTTGATAATGGTGGGAAAGATATTCTAACAGAAACAGGGGGGAGATTCGTCAAAACAGTCAAAATAATCAAAGACGACAGTCAAAAACACCATTGCTTTTGTAAGACGCAAATTATTTATGAATCTTGATTAGCCTCCAGTTATTTAAAAACAGGCTGTAGTGTATTGACATTGAGCGCTATAGTTGAGTTGCTTTGAGTACGTGTTGGTTCGTGTTAAGTGCTGAGAATGACCGGGAGAATGAGAGTGCCGGTCAATCCTCCTGACACCTGCGGTGTGATGTATCAGTCGTCCCCACCATCTAAAAGCAGTATTATTTACGAGGATTCAAACTTAATGTTTGGACAGGGACTAATCTTAACAAAAGCATGACATGTGCAAAACAATATAATAATACAATAATATATTTTTTAAGCAACTTTATTTTTATTAATGTGATTCATAAACTGTATTCATATTTTTAAAGCAGTGATCTCATTAAAATGTGTATTAAATAAAATAAATTAAATCATGGGTTTTATTAGTATGTCACTCTTGTTCTATTTAGAGACTACAGTATGTTCAGCATGTTTAGCTACACATAATACACAGTATTTATTCTGTAATTTCATGTTCTCTATATTACACATACCAATACAGCACAAAAACACACACTCATCTTTATCACATACTTTATGATCTTTTCACACAACCACCTCTCCCTTACATACATTCACAGACTAGCCTGTACACACACTCACAAACTCCCCCCAATTGCCGGACATATTTGGGCCTGCGGTGATGAAACTGTTGATTCAGAGCGCTCTATTTGCAGAGCCGATTCGTTATTCACTCGAGGCGCCTGGTGACTAGACGTGGTGACATGACCTGGGTGTGATGTGGAGCAATTGATCCACAGCACATCTGTAAATCTCCAGACTATGTCAAGCAACTCTAATAGTTCTCTATGTCATTGTCTTTTTCGGTTCTTCAGTGCCTCTCTCTTTCTTCCCTCTTTCTTTCTTATCTCTCTCATTGCTTCTCCCATCTCGCTTCTTTCCCACTCTCTCTTTCCTCGTCTTTCACACCCCCCTCCTCCTCCTCCTATTGGTCCCTCTACCTCTCTATCTTTCTCCTTGCTCCTCTCTGTCTATTTCTCACTTTCACCGTCTCCCTCTCTTTCTTCTCTCTCTCTCTCTCTCTCTCTGTTTCTCTCACTCCTTCTCCCTGCCTCTCTCTCTCTGTGCCAGAACATAGCAGTGCTCCTCAGGCTGATAGCAGCAGCAGGAGCAGCTGAGGTGTAATATAATCCCATCACCCACTATCACCGTGGCTGATGATGCTGCCATTTCCCTCTGCAATGAGCACACGTTTCTCAGAAGGACACGAAGGGGGCGGTCTCTCACGGATGCACCAATGACACCTGTCACTCACAGACAGCAGAGGACAGGGAAGGAGGCCACATTTTATCAGCTTGGTCTGCTGGGCAGTTCATGCTGAGTGAAAAATCGAGAGATTGAAGTGTAACGGGAGTATCTGTGTTTACGTAAGCATGGAATGCCATTAGCTGTTTGCCAGTTACTGTTGGCGACATGCGAAGTATGAGGGTGGGTTGCAGGGTCAGTCATACCACTTTGGTGCCCTTGGTAAGGTTTTGGACTGAGGACTAAGGTCAGAGCTGGCTTAGGAAGTCTCTGCTCGGAAATGTGCACACATACACCCACACACACCACCCACATACACTCTAACCACCGAAAAACAGCATCCCTGGTGTTTTCGTGGGGATAGAAGTCACTCACACAGCTTTTACCAGGAGGTGGCCCAGGAAGGTGGACTTGACAGTGGCAGTGGATTGCTCTGAGATGCTATTAGTTGTTTTGTCGATTACTGCTGGCCTAGCAGGTCACGAGCCTGGCACAGAAGCTTGCCATCAGATTCATCTGGGGTGCTAAGGCCCAGGGCTGCCATGCTGCTGGATGCCTGAGGAGATGAAGTAGGCAGGCTAAATAGGGCCATGTTGTCAACCACACGAAGACTAGATGTTAAACTCTTTGGACGTCAAGTTAACACAAAATGTAAGCCATGTAGAGATAATGTACAATGTGCCAAAATGGACAGGTTGTAGACTGGATGCTAGTTAAGTTGTGATGTTACCAGAAGAAGGATCATTAATTACATAGTCCAGTCACTTTGGTGTTGTGGTCTTTACCTCCAAATTAGAATGATATATCTAGAGTTTTTGCAAAGTCTCTATGTAGACCTTTTTAAGTACTGTTCGAAGCCAAGAACCATTTTATTGTATGTGGCATGCTACATTTTCAAGTATTCATGTGTATTGCAGTTGTAGGCTATATCATTTGTGTATTTTAATTGAAGTTCATCTTAGAGTCACAAAATAAATAGAACTAATGCATAGAACATATCTGTAATTCTGTGAAGCTAATGCTCATAGAACAGGCTCATAGAAAAGAAAGTCAACCATACAAGTGGCACTATTAAACCAACACGCTGGATTCAAAATGATAATTTAGCTGTGCTAGGCTTGGGTTTGTCGGTATGATTAGTAGTAATCTAATGTGTCAACAGCTAAATCATTCCTGCTAGAACATTCTCATTCACATATCCAACACCTGTTAGGACAGCACCTGTTTATCTTCATGTCATTATTTCCCTTCCAGCTCAACCTGGTGGTTGTTTTTGGTATTGCACTGAAATGGATAGCCCTGAACCAACAAGGCTTTTTTGAACCAAAAGCTCAATATCCTGTATATCTTTTGATAGCCCGCAGTTGTTTTGGTAACCTATATACAATAAACTTAATTTATTTTATTTTGTTGCTGTGGTCTAAAGAAAGTTGTTATAACCATCTGAATGCAATAATAAAGTTCCCAGTGACGCAGTCTACAAATCTTCCTTTTAGCCTTGGTGATTTGAGAAGATCGATTATATATATATATATATATATATATATATATATATATATATATATATATATATATGATATATATGAAGATCCATTATATATATATATATATGTATATATTTCGTTTTATATATTTCGTCGTTTCATATCCTTTTATACTGATGCTGTTGTGCAACTCACCTTTTCAGAAAAAGTAGGTTCCCTGTCTAAAAACCTACACAAGAAGATTAGTCATTTACATACAATGATAAACATTTACAAAATGAATTGCCACAGACATACTCAGAGAGAGTACCAACACTGTCAACTACCTTGGACTGAATAGATACTGTGGAATGTTCTGTATGTGGCCAGAGCACAAGGCAACTGATTCTGTGGAGCCACACCTGGTTATAGAACCCTGGGGGATCTGGGAGGAAGTTCTGCATGATGACACTGAAGCCGGCAAGGCAGTTTTACATGTCCGGGGCTGGAACAGCTCCCAGACCCAGCTGGTGCCCATGCCTTGGCCTGAAGCCGGTATGTGTGTGGGTGTGTGAGTTCAGTGTGTGTGTGTGTACTGTATGTGTGTGTGTGTGTGTGTGTGTGTGTTTGTGTTTATGTATGGACTTATCTGTGTGTTTATGTATGTGTATAAGGAAGAGCATGTGTGTGAAGTAGCCTATGTTTGTTTTCACGCCTAAGTGTGTTTGTGTAACGGGGTGTTCATCTGTGATGTGTGTGTTCATGTGCTATATGTGTGAGTGTGTTTGTGTGTGTGTGTACTGTATGTGTGTGTGTGTGTGTGTGTGTGTGTGTGTGTGTGTGTGTGTGTGTGTGTACACGTGGGCATGCAGGTGTTCAGTGATATGATGGGCAGGCAGTAATCGTTGGGATCAATCTTTGGCCGGACTGGATTGCATCCTCACACTGTATCACAACACAGCAGCTAGCGCGGAGGAACGCGGCAGAGTGCGTAAACAAACCCAGCCCTTTCCTCCTGTCCTCCATTAGAGCGGGATGAATGAATGAGACGCAGATTCCCTTACAGTAGAAGCAAGGGCAACCGGGAGTCCCCCCAGACTGATGGATGCTGGGAATGACACGGATGGCGCCACAAGCGACTCAGGCAAGGGCACGTTGCCACCAGCAACCGCCGCTCTTGGGAAGCGGCCATGTTAAAAGATAAACTCATTTTAACTCTGAGCAGCCCATGTAACTGATGTTGGTTAACAACTCTGCCTGCATGACAGATCTATAGTCAAGACAGACTTGTTATAACAGTCAAATTGATGGCAAATGTATCAAAATGTTTATCTTACATCTATTAAAACTTTTATCATGCAAGAATTTTGTAAATCAATAACGTCAAATATCCCCATGTACCACCCTTGCTCTATTTACAAAATTGTTGGTACTATATTGAGGTTTCAAAGGATCTTTCTGTATCTAAGTGACCCGTTTGTATGTGGTGATGCTAGTGCCACATGAGTGAATCTAGGGGTAGAATAACAGAATTGACAACAACATACCCATTTTGTGGTGTTCTCTGAAAGGTATTCAATTTAAGTGATATTGGTCATTTACCATTCACCCACCATTTATATATCTCTTCTTGTATGCCATGCCACCATACTCTGCTATAGTTGATAAACTACTTGGTAATTATTCGAGGTCAAGTTCTTCATTTTATGAAGTCAGATTAATTGTGGTTTCTCGTAATATTGTCATTGCTTCACCAGTCTGTCCTATTGTTCAATACACGTTTAAACCTGTGCCGCCCCTTAAAGGAACATGCCACCCAATGTCAGTAGTAATATATGTTCTTACCTTAACTTTCACGAGTTGAGTCATACCTCTCCCGTGTCGGTACGTGCACTCAAAGGCTCAGTTACTGCAGCTTTAAGAGAGAGCACAGGGGTATCACTAACATGAAATCAGAGGGGTTAAAATGACCCTTGATAACCCTTCAATGGACACAGGTTTCTCAAAGGAGAAAACCAGAGAGGACTTGAAAAATGATGATGAAATGTAGTATAATAGAATATTTATTCCTTCATCTGTGACTGTCTTGTCTTCATTCTGTATTAGGGAATTGGAGCCCATAATTTGTGACATGCAACTTGGATTCTAAGCCAACCAATGCAATTGTCACATTCTCATTGTTGAAGTTAACGGGATGCTTGTTGCTGGACTCGTCTCCACACTCAAATGTTTATCACCTGAAATCATGAAAGACAATTTTGCTGACACTTTTAGAGCTCTACTGCCCTCATGTGTTTGTGGTTGTCTCAGCAATATTATGACAGGATCAGATTTCAATATGTCATGCCTCTCAACATGTTCAGATTGTCAGATGTAAGAATAGTAAGGATACACTATCGGTATCATGCACGTACATGTGAACAGTTAACTTAAGTTGTTCAGTCCTTCTGTACAGTTACAAAAGAGTTCCTGAGTAATACTGCACCAGAAGAGGGCGCTAGATATTTGGAAGAGCAGAGAAAGAGGAAGTATTATAAGCCACACAGTGAGAGAGACACTGTGCTTGAGAATATGTGTACAGACTGAGAAGAATAGAAAGTGGTCCAAGTGGACTATGAAGCCAATCTATCAGTTCTACAAATACCAAAGGTATTACAATCAAATTAGATAATCAGTTCCATTGACCATTTTAAAGTATATATGATTGACAAGACTCAGGAGAAAATGAGTGATTACTGATTATACTGATACTGTTAATATTTTTGATTATACTGATACTGTTAATATAATGTTGTCTCTCATCATGTCAGCTTTGTGAGGCTGTAGTAGCAATCTATGACTGAAAACAGTAGGCATCCTGGGAGGAACTGCATATGTCACTTAATAAGATTAAAGTGAAAGATCCTGAAAGATCCTGTCTGTGTGTGTGTGTGTGTGCCTGCATATTTTGAGGAAGACAGATCTTTTTCCTTCTTCACAGGACTTCACAGGAAACAGGAGGAGTGATCTCACCACTGCATCCTCACTACACTTATGACTTTCAATGCAGACATGCTTTTAAAAATACAAATACCTATGAAGTTATACAGTAGCAATAAGAATACATAGATAAAGAAAATGGAAGTAAAGTAAATAAAGTAACTGGGCTGCATGCGCTTGCAGGGTATTTGGGTTATCTTGTAAATTTGCTGGGGTATGCAGGACTTGTATAGCACACTGACATGGTCTGATGTAAAAATGGAAGTAAAGGTTCAAAGATGGAAATAAATAAATCAGTAATAACGTGTTCTCTGTGGGTTTACGGCCTCAGGCATATATCGTCTCATCTTTGTCCTTGCACCTGAGGGGCTAACCCTTTTTGTGGCTGCCAGTGCGGAGGCCCTAAGATGGCGGTGAGGGCGCGTGAGGTGCCCAGAGTGGACATCCATCATTGAGGGCTAACTGGGAGGAATCCTGGTGACAAGGGCTCGCAGGGGGCGCTGGAGAGTCAAAGCGCTGCCTGGAACACACAGGAGGAGCACGACTCTGGAGAGTAGAGGAGATGAGAGAGGGAGGGAAGGAGAGGGAGGTGGCAGTCGAGTTGTCAGAATGGCTTATTTTCAGGCAAACGGATGGCGGTGGCTCTGTGTGTGCATACCTGCCTTACTCACCCGTGTGTGATGATGGTCAGTAACTGGACTGGTCACTGGTGGGGTATATCTTTACATGCTAATGAGACGAGTTACTCTGGAGATGCCCACAAATAAAGGAAAATGTGAAAGAAGGTGTGCACACCCCAACCATCTATGGGTTTAGGAGCCCAAAAGCAACACATGCACATTAGTATTAATCAGGCTTAACTATGTATCCTTTTTTACAGTTATGACAGTGGAAGTATTTTGATTAACTGATATGGCTTAATAAGATTACATTCTAAATGACACAGAATGTGTTTACTGATGAGGACTTGCATGTTTAAATAGCTGTTCAAAGATTCCCTCATCAGCTCAAATTAAAATCATCTTATCTTATATTTACATACAGGTAAATTTGTAAAACAAGGAGTAGGGGCAATAGTGACCTAGGAGCTGTCTGAGTAGATGGCCTTCCATCTTCAGATGTTGCAGCATTCTGTCTGAACACATGTTGGCTCTAGAAAGTCATTAGAAATGGAAGGTTTTTTTTTGTTAGAAAAATTTTATTGAGATAACTGTAGTTATTTCATGTTTATATTGGTATAAGATATATGCTTTTGTTATATCACCTGTCATCTGCCAGCTGTGTCAAAATACATTCTGTGTTATGCCCAATAGCAGTAAAAAAAAACATGGACAGCATGGTATCATTTACTAATGTTCTAAAAATGTGGTGAACCATTTTGGTAAAACTGCCAACCATTTTGGAGGCAGAGTCAGTGCAGCAAGAGGTTTTTTGGGCTAGATCATGCACTGCAAACGTAAAGAGATCCAGGTGATCCAAAATTGTCAACTTCCAAGCCACCTTTGACAGAGCATACGTTGTTCCCTGTTCTTTATTTAACAGTTATTGGTTGTGGCAGACGATTTCAAACTCTGAAAGCGGTTATTAGCTGTTGATGTCCCATGCGTGTTTATATCATGTGCGTTTATATATTTTCTGTACTATGTACATGGTGCAAACACAGGAAGGGCCCACAGTTCCATGTGGGCCCCAGGCTCTGGTGACGCAGTCAGGAGAAAGTTTATCTACACTGAGCCTCCAGTGTGAAACTGAACACCGTTTCCATCTCGGCGTCTGCGGGCCAGAGTGGCGCGGACAGCGCCGGGGAGCAGGGTCAAGATGAAATGCCACAGTGGCAACAAGGGATCAAATCTCTCACTCTTCCACTCTATCTCTTGGTTTCCATTTATTTCTCTCTGTCTTTCTCTCTCTCTCTCTCTTGCTATCTCTCCACCTCTCTCTCATGTATTTGCCCCTTTTCACACCTCTCTTTCTCACCGTATTCACTCTCTATTCCTCTCCTTCTGTTTCAGTGTGTTTACTTCACCACCTCCTTGGCCATCGCTTTCTCCTCATTCACTTCTCTCTCTCTCCCTCTCTCCATCACCCTAACACCGTACCACTTTCTAACACCTCACCTGCCCTAATTTCAACTTTCCACCCTAGACATGGCTCAATTTAAGGAGAGCCCCCCACCCCTTTGCCACGTTCTTCAGGAGGATCAAGAAAAAGCCCCTGAGGATTTGCACCCTTGTCAGAGGAACAGATGCTGGAGAGGTCCTGAGTCTAATTAAGACCTAAACGAGAGTCTTCACACAAGTAAAACAAGCTTGAGAAATATTCGGCTAAGATGCGGCAGGGATTGTTCAGTGGTTTGCAGCATGTCTCAGTTACTAGAGGAGTTACATTAAGGACTTAAGACAGAGCCAGACAGCTGTTGGCAGGCATTACCACAGACATTTGTTTCTCCTGAAGGAGTTTTATCAATGGAATGAGTGTGTCAATGAAGTTCATCTTCAGCTTGACCAGAATCGCTTATAGAGGAAGAGGGATATGGTCAGCATGTCTGTTGTGTTAACATTTAAACAGATTAAATGTAAATATCTCACCATGGCCTATAGGACACTTATGGATCTGTTCCCTGCTATCTCAATTCTATGATCAAGCTGTACATCCCCAACTGCCCACTGCGGTCATCTGATGAGCATCTGTTGTGTTGACTAGCCATAAACGCTAGATCAAATTCAAGACTCTTTTCCTCAGTGGTTCCTTGTGGAATGAGTTGCTCCATTCCTGTGATAGTTTTGGGTTTTTCAAGAGGGTTCTAAAGGCATATCTGTTCAGCATGCACTGATAATTTAAGTTAATTAAGCGTTTCTTATGAATTATGGTTTGTATATCATATTATAGTATTTATTTAATTTCATTGTTTGTTTTCATTAGGCTATAATTGCATTGACATTATTGTTTATTATTGCTATTTTCCTTAATGTAGTGTTATGAACTTTAATTTAATTTAACTATTGTTTTTTTTTATTTGTAAGTCGCTTTGGACAAAAGCGTCTGCAACCATAACCATAACATTTGGGAGGTCAGTGATGAAAATCCCTGAGAATTTGGCTAAATCCATGGGATACTCCCCCACCTCCTCCTACCCCTCCTACTAAAAGACAACACATGTAAAAATGAGCAGTACAGTGCGAATATGACAATTTCTCACTCACACTAAGCAGTTTATCTATACCAGATTTTTAATACAGAATTATTACTCTATAATTCTATAATAGTATTTTGTAATGTCTTCAATGAAGACCAACTGTTTGCTGTGTAGGTCAGGCATAGGAGGAGGAGGATCAGTTCCCTAACTGAAGTAACTATGTGCAACAAAGCATGAGGAATAAGGTGGTGTAATAGCCAAAGCATCAGATCAGGGTGAGACACTCCTCCAAAGACAGCTGCCATTCGGGTTGACTATCGTATTGTATCGCCAGTGCTAAGAGTCCTAATAATGGTGATGACAGAGGGTACTTCACACCTTTGTGATGACATTCTTTATTTTGCCTGTGAGTGTTTCCAGAAGTTCACCTCTGAGTTTCCAGACTGTTCTAGAGGTTCTGTTGTAAACATATATGTAAGTCCTAGCACTGTTGCTAACAGAGAAAAGACTGCCTCTGGAATCTTCCACGAGGAGTGGCTGTCTGTTTGAAAGGGAGGAGTCTGTTTGGGGGGGTTGCGGGGGTAAAGGAAGGCTTGTCTGGCCAGGGCAACAGGTGGTTGGGGGGGCTCCTTGTTAAACTGTTTTAGGAGGGTGAAGGATTAGAAGCCTTGAAAGGGACAGAGGCAGGGTTAACAAAGCAAGAGGCAGAAAGCAGTCGGTGCTCTACACTTAAGGTTTGCACATAGACACAAAGATCATCATTATCGCTAACACTTAAGTGAGCAACAGAAGGGGACCACAGAGAGGAACATCTCAGTTTGACAAGAGCTTCACAACACCCTAACAGCACCCACAACACAGTACTATATGTAGACATGCATGCCATTCGTGGCCTTGACCATGTCACCTCGGAGATTAAGCTTATGTGTATGTCCCAGATGCTTACTGTGAGCAGTCACTATATGTCACTGCCACTGAAGGCCTAATGGACCATCTCTCAGTACTCAGAAAAGGTGATTCACAATGAGGGGACAGGACCTGGTGCTTGAAGTGGTGGAAGGACATTTGGCCTGGAAAGGAACAACTGGAAAGAGGAGAGGTTGAAAGGGAAGGAGAGAAAGACCAGCCTATCGCTTTCAAACACATATATACATACATATACTGTACGTGCGCGCACACACACATACACATACAAACACATACACATTTACATACACAAACAACACCATCAAAGGGGAGGAGAGAAAATAAGCAGAAAGGTCACGTCACAAAGCGTGCTCATCTCTCTGAATGACCAGTTCAAACATTTTAAGAGGGACTCGTTGGGAGTTCAAGATGTGGCGCATTTCATCCTATTTGGGGCAGTCGTGGCCTACTAGGGTTTAGGGCTTATAACCGGAGGGTTGCTGGTTCGTTTCCCGACCAGTAGGAACGGCTGAAATGCCCTTGTGCAAGGCACCTAACCCCTCACTGCCCCCTGAGCGCCGCTGTAGCAAAGCAGCTCACTCTACCGGGTTAGTGTGTGCTTCACATCACTGGGTGCACTAATTCACGAATGGGATGAATGCAGAGACCAAATTCCTTGTATACACAAGTATACTTGGCCGAGAAACCTGATTTACGATTTACTATTTGCCAAATTACACAAGGACGAGCAGTGTGGTCAGGCAATGTGTTTCTTTTCTGGAATCCCTGTTTAACCTCAGAGTGACTCAGAGCACCAGTGTGGTCTACCGCTACCTCTCTAAATGCCAAGATGCCATCACACTCCTGTAACCATCTCAGCTACTCGACCTCCCTGAGTGCATATCTTCCAACACGACTTTGACAGATCAGACCAGCCTGGCATGGAGGAAGGGCTGAAAGTATAAAACTAGTGCCTATAAAAAGATACGACCCCCCCCCCTCCAGCCTCTGGTGTATTGTCTGCACCTCCTTAATTAGTGAGAGTTATTTTTCGCCATCCAAACCATCCTACGCCATCCTCGATGCTTCACAATAGGGGTTTCTGATCAGAATTTTCATTCATAATATAAACGAGTTTTGGGACACTGATCTAGTTTGGGGATCTCCTTTGCGGTCTTGGGACATTTGTGTGTTTACCCAGTGTGTGTGTGTGTGTGTCTGTGTATATTTAAGGGATATTGCCCAAAGGACAGAGGCTCCCCATCACTCGTGACCCCCTGCTTCCTGTCCTTATAAGGCCAGAGGGGCCCCCCACCCTTGGACGATCCCCGCCTCTACAGGGGCAGCTGATGGACAGTATAAAACTCAGGACAGGACTTCCTCACCTCGCGCTTCATCCCACAGTCTCCCCCTCTCTCTCTGTCTCTCACTCTCTTTATCACTTCGTCTCTCACACTTACCTGTTCAAGCCAATGGCCCCCAAGAAGCCTGAACCCAAGAAGGAGGCAGCCAAGCCTGCCCCCCCTCCCGTGGAGCCGGAGAAGCCCAAGGAGCCAGAATTTGACCCCAAGAGCGTCGCCGTGAGTGTCACAGCCTGGGCTGTGTTTGTGGTCAATGCTGGAGAGTGCATGCTTGGTAGATGACTGTGGTATTTTCACGCTGTAATAATCTCTAAACATTCTGTAATTGCCCTGAACTGAAATGGCTTTGTAGTATGTAGAGTGTCAGAAGGCAGCTATTTATATTGGCACATTCCAAGTTGTAGTACATCCATTTTTGTTTCACCTGACTTTTTGGAAAATGGTTGACATCAATTAGATTGTTGCTTTTTTGTTCTTTATATTGATATTTTAACGATGTACTATTTGACTTATTGGTAAATATCTATCTAAATCACCATCTACAGGCTATGTCTAGTTGACACACAAAATATTCTCCCTAATGTTGATGCTGAAATCCCAAGTGCCTCACATGACTTTACAGTCATAAGACATTCACAGCCAAAGGTATAAATCCACCATTGTAGTACTGTAAGCCTTTTGCTGAATTATTGATGGCCAGTCTAACAGGGAAACAGATGACATCCCCATTTTGAAAGTTTGAGATGTGAGAGTATCTAGCCACAGATTGATGAACGTGGAAAATGAAAAGAATCTTTGGCACATGCCTTGCTGGTGCCAAGTTAATCTCTGCTTGTGAGTTGACAGAGTTATTGTCAAGGATTGGCACAGGTCCTCGCTGTCACACAGCTGACACCACAGAGGAATAAACGTGAAGTATTTTAATTGGACTGATGAAAGTTCAGCTTGCCAAGAACAAGGTTACCTCAAAATTTAATTTTGTCTTTTAAGATTAGATCATGGCTTTTTGGGGAGGTGCTTGTCTGGCCTCTTTACTGGTTTTGTGAAGGTTTTTCCATCCAGAAATTTGTCTCAAGATTGGTGGCTGTGTGCTCAGCGCACGTTGACTTAAGTTCCCCAGGGGAGGGAAGAGCTAAGAACAGCCTTTTCATTTTTGGCCTTTCAAACAGGTCCCCAGTCAGAGCTTTGCATTCTTCTACCTCTCATCACAGTCTTAGCCATTGTCCTTCGGGACAGAGGGTAACGTGTAGGGTATCACCCTAATTCCCCACACTTCTGAAACATGCAACAATTATTCTTAGACAAGACGCGGATGGTATGCGACTGCTGGCCACAGCTGACCTTGACAAAAATGACCTTAAAGAGCCTCATGTGTGTGGATAGCAGGTGTGGAAGTGCTATGACATCTCAGGGGAGTTTACCAGGAACTGAGAAACCACCAGAACATAGAGAGGGCTCTTGAATGCCAGACATGTACATAGTTTGACAGATTGCTGGTTTCCTTTGCTTTCTGCAGTGATGAGTAGCACATTTTATGCTGGAATATGCTAAATGTGACATATTCAGGGCACACTCTCAGAACAGTGAAGAGTTTTTTCAGAGTTATTTTTTTTTTTATCTTTTCACTTAAAGTAATAATGTACCTTAAAGATGAAGGCAATCTTCAGCATTGTTAATGGTGAAGTTTGAAAAAAAAAGGCTTATTACCTGGCTTTGTGGCTGGATATAAATAACCATGGTTGCCACTATTTTATTGGTCTAAAATATTAAATAATTGTCTTTGCTCTTTCAGATTGAATTTAATGCCGATCAGATTGATGGTAAGTCTAACTGAAATGCCAAATCTTTTTCTCTACAATCACACAAGTGCCGACATTTGAAAATACTTATGTGTGTGACCCATCAAATGATCACAAACAAACACTTGAGAGATGCTGTGAGATACTGTAGCTTTGCATAACTAACTTATCATGGGAACTGACTAAGGGGCTGTTTTTTTGTTTGTCCACAGAGTTTAAGGAGGCCTTCATGCTGTTTGACCGAACCGCTAGCGGCGATATGAAGATCTCGTATGCTCAGTGCGGTGATGTCATGAGGGCACTGGGTCAGAATCCCACCAATGCAGAGGTCATGAAAGTACTGGGCAAACCCAAACCTGAAGGTAGGCTACAGTGACCTCCAGCATAGCCCTTCATGACCTTTAACCTTAAGGTTCTCCTCAGCCTGTCAAGTACAAAGTCAACTCTGTGCTAAAGAGATGGCCTTGTGTGAATGACTTCTGCCTCATGTAACATTTAGGGATGTTCCTGATCACAAACTGCTATTCACACGCTATTCAGTGTAATCAAACATTTCATATAGTATAAATTGAATAACGTTCATGTGTCTCTTGAACACATCCATAGACATGAACTATATCAGTTTTTTTTCAAAATAGTGTTTGCAGTTTAATCACAAACCAAATTGCTCATAATTTTGCTCTTTAATCTGCAGAGATGAACAACACTCTGATCGACTTTGAGACCTTCCTGCCCATGTTTCAGCACATCTCCAAGTCAAAGGACAGGGGCACATTTGAAGACTTTGTGGAGGGGCTGCGTGTTTTTGACAAGGAGGGCAATGGCACGGTCATGGGAGCAGAGCTTCGCCATGTGCTTGCCACACTGGGTGAGAACACCTAAGCCAGAATCACAGAATCACCTTTCCACAGAATCGTCATTTGGTGCCCATTCATAAGGAATGTTTTTACAGTTTGTTGACTGTGTGCAGGCGAGTGTGTGTTTGTGTGGGTGCTTACACACCTGTGTTGATGGTCAACAGGTGAGAAGATGACAGAGGGAGAGGTGGAGCAGCTGATGTCAGGACAGGAAGATGGCAATGGCTGCATTAACTATGAAGGTGCAGATGACACACACACACAGACACACAAACATACTCTAAAAGATACACATTGCACAACAAATGTCAGCCCTAATGTCAAAACAAACACACCTTTGCCTCATGTAAAATACCACACACAAACACACACACTGACATGAATGTGAAGCATTATTCATATGAACATTGTTCATCTGTCTCTGTTTTACAGCATTCGTTAAACACATCCTGGCTGGCTGAATGAATGCCACAATCATGCTGGTCTCATAAGGTAGAGCATATGCGTAAGCAAAGAAATCTGATTTCCTGTTCTGTTAAGAAATATTTTAATGAATAATGTTTAAATATGTGCCTTGAGAGTAAAGTAAAAACATATGGAATACTTGAATTGCTTGATTATCTCTATTACTTTATTTATAATATCGGACCTTCTCTCACTCCAGGATCAAAGCCCTCCTGGATAGAGAACTCCCATCATCTTTGTGGTCTATTTCCTGTCTTTTCCTGTGTGTCCTTTTTCTGTAAAAAAACCCCTACCTGTTCTTTCACAAAGCCTTTCCTTTTTTATTTATTTTCTCTTTTTGTTTTTGCTTTGGTGCTTTAAATAAAATGTCAACCTAAACTAAACAGCTGGTGTCAGAGATGACCCTGTGTAGAGAAGTTGTGTAGGGGTATTACGGGGGTATCTTACATTCAGTGGGACATCCGCAGCACTTTATACTGAGGCTATAATGTTTAGGTTTCAGTTAACTCTTAAAAATATTGATATTGAGAACGGAAGTTACTTTCATTTGATGTGTTGGCTATAACAAATTTCATCTGCAAGTGAAGGGAACAATGTCAAACAGCTATCTAGTTTGTAGAACACAACAAATAATCTTTTCTTATGCATTCAGACCCTATATATTGTTTTGTACATACTGGTAGTTAACAATGTTATGGTTTGACCAAATAATAAATCAAGCCTTCGGGTCAACAAGCCAGGTCAGGTAAACAAAAGTAGGCTGAAAATAGGATTTAGTGGTTAGCATGTGTGATTTTGCTGCCTTTGAGAAATCATTAGAGATAGCATGCATGTAAAGACAGACTGAGTTTTGACAGCTGTTGCCCTGAGCTTCATGAGCTACATGGCTTACATTCAGCCTGATGGACTTAACACTAAGGATAGGAATGTTTGATTAGAAGATTCCACTCCTGCACACACACACACACACACTAACACACACACACACACACACACAGAAACACACACACACACACACACACACACACACACACACACACACACACACACACACACATATGCTTTATTGGGAAAACAAATAACAACATATATGCTGCAATATATTGTATAAGTTGCAAGCTCTAAATTGAGCAACACTGTGCTCTGGAGTCTGAACTCAACACCAAATGTTGGCCTTCTGAGGATTACATTTTTCTCCACAACTATCAGCTGCTTTTTAGAGACACGAGAGAGAGAGAGAGAGAGAGAGAGAGAGAGAGAGAGAGAGTATGTGTTTTACTGTCCCATGCTATCTTTGGGCTTCTGTTATGTCTGCTTGAAGAGACTGTACCAACTGATACTGAAAAGCACGTCAGTGCCTCATTTCCAAATCCCCCCAGCTGTCCCACTCGTAAGCAAAAGACTCATGGACACGTTGCTTTGAATGCCAGCACCCAGCATCTCAGGGTCCATAAAAACTAACAATAGATACATGCTTGTTCACAGAGTCTCAGTTTCAAAAACAAACAATTAATATTTGGAATATACTGTATATCTTACTCACTAATTCATCACTTGTTTTTAAACATGAGAACAGAGACGAGATCAGATAAATGGGGTGCAGATTCTAACATACAGTATACATTTCACACAGAGGGACCAGAGTTGAGCCAGCCAGACCTGGGCTAGATCTGTCAGTCTGCTGCTAATACAGGTTGCCCTCAGCTCCCAGGACAATAGCTCAAGACTCCCAGAGAGGCAGCTCCTCCGAAAATAACCCCTTGCCATCACATCAGAGCTTCTGTTGTGAGTTTTACAAGCATAGTAAACGTATTGCATTCTGAAGACGAGGGTGTGAATTTTAAAAGCTGATCTATATAAATATAGGCCAATAAAAGGGAAAGAATCTACATTTCATTTATAAGACACTTTTATCCAAAGTGACTTAGATATGTCAATTTGCTCAAGGGCACAACGGTGGAAGGCGGTAATTGAACCCACAACTGTACAGGCTACATCATGCTAGTCCAGCAGCTTAGCCACTACGCTACCACTGTACCCTATAGGAACAATAGGAACAACTCAAATACAGTGAACATTCAGATGTAAATTCATGAAATAACCACAATCTTGAGTCACTAATAACCTGGGGTAACATTAAGATATATTATATGCACTGAGTGCCACTGACTGATATTTACAGTCCTTGTAGGATTGTATGACTGTGGATTTGAAAATGGAATATAACATTTCTGATAACTTCAGGCACAGACATTTTCTTTGCCTTTAACTCTTGACTGAAGGTCCAAGCCAATACTTGCACAAAGCTGCCCCCCTATGGTCACAAAAAGTAACTCATTATTTTCAAATGAGGCTCTGCAACATCAGGTGCTATAACAAAGGACTGTCCTTTATAGTTGTTGTAGTGGTTACTGCTGGCTAATGGACACAGAAATTGTCAACAACAAATCAGTGTTTTTACTAAGACTGATCAAAGACAGAAAAGTCAAAATCTAGCCACATAGCCACATCTTGCAAAAAGTCATATGTCAAAATGCAAAGATAAGGAAATGCCTAGGCTAGGCCAAGCCTACTATAGTAGGCTAACATATTTAACCGTATCATTGCTAACAGTGTGTGTGTGCGTGTGTGTGTGTGTGTGTGTGTGTTTGTGCGAAAGAGAGAGAGAGAGAGAGAGAGAGAGAGAGAAAGAGAAAGAGAAAGAGAAAGAGACAGACAGACAGACAGACAGAACTGAAAAAAAAAATGGAAATGGCCTGCTCATGGTCTGGTTGCTAAGCAACTCAACTGGCAATGTCTAACCTTGTTAGTGGACAAAATACTTTTGTCAGCTAAAATGTCACACAACCATAATGCTGCAAGATATTAAATAAATAGGTAAAGTGGTGCGTTTAGTTATACTTCCAAGATCCCAATTATTTTATTTATTTTAATTTTCATAAATAATATTTCCTGTTATTGAACTTTCCATTAAAGAGTGAAGGAACTGTCCGTGAAAATATATAGAATTGAGAGAAATTGTACTAGGCTAGTAGAATATTGCCAGCACATGTCCCTTCTTAAGCCTAGGACAGGGGTCGGCAACCTTTTTTGCCTGAAGAGCCACTTTTACCAAATGTATTTTTTTTAATCTCAGAAGAGCCACATAAAGATGGTTACAAGAAAAAGTTTGGATATTTAACATACAATTACTTTCATTCAACAGAGGATTTTTTTAAATACATTTTCTACTAGTTTTAAAAGTAGGCCTAATGTGCAAGTAACTTGAAATGTAAAGTGGAATGACAGAAGTATACAGTAGGCCTTGGCTTCCCATGTAGGCTAAACACCACCCCCTATTTTCCCAGTGATCCTTTGGTATGCAAAGTAACATCATAGTTCACAACACAACTTGGAGAGCATGTGGAGAGCATTCATTCACCATTGTTATCTAATTTTTGACGGAGGTGGCGTTTAGAGGCTTTTGCATCTGAACTCTTCCTATTTTGAAAGCCTTTTGCTCGTTTGTGCCTTTCTTATGGCAAGTGCTTGAGGCATACTCCAAGGAAGAGGAGTGCAAGCATACCTCAAAAGAGTAAGTGAGAACTTATTATTCACGTGAGGTGAGGGCAGTGATGTTGCTGAAAGGTGCAGATGACATGGCTAACATCAGAGGGGTTGCATAGAAAAATCCAGAAACGCTACATAAATTCCAAGCTTCACCATGGAGAGGGGCACATCCTCTTCCAACATGAAGATCCGGGCAGGAGGTGAGACCCTAGGGTGCAAGCAAGGCATTATGGGTAGTTAATTTGGCTGTGATGAATAGAAGGAGCCCCCATTAGTCTGATTAGATGGAGAAGACAGGGGGAAGGTGTAGCCTTCACAAGGAGGAGTGGATTACTTCCTGTGTTAAAGACACACAGAAATACACAGTACCTGTCCCCAAAAGGCCGATCCAGGGTCTGCCTCAATATTTTGTTCATGATACTTGAGATCATTTATGAATTTTGTAAGGCCTGGATGAGAAGGGTTGGTGGTAAGACAGGAAGTCACCTGGGCTGAGGACTGATGACATCTTTATGTCACTGATATGCAAAAATAGATGTGTTGCTCTTTTGTGTTAGTGATGATAATAGTATTATAATATATTGATATTAAATGTTTGTTTTTTTTGGCGGAGATGGCACTTATGAAAACACATTTATGACATTGGTCTTCAGTTCACAAAAAGTCAAACTGTGCAGAGGTTCTGCTAAACAATAATCACTAAAAGGAAAATGAGATAGGCCTACATTTTTAACAGCTGCCTGCTTGCCTCATGTTCTTGTAGCCTAGTAGAAATGACCTTGACTGTTAAATTGAACATATTGGCTTATTACTAGGCCTAATCACTCATTAGATATCCGAGATTTACCAACGCAGCCCCAGCCACTTCGACAGAATGTACAATCCTTCATTCATTCAGTTGTCTCATCAATATAAAGGATGTCATGGCTGGGATGTCAGCATGACTCAACCCCTGTTCAATCAAAAAAAAAAAAAACGTTCCATCTATAATACTGTCTCGTTAGCGCCCTCCTCCCCTTTTGGATACCTCATGAACTGCATCCCCTCGAAGGGTTGATCACAGAGTGACTGCAGTTGGAGAGACAATAACTGTCTGCCACCCAGGTAGGTGAATCATATTTAATCAATATATAGCACGACTTTGAATAACGAACTATTTATATGACAAAAGTCGTATTTAGCATGTGTTTTGCTGTTCTGGTGCTAGTTCGGGCTGTTGCTACAAAATTGCGCCAGTCTCCCTTGCCAGACATGAAGCCACTAAGCGAATCTTTTTTCCCCCCGTTGGGTGTGTGAGAGGTTGGGCCGAGTGACTAGCCAGTTCCTGATCGAGGAGACGGAATGTCAAATTGTGGTAAATTGGTGCAGTACATACATATTAAAGCAATACGCTTGGTTTATACAGAAAGTCGTATCCTGCAGGACTTGTATAGTTTTATATAACCTAACCTGGCAAATTCACAGGTGATGTTAACGTTAGGTCAGTTGATAACCACATTTCTCATCGCATGACGGTTAATTAATCTGCTTTGAATCTGCATTGAGGGTTTTCAAATTTGAGGTAAATTTATTGAAAAATTGTATGATTGATAAGTTACCTGACCTCTTTCCTGGCTGACGTTAGTTTATGAAAGGGTCGAACCCAATGACACGAATTCTTTTGAAGATCGGTGTAGTGTCAAGCTAACGTTAATGTTAACTGTCATCGTTAAAACTGAAGGAAGGATGTTAGAAGAATTTATCATGACACTAGCAGTAATATTTACATCTATATTTCCACAGAAACAATACATATAACGTTAGATGACAAGTTTGACTGCTTATGGTCTATGCATTCTAGGAGACAAAATGCATTTTCGAAGCACTTTACCCGCGAAGGAAACAAGCTTTTGTGAGGGAGACTTGTGCGACACTGACTGATTGGCGGGTAACGTGGGTTCTACGTTAATGTTCGAGAGTTCCGAATCCTAAGCTATCTGTTCCTTTCTCTACTAACATGGGGACCATGCATTAATTCGTGGCATGAAAACTTCGGGTTTTTTTTTATGAGTCATGGTTTGCCGTGCCCGTAGTGTTTCTAGTGCTATATTACCGTTTCGCTGCCCAGTAAGGATGGTGCTGATGTTGCCTCTGTGTTTAAAGGGACTGCGCTGGTTACACCTAACGTTAACGTTAGTTTTGCTGGTGGGACTCCTCCTAGTTTTGTGTCAGAAGGCATCTGTGTAAACGGCCAGATTACACAGCCTAGACGAGCAGTAGCCAGCCAACTAGAGTTTTGTCTTTTGCATTGCATGTCATCGATTTTTTTTTGTTCCAAATCAAGTCTCATTTTGCGTCATTTTGTATGTGACCAATATTTGGGTTAATTACCAAGAATAACGTTCTCTGGTAAGGACTTTGGGATTTTTATGTTACCTACACCACAGCTATTATAGATATGTGCTAGGGTGTTGCTAAGATACGTGCATATTCTGTCTGGAAGGCGATGGCCTCCCGGTGTTGTCTTTGCAGAGGGCTTTGTCTTTGTGCATATAATATAAGGATGATGTCTGATACGAAATACAGACTGACCTTGGTGAAAATGGCTCTTATTAGTACGCAAAGTGCATGTATGAATTTTATTGGAACATCAGCGCAGAACTCTAGGACGACCCCAGGCTTTGTTCGCAAATAATTAGTTCGTAAAGGAGAAAAAATAACAGATACAAAACTGAGCACTGAGAGTGTTGCCACATTGTGAGTATATCTAAGAAGATAGCTATATCGCAGCTGTAGGCTACAGATTGTATTTGAGCCGGCAATTTTCTGGCGATATGGACACACCTTTTCCCTTTTTGCGATAGCGTTATGGATGACAGGGATGATGAGGGTGAACAGCAAATTGGTTCCATTTATTCACCGTTTTTACTCCTCTTTTGGTGTTGTATGCGTAAAACACGCGCTTTAAGACTATGGCATATATCATAGCAATACAACGGTAAGATTGTCCATTACCGGCACGTTGCACTCCCGAGATGGAAGAGAAAAGCGCGTGCCTTCATCTCGCGCAAGTTCCTCTCCCACGCCCATATCGCGCCCCGTTTCCTTCATGCCGCATGTTAGTGTGTGACACACAAGATTTCCTCGTTGACAATATAACCCACTGTTTCAACGGCGCATCTTATTGTTTGGCGATTGTTTGCCTCCGCTGGTGATTTTTGTGTTGTATTTGTGTGTGGTAAACCAATTTATGTCTTACGGGCTATTATTATGTAGTTATTTTTCACTCTGCACTATTCAATAATTGTACAGCACAGTAACCACAAACCACCAAGGAGAGATCACGTTAACCCAAAAAGAATAGGCCAGGCAGCTTCATAGCCTGTCCCTTTAAGATGCTCTCCATTAAGCCTGTGGTCCTATTTCACGTTGCATAATTTAATTACTTACACCAATTAGTGGGTCCCCTTAACATTATAGAGAGAATGTTAATTGGATAAGCTGTCCCATGGTTTGTGGTTGTAGTATAGATTGGACCTGGTGCATCAATTATATTTCATGCGAGCATTCTGAACTGAAACTGAACAACATGACAGAGGAGTCATGCATACATTAGACTAGATGCTTTCAATTCTTCAGAAGTTGTTTTAATATTAACCAAAAAAGACAATTTGACCATACCTGGCTTGTCTCTGCTTGTCTCGAATATTGGCACAATGAACCTGTGTGACAGACAGTATAAGAAAAAAATGATGTTTGTGTCAGTTTGTCACAGTAAACACAGTATGTTTTAGCATGGAACCAATTTTCAGCACTTTAAAGAGATTGAATTGAATACTGGTTACTGCATGATTTTTATTTGCCTCAAACCACCTAACATTATATCCTAAAACTGCCTATATATGAAGCACATTTCACTGCAAGTAATGCCGAGAGCCACTTCAGACACAGTGCTCCCTGCAATCTTCTATTGTTATCCTTTTTCAATTTTCGAGATTTCGCCTGTGGCAAGTGTGTGTACGTGTGTGTGTGTGGGAGTGTGCCAACAGTGGCTTGTGTCTATTCGTATTTGTGTGTGTGTGTGTGTGTCCTTGCTTGAAAATGTGTGTGCGAGCTAGTGTGTGTGTCTTTTCGTGTGTGTATGCCCTTGCTTGAAAATGTATGTGCAAGCTAGTGTGTGAGAGCTACTGTGTGTGTGTGTATGTGTGAGCTTGCTTATGTGAAAGTGGGTTTGTGAGTGCTAGCGTGTGTGTGTGTGTGTGTCTGAGTGTGTGCGGCGCGTGCACAAGTTCTTGGCATACAGTACAGACCTCATTTTGCTGCAGCAGTATCTTGGTGCTGCTTCTCCTCCTCACCCCCACACACCCTGCCTCAGACAGCTGTAGGCCTGTCGCTAGGGCCATGAACGGCACCCAGCAACAGATGAGTCCCTGGCAACGGGCAGCTGGACTGCAGGCAGATCCATGCACAGACCAGAGAGCAGAGCAGGGCACCGGGGATGAGTCACACGAGAGAGGGATCATAAACAGACAAGCAGAGCCCAGAGAAACACTCGTGCCTAGATAATCACACAGCATGTGCATCCAGTAATGTGTCATATTGTGTGATTTTGGTACATTTTCTAGAACTTTTCTAACATTTTAGAAAAAAGCCTCTGCTACACTGGGCTGTATTTGTGGGGCCAGCATTTGCATCCAGTAATGTGTCATATTGTGGGATTTTGGTACATTATGTTGGTAATTTTTAAAGACCTTTTCTAATATTTTAGAAAAGCCTCCGGTACACTGGGCTATATTTGTGTGGACAGCACTGAGATTATCGGACTTTTCATTGGACTGATATCTTCATTAGAACCTCTGATATGAGCATGTTCTTGGTTCATTTCATGTGCATCAAAATGTTCTAGACGTATTGCTAGCTAAACCCTTTATAACTTTATAACAGAGATATGGCTTAGTTTGAAACCAGTAGTGATTTGGCCCTTTACATCGAACACCCTTGAACGAGTACGCCTGGTCCCAAGCAGTCTAAGTTGCTTTATTAATACATACACACCAGACCTATTATGATACATTGGCCAATCTTAATGTCCTCAGCTCACAGCTTTTTTTTGTCTTCACTGGTTATCAGATGTACTTGGTCCTTCTGTGTCAGACATTTAAAAAAGGCTTCCCCCTATGGCAAATGATTCTGACCCAGATTTGGAAGGAAGCCATGCCTGATGTGGGCTGGACCCATCCCATAGTCCCATCATGCCGCTGGTTGGTTGTGCTTCAAAGTACCTCTTGCTCACAGCTGAAGAAGATGGGTATCACTGAGCCGCCATTTACCTTACATATGAGACCATGCACATCCTTGGATAGAGTCCTGTTTCCCTTGAATGGGATTACTGGCATTGCAGATGGGGTCCAGCAATTGCCAGTGGTATTTTGGGATAACCGTCATCAGCTGATGTTGTGTTTTAAACTGGAATGAATTAGGCTTCAGCAAACTACTGTCTAGACCTGAAATTCTGCCATCCAATCGGAAATTAGAGGCTTTTAGCAAATAAAATAGCAAGTAGTTAAACCTGCTATGTAGGTTTAAAATCTCCATGTTATTATAGAATATACCATCTGGTATTTATTAGTTATTGGACATTTTCTATTTTATTTTGCAAGATCAATTTCACTCTGAAATCTTATTTGTAGTCAGGCATTGATTTTCCTCTTGCAGTGGAGGCAGTGGTTAGCAGACTGCAGCCAAGAGGCGATGCAGGTGGGCTACACAGTTTCTGCGAATTTCAGCAGAACAGCCCAATAAATTAGGGCCCGTCTCATTACAGCCAAGCTGCGCCCAATTCGCCGCCGTCTTACAGAGAGGTTAAAGGTAAAACCTGCTTAGGGAATGATGCCCAGGTCTCAGGGAGAGCTGTTCATGTGTCTGTGTTTTCCTGGATCAGATTAGGAGGCTAGTCTCCCGCTGGTTGTGTCCTCTCTGATCTTCTCTGTGCCAGTTTCTCAAGGACAGTGTGCTTGCTTGCTGGTTAGACAGCAGACTGAAGAAGGCCATGATGCATGGTATGCAAATGAGAGGAAATGGCTAGGTTTCATGAAATCAACCTGAGCAAGAAGGTCCAATTGCTAATCATCAGCAGACCTAAAAGCCCATGAAAATAGTGTTGATGGTCTTTGTTGATGGTGATCGAAAAAGCTTAATGCCAGTGTTGTAGGCTATAAGCACACATTTCAACAAATTCTTAATCAAATAAGACATTCAGAGAAGATGATTCCATGCGTAGCATGCGTGTCACAGCAGATCTCGGGAGTCCTAGAGGGAGCTGGCACCAGCTCGCGTTCACGCTACATTTAGCATGTAGCGCCGGCGTACAGGGTCTTGCCGGTGGTGCTCCCCAGCCCAAGGACAGCAAATACTTAGCTCTGCTATCACTAGCCCTAGCCAATGCTAGTCCACCTAGGCCCAGCCCTCCACTCTGTCAGGGGAGGGGGAAAGCTGTCCTACCAAAGGAAAGCAGGTAGAGAGAGAGAGAGAGAGAGAGAGACGGTATGAAGAATGATATAGACAAGAGAAATAGAAAAGGGGAGGGAGAAGGGAGTGGGTGGTGCAGGGAGAGAGAGTGGGACACAGATAGAGTAGGACAGTAGAAGGAAAATGGAATGGGAGAAAGAGAGTGGGAGAGTGATTGCAGAGAGAAGAAAGAGGGAGGGAGGGAGTAGGGGAAAGGGAGGGAGACACAGAAAGGGAGAATTATAATGATTAACTAGGCAGGGGAGAAAGAGAGGAGAGGGAGTGAGGCAGAAGAGAGGAATAGAGAGAGGCAGTGTGAAACATGGAGGGAGACCGAGGGAGAGTGAGCTCAGGGGAGAAACAGAGAGAGCATAATAAAGGAAGGATTGGAAGAGGAGAGAGAGAGAGGAGAGGGTTAGGGTGAAATAATGTGTCCTGTCGCATTCTCTACTAGCAGGACAGAGGAAAGTAGGTCAGAGTCACCGATGTATCCCAGTGTGTGTGTGTGTCTGTGTGTGTGTGTCTGTGTGTGTGTGTGTCTGTGTAGATGTAGTATTATCACTGGGTCGATAGTGACTGGCACACACACGCATAAGCACACAAGCACAGACACACACACAGCTTCCACACCGACAGTTGACTGGGACTCGATTGACGTACACACACACACAACCTAAACACACTTTACATGTAATCATACAGATGAATAAAGACACACAGACATACATACACACGCTTGCTGATGTTTGTGTGAACTAGCACCACACGCTCAGAAGCTTTCATTACACCATGGCAGCCTATCGTTTCTCCTCACCACCTCCACACACAAACTACCGGGTCTACTGCAGACAGGGCCCGCTGAGTTCAGCCAGCCATGCATAGCGTTGGCGTTAATGTTGGCATACTCCTTCCGTGCAGCGCCTGCTAGCTGATTCAAGGCCAGTTAGCATGACTCAGACCTGCCCTCTCCACCCAAACCCAACCCAACATCACCCTCACCCTCTCCTCAGTCCAGTTACATCACCAGCAGGGACCACTTACATAATTGGTCTAGCTGTAGTGGACTGGACTGGTGACAAGGCTCCGTCTGGCCTATATAAAACGCAGCTTTAAATCGTGACTGTTGGCCATTGGAAGCCACTCTGTGTAATTCGCTTGGCTCTCGAAAGTCTCTGAGCTCGCCCTGCCTGCCTACATCATGTATGCCTGGGAGCGGTGAGAGAAGAGGAGAGGCAGGCAGGCAGGGCGGCTCTGAGACTGATGTGATTAGCTTTGATATTTTAGCAGGAGGGGGCCTTACGACAGCCACCCAGAATAGAATGGCTGAGCCTCAGGTTGGAAATGGGGACGAAGGCCCATTATGGAAGGACAAGAGAGGTCTTGTAAGGTTCCCTTAGCGAAATATTCCCCTCTTTTGATAGAGGAGAACCAACGTAGAGGAACTACCACAGAATCACATATAATTTGTGTTTTTCTGATGGATTCAATTGAAACTTTCGACATACATTACAGTGGGACATAATGTATGGTATGGTTAATTCCAATGACATTCACCCACACATTATAAAGGCTACTTAGTTTTAAGTCAGCCATAGTGGCAAAAATGTTGACTGTCAAACTGAAAAACTGAAAAGCCAATACAAAACACCAGAACAGCTAGCTTTAGTGTTCTTCATAGAGACTCCTGTCGTTGTACTGTACACCCCGCCGGGTTAGATACACATGATTGACAGACTCATTGACTTCATTGACACACTCACATTCATGTTAGTTTGATTTGATATTTGGTCAATAGCAATGAGAATCAGATGAACATGATATAGCCTGGAGAGGCCCATGCTTAAGTTACTGAAGGAGCTGCTGCCATGATTTTGCACCAGACTTCATCCATATTTTATATCTTCATCATGACTACCTAAGCAGGAAGGAAAGAAGTTAACAGATGAACTCAGCCTTTGCACAGAATCCCACCCATTTTAAGGCCAGCTGATTTAAGCAGAGGTCGATGTATTCCCTGTTTGAGGTAATAGCTCTAGCTAGCCTCAGAGTGAAATATTGGGCTTTCTCATTTTGAGAACACACTGCTGATAAAGCAGGGTTTTTAGTGATGACACGGTGTCTCTGAAGGGCTCATTTAGTTGCAGTGCCTCTGCTAAAAGGTGCGGTGTGGAGATTTACGGCTGTGCTGCATTTGCCTATGTGCAGTCAGTGTGGATGCTGAGGAACAGCAGGTTGTTAGTCCTCCACAGGAAAGAACTCTGATACCCGCCACCTGTGTGCTGTCTGTGTGTGTGTGTGTGTGTGTGTGTGTGTATATGCATATGCCTGGCCAAATAAGCATATGTGTTTGTTGATTTGTGGCTTCAGTGCCATATCACCATATTCCCAATACAAAACACTCCGCACAGTCACACAACACTACAACGTAGTCGATTGGAACTCCCCAGTGTGTGGCACATTACAGGTAAAGCTATAGAGATATAGCTTTTATATAGATACCACTGTTCCACTTTACACTATTGAACAAATTCATTCAGTTTAACTACTGTATAACTGCTTTATTTCATTGTAATTATCATGGTATTGGCAAAGTCCTCCTGGACCTAGCAACCTGCTAGAACTGACAGCAATTGCATCTTGCGAAAAAAAAACACTGCCTCCTGGGTACTATTTCACATAACAATCTTGCAGAATGTCATCGCAGCTCTCTTTCAGATGCCCACCCAGACAGCCCGACCCACTCGGGGTCTCTGTGTGAGATGGCTGTGAGATGGCCTGTATAAACCAAACCTACACCACAGCGGAGGCCGAGGTGCCAAATAAGTCTGTTTGGCTGTCAGAGGGAGAGAGTGATTCCTTGGAGGATCTTCAGTGTTTCATATGTGTTCTAATGGAGAGGCTTTTAAGATGTTTTATTGGGGGGAGGGGGGGGGGTGATATGACAAGGCTATTAGTGAACGGAGGGTGTTCCTGCTGTGTTCTGCTTTGATTTAGCAGTGGCTAATTTGTTTGTCCTAAGGGGCCTACAGTAGAGTGGTGCAGTTTATTTTGGAAACGATAGCAGTTCTGCCAGAGTAGAGAATACATCATAACCACTGAAGAGGAATAAACAGACTGTAGATAATTAAGCATCAACTGTGCGCAATTAAAACTCTGAAGTCGTACAGGTAAACCTCAAATCATGCATATTACAGTGTGTCTTGACTGAGCAGTGTACATTTAACCTTTCAAAGCAACCAAATGGTGTCAGAAAATGGGGACACAGTTTACAGTTTAGGCTAATTAAGGAACCTCTCAAAATTACAAATAGCCTAGGTCTAATTCAAACAAATGTAAGACAATAGTTTTGAGATAGATGTGAATGTTGTGTGGTCGTAGCCTTTGTTAAAGTAGGCTACAGTCCCTCCAAGTAGGATACGCATAGCTAACTCAGAGATCTTTGATTCTGTCCCCCCGCAGTGTTCTGTGGGTCACTCTGGAATGTTCTTCACGCTCCTGACTCAGCTCAAACAACAGCAGGCTTCTGTCTAGAATGGGCAGAGTACAGCCAATCAGCTGTTAAGCTTTGCTTCAAACCATCTGCCTTTAATGGACAATTTTCTCTGCTTAAATTCAAACAGACATCTCTCTTACACATGATTCAGCTTTACACTTTTGGTTAATTGCACATGCATTCCATTAATTCTTTCACTACACCTGTAATACAGCATATTGTAAGAGAACCACATAAACTAGGCTATATGATGGCTAGCATGTTGCATCCTGGAACTACACTAACCCCTCTGCCACCTCAACTGTGAGCGAGATGAGGGTTGTCACAGAGCAATCAGGGGACTGGACGTAAGAGCAGGACATAGTCCAGGCAAAGTAACTTATTTTGGAGCCAAAAATAGAACTAATTGTAAAAAAAAAAAAAATTCAGCATAGATAATTTCTATGAGGTGTCCAGAACAACATACTAAAAGTCCTAAGAAATCCTACTCTAGTTGAGGATTCTCATTCTCATTCTCATGTGTGCCAGTATAGGGCCAGACCCCTATGGGACTATTTTCACCCTTTATGTCTATCAAAATAAAACTTTATTCAATAAAAGTATCCATGAAAAGTACAATTTTTTGTATTACAAGTTTCTTTGAAAATGAATTTGAATATGCAAATAAGCTATACACTATAGGCTACACAGCTATACAATATAGGCTACCCAAAATATACCCGCATAGGCTTAATTTTTTCCTTTACTCCTACCACAATAAAACTTTACACAATGAAAGTCTACCTGAAAAGTAACACATTTTGTATTAGAAGTTTGTTTGAAAATTAATTTGAATATGCAAATAAGCAATATACTAATCACATATGCCCAAAATACACCCTGATGGGCTTATTTTTTCCTTTACTCCTATCACAATCAAACCTTGCACAGTGAAAGTATACATGAAAAGTAACACTTTTTAAGTTTCTTGGAAAAATCTATTTTAAATATGCTTATGGTCAAGAAGCCATAAAGTCACAAGTAGAAAAAACGGACCAAATAACTATTCTTGTTCATTCAGTAAGTTAACGTATGCATAAACACAATAAATTTGAAGTCACTTGGCACACTTACCACCTGGGTCACTTGCCACAAAAAGACTTAGACCCTGTTCAGACTGCAGGCAAAAGTGGCCCAAATCTGATTTTTTTGGGGTCAAGTGACCAGGTCAGACTTCTTCAGAAGTCACTCACAGAACACTCATCTTGCCCAGATCTGATTTTTTCAAATCAGATTTAGACCACTTCCATATGTGGTCCTGAATCAGACCCAGGTCTGAACGGGGTCTTATATTGACCTTAAGAATTGATTGCACAATCTTGTCTCCAGTTGCTTTCTAAATTCTTGTTTTTTTAATTATTTGCGAACAAGCCTTACCTAATGACATTCCCCCACAGATAACATCAGAAGAAAGTCAGAATAGCCATCTTAGTCATTACAAACTCACAGTTGCCTGATTTATCAGATGAATATGACCCAGAGGATAACAACTAAGCAAAGAACAAACCAGGAACTGAGGGGGTGCCAGAACCAAGAGCCGCAGAGAAGGGGTCCAGGATCCAGGCTGGATTTTTTAAAGAAAAACATTAAAAAAAACTTTAAAAAGAAAAACTAAAAAAAAAGAAAACTCCCCTGTTGTTGCTACCTTGTCGTGGTGGGGAGGCTTGTGTGCCTCCGTGACCCTGAAGACTATACCGGCGGGGGTTATACCCCTGGCAGGTACTACCAAGCCAGGCAGTTTTCAGGTTAGAGGCCAGTCTAAAAGCACCATTGGCAATAGGATGATTGGATGAAGATTGGGTTTATGTATTTGTCATACATATGAATGGTGTTTCTGCCTATGCAAATTAGGACATATTCAATAAGTGTGGAGCCATGTGCATATTCAAATTCATTTCAAAAGAAACTTGTGATACAATAACAGTTACTTTTCATCTATACTTTTACTATGTAAAGTGTTATTGTGGTAAGAGTAAAGGAAAAATTAAGCCTATTTGGGTGTATTTCGGGCATTTAATTAGTGTATAGCTCATTTGAATATTACAATTAATTTTCAAAGAAACTTGTAATACAAAAACTTGTACTTTTCATGGGTACTTTCATTGTGTAAAGTTTAATTTTGATAGGAGTAAAGGAAAAAAAATAACCCCATTGGGGGTTTATTGTTGCCTGGCCTTCTTGGCACACATCTCGGATTTCCTCAACTAGGATTTCTTAGGACTTTTAGTTTGTTGTTCTGGACACCTCATAGAAATGATCTAAGCTGCAAAATATTCTATTACAATTAGTCTGTCGTAAAATGCTTCTTTGCCTGTACTAAAATTGAGATTTAATATCCACAGAAGGGTCAAACAGACTGGATAAAAAATAAAAGTTCAGCGCGGAAAAAAGAGGATCAGGCAGTAGCACAAAACTGAGAAGGTTAGAATTCACTAGAGGGCCAAGTTCCAAGTCCTCCTACTCTGATTATTTGATGTCAAAGTGGCGCCAAATTGAATGGGGTTCAATGGAATGGCTAGGTGGAACTGGTCTTCTATTTAGCCTCAGATCCGCCATAGTGTCTACGCTCTCTGAATGTTCGCCTGCCCCCTTGGTTGAATTCAGTGAACCCAGATATTCTTTAGAACGTTCATTTCCCAACATTCCCGTCACACCGGTGTGACGGTTACCTTTAAATAAGGAGTCAGTCCAGATGTGGAAGATGGAGTTGAATGAACCAGTATTCAGTAGAGTGGTGATGAGTGTGGAATGGGTGGAGCCAGATTAGAAGAGAACAGTTGTCTTGTGGACGGTTTGTGGGATCTGCCCATCTGAAGGACTGGAAATAGCTCCTATTCCTCTATCCTTCAAAGACAGACATCGCCCTGCCACAACAAAGCCTTAGTGGGCAATCAAAGTAGCCAACCTTCACCTCCCTCAAACTCTTTCCCAAACAATAAGTAATCTAACTAAGCGATCTTTGAGTGTCTTGAAAAGCACTATACAAATTAAACGTACTATTATAACAATTATAACAAACAAACAACAACAAAAAAATTAGTGAAAGCTAGACTTTTCCCTTTGTCATAACTTGAATGGGTTCTAGCAGTATAATTAGGGGGATTCTGCGTTCCATTTTATGGTGCTAAACTTTGGTTTATGAGTAGGTTGGAGATAGAGCACATAGAGTAGATAGAACTGCTGTATCCTGGACATTTTTGCCCGGCGTTTTTAAATAAGTTATGATTCCTTGGAAAGGACACCCTTTTATAACAACATGTACAGTTGCTTTGTGGTAAGGTGTGTTTTGTCAGTATGTGTGTGTGTGTTGCTGGTATGGTACTGCAGGCAGGATCACGCCATGCTGTGTGTGCCAGTGTATGTGTGTGAATCTCTGAGTCAGCAGGCCAAACTGCATCATCATGGAGATGAGCATGATGGAACAGGGGGAGGTGTCAAGGCCATAGCATCCTCCTGCACACTCCTGCTCTTTTTTCTTGTCTTTTTGTCCACATTTGTCCTGTATAAACATGGCACAGGAGGGGACACAGTGTCCTGCGGGGGTGGCGGTCGGGGGTGGTTTGATTTCGGCTGGAACAACTACTGCAAGGTCATCTCACCCTGAGTGATGCTTAGAACTGATCATATTTCCCACCACCAGTCTGATTTCATTTTGGAAAGCTTACACTTTATAACCAGGTTCTCCAGTTTGATACTTTGCACAGTGTGGCAACTTGTGTAATTACTAATGGTCAGATACGGGGGGGGGGGGGGGCGTAATAAAAATCATCTTTAAAATTATGCCCCCAGAGTGTAGCACTGTAGCTGCTTGGCTACTCTAGCTGTTGGCTGCAGCAACTCAAGCTAGGTAGCATGTTTCTTTCTTTTTTTTTCTGTACCAACAGTACTCAGATCTATGTGAAATTTTTTTAAGGTCAAAGAAAAAAAAACGCTAAGGCAAGATTTTGTCAACTGGTTATTGGCCTGGGGTGCAAATAGGATTGTTACTGAAGCCCAGATCCTCAGAAAAGAATGCCATGACCTTGAATGAAAGTCAAAGTGCAAAGACGCTGTCTATACTGTACGCTGCACTGCAGTGTCCGTGTTTGCATATGAATGTTGATGACACCTGTCACCATGTCTAAAGCGGTGAAGATGTGTCAGTGTGTGTTTGGGGCGATGTCAGCCTCACCACAGAGATGCCTGAGAGACTGTGTGGTCCAACACAGATATGTCTGATGGCAATGCAAGTGTGTGTGTGTGTGTGTGCGTGCATGTGTGTGTGTGTGCATAGTGTTGATGTCACCATCACCACAGGCTTCTCACTGAGAAGACCTACATGCTCCTCCTTGTGTGTGTGCATCGGGTGTGTGTGTGTCAGAGCAATTGTCACCGTGGCTACCATTGCCCAGTAAGGGGTAGTGTGTCGGTGAGTGTGTGTGTGTGTGCGCGTGTGTCTGTTGTGTGGTTGAGTGGCGTGATTGGGGGCACTGTCAGACAGATGGCGTGTTTACCCAAACCAGCATGCTTCAGAAGGGCATCCGCCAGGCTTCCACAGGCGGGCATGGCATAGGACCAGTCTGCTGCCCACTCTGCCCATCAACCTCTGCTAGCAATTCACAACGGCCCATGTAAATCCCTCAGATTTCACCCACTGCTCGTAATACCAATAGCGTGTAATACATAGGCTGCAGGCCTGCAGGGTGTATGAAATATGACTAGAATATTAGGCTAACTCTGCCTTTAATAAGACAATGAGTGTTGTCTGTAAAAATGAGAAGGAAAGCTTAGAGTGGCAGCCTGATATGAACAATCCATAAGCTTAATGCCTGCAAACAGCAAACATGTTTTGGTAATGTTCATTATTAATGAAATATTAAATGATTAATGAATTAATACATTTTTGATAACGTAATTAAGATAATCTCTTGTGATTAATGTCAATTTAAGTAATCTCAAGTGATTAATAGTTTGAAATAATAAATGAAAGGAGTGGTAGCTAATGAGTGTTTATGATATGGAAGGATGAAATTATTTTGGTCTTGAACTTTGTTTGGTGAATTTGGATTATTATGGGATGCATGCATGTGAGTGTATGCAGGGGCCAGGGGGATATTTCATGCTAGACAACTGTGCCTATCCCCGCTTGTGTGTGTGTGTGTGTGTGTGCGTGTGTGTGTAAGCATGCATCTTTGTGTCCTTTCTCTCGCCCTCTCCCACTGACAGTGTCCTCCTACTCCTCTCTACCTTCATGCACTCGCTCCCTTCTCTCCCTCCCTCTCAACCTTTCTGCCATTTTATCTGTTCTCTTCTACTTCCTCGTTTTTGCACACTCTCTCTCTCTCATTATTTGCTGTCTTGTTTTCCTTGCTTTTGCCCTTCGTTTTTCCTCTCTGTGTTGTCATTCTCTTTTGTCCCTCTTTCATTTGGCCTCTCTGCTCTTGACATTTGCTTTCTCCCATTTCCACCCCCTGTTTCATTCCTCCTCTCTCTCTCTCTATTGTCCTTTATATTACATCTAATCCTCTGTCCTCCTCTCCCTTGTTCTCTCTCTCTCTCTCTCTCTCTCTCTCTCTCTCTGCATCCCTGTTCCTCTTTCTCCCAGTCTTGTCATTTTCCTTCTGGAACAAGAGAGGCAGGTTTATCCTGCATTAGTACAGCATGTCCCTTGTTGCTCTCTCTCTCTTTCTCTCCTTCGCTCTCTATATCTCTCTCTCTCTCTCACTCTCTTGCTTTCTCTCCATCCCTCCCTCCATGCTTGCTGCAGAGATGGTGGTTGAATATTAATGAGCCAGAGAGCCTTGCTTTTGGGCCACAGCCCAATCAGCTGCGTACATTTGTGCAGTGCTGCGCTGGCAAAGCCACACCCTTTGGCAAGAGAGACAGCGGATCGATGAGGGGGAATGAGAGACGGAGAGATGAACAGAAGGTTGACAGGGAGAGAGAGATGGATAGATAGATAGAAAGAGAGATATGGCTCATAGAGAGAGATGGCGAGAGGGTGTAACTCAAAGTGCTCTTTGGCCTAACACACTCCTGCATCAACCCAGCCCCCCCCCCAACACCAATTCATTTCCTCCTTGTCCACTCAGGCTGCTGCTAACAGTGTGCCAAGGCTCTTTAGGGGAGAGCGGGCATTCATCTTCAGGAGAGGGGGAAGACAGAGAGATAAGAGCGAGTGGGGAAAGGGAGAGAGAGAGAGAGAGAGAGAGAAAAGAATGAAGGAGTGAAGAAGAGGAGAGACAGCAACAAAACAACCCAACCCTTTCAGGCAAACTCACTCTTTATGCCCCTGTCACTCTCTGTTTGTTACTCTCCCAACCTCTCCCTCTCTCTTTTCCTCCCTTTTCACCCTCTCAATTCTCTCCCACTCTCTCCCTTCCTCTTTCTCTCCCTCGCTTTCTCCCTCCCTCCCTGTCTCTGTCTCACCCTCTCACCCCCCACCACCCCTCTCTCTGTCTCACACCCCTTCCTCTCTCTCCCTCCTCCTATGTCTGTTTTCTGCTCTGTGAAGCCTGCTCTGCTCTGCTCCTGCTCCGTTCAGTGTGATTGTTTGTGAGCTGTGCTGCTGGCTGTCGTTAGGCGCATGGCCTGGCAGAGAAGTACCACAGACAGCGTTCAGAGAAGGTGAAGGGCACCAGCGTCAGCGGGGCGCTGTGGAAAAGGGCACGACACATGTAGTCTCCCGAGATGCTCAGATGCCAATCAGACATAGAAGAGAACTGCTGTAAACCTCAGTGTGTGTGTGAGAGAGAGAGAGAGAGAGAGAGAGAGAGAGAGAGAGAGAGAGAGAGAGTGAGAGAGAGAGAGAGAGAGATGCTGGTGGGAGGGGAAGTGCAGAGGTGCTACTCAGTGCCATGTGGTGATCATGTGGTGACAGCATGCAGCATCACACTTCCAACTGACTGGCTATTTCATTGGCTGTTCCAGAATCATTCTCCTCTCTAATAGGCTGCTGAGTTTCTGAGCTGGGTGTGAGAGAGCATCAGCGGTGCTCTGACAGTCAGTCAGTCTCACACACTCACCGCACCCTGCAGCCTCCAAGTGCAGCTCGCTTGTAATGCGCAGACACAAAAGCCAGCCCTGGGCAGCGCCCTGTTATCTTCCACATACACACACACACACACACACACACACACACACACACACACACACACACACACCGATACACACACAGACTCACACACACACCGATACACACAGACCCACACACACATACCAATACATACACACAGATACAAACGCACAGACACACGACACACACACAGACATGCATACACACGAAAGCACGCACGCACACACACACACACACACACATACACATACCCATGCACACGTACAGAACAAAGCAGAGCCGTGGCGCTAAGATAAAGGTGTGGGAATTGGCTCTTAGGAAAGGCTTACTGAAGCCGCCCTGGGTCTCTGCCAAGCCGATTGCTACGTTTTGTCATTGAATTTCCTAAATAGTGGAAAATAAATAAACATGAGTAAAATTAATTTGCTGCGCATGGAAGAAGGGATGACACAAAAGTAAGCGTAGAAATAAATAGCTGCTGAGAGACAGAGAGAGAGAGAGAAAGACAAAAGAGGAGGTGAGATTCCTTCTCAGTGTTGTACATTCGTGGCTCTCCACCAGATCACAGATGGGAGACGTGGTTGCCAGGTGCGTACGAAAAATCCTCTTTTGTGCACAACGAGCTCCTTCTCAGACGTCCAAAACCTAGACACAGCTTAACCCTGATGTGTGCCCGCTAAGCAAATCAACCTGTCAGCTCCGGCACCATGCCACAGACACACACACACACACACATGCGCGTTCATGCACACACACACACACACGCGCACACATGGGGGATGAAAATGAATAGTCTCTATGCCAGAGAAAAATATAAAAGCAGAATGAAATGAAAAGCAGAACGCTTTTATATGCAGTGAACCCAGTGAGAACAAGGGGCATGTATCAGTGAAGAGTGATGCATTGGAGTGCTGTAGAGGGTGAAAGAAGCAGAGGGATGAAAAGAAATCGAGAGAGAGAGAGTGATGGAAGGGGGAGGGTGTGGTACTAAGATCCCTAAATACATGGCTTGTGAGTGATATCACTGCCCCTCAATAATAAATGAAGGAGCTGGTGTAGGGGCTAAAAGGGTTTGGGGGATGAAGTAGCGGGCCGGACGCACAATCACAGAGCATGTCACAGGGCATGGGGGGGTCGGACGTGGGGAGGGGGGTGCCACAGATTTGGGCACAGTGCCAACAGCGCTCCAGGCAACAGGATCTCAAGGCAGTTCAGTCACAGACTTCACAGAGGTCATTTAAGCCCAGTGTTAGTCGCTAGTACACACACCTCTCGCTCGTTATCCCAGGTTTACACTGTAAATACAGACAGGTTTGGCAAGAGCACCCTGTTGTCATTACACATCCCATCTCACCTTCCTTCCTCCCCCACTCATTACACTTCAGCTGCTGCAATCTAAACTTTAAAGTCCTGACCCTCTTAACTGCAAATCTGCGGTTACAATGGCCCTGATGACAGGAAGAGCACCTTTAGCAGAACCAATCCAGCCTCGAGGGATAAGGGTGGGATAGGATAGGTGGCCCTGGGTGGAGGGGCTTGTCCATCTGCTTTAGACTGGCAAGAGAAAAATCTCTCTGTCCACCTGTTGAGGCAGCTGGCAAACATAACAGGCTTACCAGGATTGGCATTTGACATTTAGTGCTACCTCCAGATCTTGACACCTATTGCCTGTGTCAGGGTGTACTAGAAAAAATGCATGTGTACCTTGTGGTTGTGGGGACACTTTTGTGTGTGTGTGTGTGTGTGTGCTGTGTAGGTGCACTGCTAGACAGTAATTTTGTCACAGAGATTTAGGGCGAGATATTGAAGAGTAGAAGGGCTCTGTACTACAACAGAGATGGAGAGGGGTGGAGAAAGTCAGAAGAACAAAATACCAAAGAAACTCTGTCCTCAATCATTTGTTTAGGCTCTGGTCCAATAGCCTATTCAAGACAATGCTTGCTATCCTGCCATTTTGGTCTCAGCTGATTTGGCTGGGCTCAGGAAGAGAATCTGCTTTTGTCTGGTGACATTTGATTGATTAGCCAAAAGGAAGGAAGGGACAGGCCAAGATTTAGACTGAAGATCCTCTGTTTGGCTTGATACTTAATGCAACTGAAGTTAAAATGGCGTCAAAGTCAAAGTCAAATTTATTTGTTTAGCACATTATCATACTGTACATAATCGTCATTCAGCGTGCTTTACATAGACAGAACAAACAAATAAAATGGAAATAGCCCAAGTAAAAATATAATATAAGAGAATAGAAAATAATAATAACAATAATAATGATAATAATAATAATAACAATAATATTAATGATAATAATAATAATAATAATAATAATAATAAAATCAATTAAAAGGAATAAGGCATGTTTAAACATGGCATTATCTCTCCTCATCAGTCAATCTGTCCCAGCTCTACACTCACACACACACACACACACATGCACACACAGGAGAGAGACAGAAAGAGGCAGAGAGGCACTAGCAGATTCTGTCATCAGGCTCTCCAAATATCTGTCGGCACAATGCTCACAGGAAATGCCTGTGCCACTGCAGTGTGAAAAAAGCCATTACTTAATGGATCAATCCATCACAGAGAGGCTGCATGCTCTGAAGCAGCTGCAATTTTACTTTGCAATGGCTGTGGGATAATATAGTCACACATTTAGCTGCAAAGAGAGAGAGAGGTCTGCTTTAAGTTGGTAACAGCCTCTATGCTATGCCTCAAAGCAGATGAGGAGACGTGAAATGAATAAAGAGGCCTAAATAGAAATAAACAGATCGTCAAATGACAAAGGATGAGCCACAGTAGAGTGGAAAGCCTGTTTGGCTTTTTTAAAATGTCTTGTTTGAAACTGAAAAAGATAAATATTGATAAATATAGATAATATTATGTAACTACACATGATGCTTTAAACTCAACTGAATTATACCCTCATTTACTTTAGTGTAAAATATCAGCAAGCTGTAAAGCCGGTAGAGCTCGAAAATGTGTATTCTCACAAATTTTACCTCCCACTTCCTGGGTTTGGTTGAACCCAGCACGGCTAACCTACAATTCTGTATGCTTTTGAGGGTGGTTGTGCTGGGTGGTGTCAGATGTTTGCCAGTGATGCCACATGATCTACAGACAGGCCTTAGCAGATGTTCCTTCCTTCTTGTAAGTAGAGAGGACGGGACTCTCTCTGCCTCCACTCATGGTGCTGCATGGTTGGCTTCAGCCCGCAGAGGAGAAGACCAGTTTGACACATGTGCCACAAAATGACACCTAAGGACAGGCTGCTATACCGCACAGTCACATGCACTTCAACATTCACTTGGACACACAGACATGCTTATTACAAGAGGGCCATTAAAAAGCATACTTCTGTAAATGTGCACACACATACAAAACACATATTTGTGTGTATACACACACATGCACGCGTGTGCACACACACACACAGCGCACAGGCGAGGCAGTCCTCAGGTAAACAGACATGTATAGATATAGTCAGCAGTCATGCTAGTCACCATACAGCATACACCATACACACACAGACACATATACACACACACCATCAAGCTGACAGGAAATGGAGATGGTTGCTGTTGAATAGACTGTGTGTGTGTATTTCCAGGGGATCTGCTTCCCTTCCACATGCCTTGAGGAAATCCTCTCCCCTCCTCATTAATCTCCTGGCGATTAAGCCTTATATCCCAGCAGATCCTCTGCTGCGAGAGAGCTGTGGAGAGCAGTAGGAAATAACGGGAAAGTGTTTAAATCCTTCGGAAGCACGTTAAAGGTGCTGAACTTAGCACCAAACATGTCCCCTCTGCGCAAAGACTTTGGGCAGTGAATGTGAGTTAGAGTTTTATTTACTCACCACTGCTGTCCTCTTGAGTCTGTTCAGGGCAGGACAAGTCATTCACAGGATGTGACCCTATGGGTAATTCAATGCTGTAATATAGAGCGCTCTGCCCGGTGTTAGATTTTGGGTTGCTTTCTGTTTTTTTGCTTAGTGAATGAGTCATGTCATTTTGCCCCAAATGTGTAACATTTGAGAACATATTCTCATATACCCCACTCATCCCTTGAGCATCCAGGCATGAAGACGTGACTGCCAGGATGTGTGGTTGCCCTTGCCAACCAGGCTATTGACTCACCCACCTCAGCTGGAGGAGCCTGTGACCTCTGGCCCTGATCTGGCTCTGATATGGCCTTGGCCTGATCTGGCTCTGATATGGCCCTGGCCTGATCTGGCTCTGATATGGGCCTGATCTGGCTCTGATATATCCCTGGCCTGATCTGGCTCTGATATGGCCCTGGCCTGATCTGGCTCTGATATGGCCCTGATCTGGCTCTGATATGGCCCTGATCTGGCTCTGAAGGATCCACGTTAGATCTAGGCCAAGTCTGGGCCCGTATGGGTGTGTCGGCTGCCTTTGCTCCCCTGGCTGCCCTTGCTCTTATGACAGCTTGTGTCTGCAGCTTGTGTCTGCATGTCTGCTGGTCGTTTGGTGCCTGTACCACTAATCAAACTTGACAACAGCTTGTTTGCTGTCTGCTGTAGAACAGGAGCATCACAGCAGTGCTTTCCCTCACTGTTTTCCCCCAAAGCTGACGCCAAAACAGCAACCACCAATCACGGCACTTCCACTACTAACATAAACAGTATCCTAGCAATGAATAAGAATCATTCATTACTAGGTCAGAAGATAGATGTTTCCCACAGCAACATGCAAAGATGATAAATATAGAGGATGAATTGAGGAGGAAAGAGGAAGTTGAGAAGTTTTGTAATACTTCAGCATAAGTAGCTGTAGCTGCAGTGGAGTTTCTGCAGTTATCAGCTGTTTATCTCCATTTTTGATGTGTTCGGAGGAAGTAGCGCTGCTCCTGAAAGGGAACAGAACAGGCCCAGAAGGCCATAGTAACCACAGCAGTTATTTTTGGACTCTCCAATCCGTGTATGTGCGCACACACTTGAGTTGGTGTGCCAAACCTTGAGGAGACAGTCTTGACCTGGAAGGTGTCCTGAACTCCACCCACCCACTCATAAACCACCCTGTCTTTCCAAAAATCAGACAAGACAGGTGCCCCAGAGGGCAGCTATTCACAGTTAAGCTTACTATTTAATATTGTATTACACAACCTTATGTATGTATGCTGCACATTGACAGAGTTAAAACTACCAGTCCAGTTTTAGTACTAGATAATTTTTAGTTGCCATGACTGAATGGATTTGGCTGGACGTTATGCAGAGATGTTGACGTATCATCTCATCAGCCTCACTGGACAGTATTTTGCTCCGAGCTTTAACTTTTTCTTCAGTATGAAAGGCTCGTCGTCGTCAAGGACAAACATCCAGTATTGATTTATTGAAAGCATTGTGAAAGGCTACTTAGGCTAAATGCTTTGCTTGCAAAGGACAAAGGGCCTAAAGCAAGGTCTTGCTGATGGACTGGCTTCCTAGGAGTTTAGAAGGCTATCTTGATGTGGAGCTCTGATATCTAGGATTATTGCATACGTGCAGATGCCCCTCATACTAGGTGGCTCTGGAACAGATATGCCCCTGATCAGGGTTGGACCTGGCCCCATTCACTTCAGTAGCAGCCAGTGTGTCTATGCATACTGTGTGTGTGTGTGTGTGTGTGTGAGAGAGAGAGTTTGTCTGATTGGTCTTGTCTGTCTGTTTGCTCCCTCTGGCAAAATCTTTTTGTTGTTAGCCTTTAGCATCCAGTCAATCCATACTAACTTGCTGCAGCTGCGAGACAGGATAGGCTGCTTTCATTTTCCCCTTTCCTTAAAATACTTGGAGGAGCTTTCTGTCATTCAGAGTTAGCTGTAGCTGAATGGGCACTGTCGTTTCACTTCACTGTGTACAGGATTACATAAAGCTTATATAAACTAAACTACTGGTTGTGTGTGTGTGTGTGTGTGTTTGAAGGGGGTCCTGCCTGTCCTCAGAATAAGGGGTGACGGACAGACTTATGTGAATACTATGTTTGTAAGGCCTGGTGAATATTTGAAGTTTTGGGGCTCGTCAGTCTCTCTCAATGTTGGATACACTTCTGAAATCCTGTAGGTAATTGACAAAGAGAAAGTTCAGTTCTTTGTATTAAGTTAAAAACTTGGAATACCATGGAAGGTTTTTTTTTTCCAGTTCTTTTATCTTCAGAAGGATTTGTGACTGTTACCCCATGAGGGAATACTAAGGTTCTATTCTCATAGCAATGATGTAATCGATTTGATGAATTGAAAATTCCTCAGGATATTTCTGGCAGCACATCAATCTGGTCCATGCTGCAGAGTTCCAGTGTTTTTTTGTAATTATTCAGAGGATTCCTCCACAAAACATGTAGCTTACCACAAGTTCAGACCTCAAATCTCACCAGATCTAACAACCCCACCCCCTGGGCTTTTCTTAACACCACCCCTCCCTCGCTCTGTGCCCTATCACCCTCTCTCTTTCTAGTGCAGTCTAACCCCTTCCCCCTTTGTTTCTCCACATTGATTTCTCTGTGTTATGTGTGTGTGTCTGTGTGTGTGTTCCTCAGACTGAGCGAAGCTGACCATGGATCAACAGCAGGATGGCCACTCACTGCCCTATGGCTCCGGGGAGATGGCAGCCGCCAACAAGCCGGAGCTGAAGAACGGGATGCCCTCGGTTCCCGCTGGTCTAGGGGACGGGCCTGCCAAAGGTGAGAACAGAACTCAGTGGTTTATATGAGATGGTTCTGTGGACACTGTGCATATATCTGAATGTACCTGGTAAAGTTGAGCTACAATTACTCCCCTTGGAGAATGAGCATTCCATACATTTGTGCCTGGAGCTAGAAGGAAAGTTTATAATGCATTTTCCAGAAATCTTTATGGTGTATTTCTCAGAAATGTGGTCCCATTTCTTCCATGCATGCGGCATTTGAGGCCAGGGATCAACAGTGGCCCGTGTTTTTGTTTTGTCTAGAAAATCTGAGATGTAAGCTACCTGGTAGGATGATTGCAGGTCTGCTGGACCATAAGTTGGGAAATAGCACAGAGCTGCAGCAAAACAGCAAGCCAGACATTTAATCCTGGGAATGTGGGTCAAACTGCCCACATGTAGGACCCCTTAACGCCTGAGAGTCCTCCAAAAAGCAGTCACTAACGGAATAGAACTGAGTAGACAGTCTTTCTTTAAAAAGAAAGACAAAACTCACTGGAGGATAAGGCATAGTCTATATAATTTGTATATAGTTTATATACTTATTTGTATATAAGTTTAATTTTAACCACCACTCAGTAAATAAGACGTCTGTATTGTCCGTATCCTTTGTGCATTAAACTTTTAGGAGAAAAGCATTTACAAAATGATGGCAATGTATTGTATGGTCATGGTGGTCCAAATGTGCTAAGCATGGATTGCTACGAAGCCTGGATTTGTTGGCCCAGCCAAGAAAATCTGATTATGGCTCCTATTGGAATCCTATTGGATTTATGAAATCCAGTGGTAATTCTTCAAATTCTGACCATATTGCGTGTGAAATGGATATTTGTTGGGATTCCATTGAGTTTATGGATTGGAAAATTAAAAATTCATATAATCATTGGAGTGGGAGGATAAATGTTTTAAATTTACATTAACAAAAACACACTTGTTAGCATCCATATTAAGTGCTCAAATCTAGGTCTTTAATAATATTGGTTGCTCAATTTTGTGTTAGACAAACAAAAGCATAACAAAACATTACAAGACAAAATTACTGTAAAAATTACCTTTATATTACGTAATAATATTTTACCATACAGGTGTGTACTGCAAATACAGTGTATTCAGTGGCAAAATAGCAAAAACCTTGCAAAAACCGCCAACAGCTTAGATGGCACTATTAAAAAAACTTTCGAACATGCTAACTAGTACATTTGATGAGATTGTTGATGATGTCATGCTGTGAAGGCTTTTGTAACATTTTGGTGGTGTGTTCTGAACTGAACAACAAAATTACATGGTGCCTAGCCTGGAAGGCTTATGGGAATGCCAGGTGTGTATCTGTCCTCTGTTACTTATCATGATATGACTACATACATCAAAATGAATTTAAAGATAATACCAAAAGTACAATTTTCCTGAAAGAATGGGAAAGTAGTCTGTACCTTGAAAGTAGTCTCTACCATGCTACCTCAAGTGCTTTCTTCTATCTCTACTGAGGAGATCTGAGCCAATAGCTAACTCTGGTCCTGATCCTGCACTGATGCAGTCTGCTGTTGTGTGCACCCTCTCTTGGTTTCTTCTTTCTGACTTAGAGCTTCCTCCTCCTGCAGAGGAGACACAGGTAACAGCGCCCGAAGAAAAACCACAGGAGCCTGTGAAGGAGCGCTCTGACTCTGAGAGCGCCCCCTCTGGTGATGAAGTGCCAAGCGGTATGCTCTGCCCAGTTAAAACCAGCACCTTGATTTTCCGTAACAGACTTTGGGGAGAAATGGGCTTTCTTTATTTTTTACTAACAGCTCTGCTTACGCCGCTGGCTCCATTTTAGAGTCCCTGATTTACCAACCATCATCAGTGACCCTAAAAACTCTTTGTTTGAAAGTCCCAGCATGGTATCAAAACAGTCAAGCCTCTTAGTTGCAAAGTGCCACTGCCATTTAACCTTTAAACACAGTAGCATTCAGTGACTTGACATTCAGACACAGACTCAGACTAAATCTCTACCTCAGTCTCTGTGCTAACATTTACACCACCTCCACAAACTAATGTTCGATATTTACCTTTCTTTACACACCCCTCCCTGCTCTATTTACCCCCCTGCTACAGACACTAAAGTGTGCTGCTTTCTCTTGTTTTTTCATAGTGCAGTGTTGAGTCTCCCTCTGTGCTTCTGTATGAGACTTTCTTTCTGTCGATATTTCTTTCCTGGTTTCTGCGTATCTGTTTTTCTGGATTTGATTTTGACAGCATATTTTCTTTGCTGTTTCACTCTAATGGCAGTATAATGAAATCGCATATAGCACACACAAACACACACACACACACACACACACACACACACACACACACACACACAGGGAGTTATATTTTCTCTGCTGTCTGGTTTTGGACTCTGGCTCTTTAAGCATGACTTTAAATTGCACTGCTGCATTGATCTATTTGCTGCGCCTCTCCCGTGCTGTGTGCCTGTCAGTACTGATGACCTCTGCTTGACAAAGGCCTCAGTGTCCACTGCTGCTTGATATCTCTGTTAGAGAGGCAAAATAAAAAGAGCACGAGATAGTAATTGTGAAAATATTACAATGGATGTGGTGTGGTGGAAAAATGGACATTTAGGTATGGGCTTTAAGTGTGTAAAAAAAAGAAAAAACATATAAGGGATAATGTATAGAACGCTGCTTATTATCGGAAAATCTAGACAGGGCAAACAGGTCTCGCTTCGTCCTAAAGGGACTTATTTTCCGATAATGACCGGCGTTCTATACATTATCCCACTTATTATACGGCTACTTGCCAAAACGAAAAAATAAACTCCACATGATATCTTTACATTTATTTGTTACAGTTTTTGTCGTGGCTTTTGCTGAGAAACAAATAGTTCGCAACACGCTGAACTTGAATCAAACATTCTTTAGAACACAGCTGATCAATCGTCTGCTTTCACTTTTGAATGAAGTTCCATTGCAAGAAGTGACTACTTGCGGAGTGATATAACAGACGTAAATCAGAAGCACAAAACCTGTTGCCATTGACAGCGGTAATTATATGTTTCAGCGGTAATTACATGAAAATATTTTACCGTAGAACGTTGGGAATTCCCATTCAATTCATTGGATTGTTCTACTAGCATTGTGAAGAGCCGTATAATAAAAAGAAAGAAATATTATCCGTTTCTCTATTAGTCTGCATGTCCTCCATATACCACCTCTTTCTCCATAAGGAGTCAATCTATAAGCCACCTATTATAGTTTTATCACTAGTTGTACTGTTATACAATGCCATTAAAGGCAAACCAGTAGTCAGTGATGCCACCCATGAGTATTGAGTCTTAATGGCATTGACCAGCTATATTTTCTTATACATCCCCTCTTCTCCCTGGCTGATTGGATTATCTGTAACCTCTGGTTGTTTAATGGCTGCTGCTTTAAAGAACAATCCAATGGGAGAGTAATGGGTCCTGAAGATGCTCTTTACTGGTGTCTTGGCCTTGCCACTGGCACCATAGTAACAGGACACACAGTAGATGTATGTCAGTGTGTTTGCTGTGTATGTGTGCACACAGAAGTAGACAGGTCATTGTGCTCAGAGCAAGTCACCCTGACCTTTCATGTGACATTTTATGGTGGTGACCAGATACCAAGACAGACAAGTGGCTCAGTCAAAATGTGTGTTGGAGAACATTCAATCCCTGGCAATTTATAAGATGATCATTCAGAGGATATCAAGGAGAGCTAACTGCAGATAGATCCCCTGGGAGTCATCACAGGTTGACCCTTAACGCTGTTAATCGTTTCAGTCTGTTGCTAATGCTACTCTGCTACTTTCTGACAGCAGTTATATTCTTACGGAAGCAGTCAATTAATAGGGTAATAGAGCAAGTGTTAGGTGAGGGTGAAGTTGGACTCATGGACTATAGTCTAGTGATAAATCATCGTTGTTCAGCTAGTGTAGTGTTTTCTTTCCCAACACACACTACCAAGACCGATATATAGCCTAAACTCCCTCAAGTTGGCCTTAGAAGCCACTTTTAGAATTAGCCTTTAGAATTAGTCTAACACTAAACTCGAAGAAGGATCTTTAACATTAAAGGCCCTTCAAAGGGACCTGATTGCTACTGTTATCACTAAATGGAAAACAAGTAGTCACAGATGGAAAATGTTACTGAAGTACAAACACATTTTTTTATGCTACAATGATATTCAAAGAATCTAGCTGTTCAAATAATTGCACTGAGTTAGTGTCATAGATCTATCAGTGACAAGTTCACAATGAGCATGTTTCTGCTTTGGCTGTGGTCTGTCAGGAACTTTTCTGTGAATGTGGCATGTTTACAATTAGCATGTTACAATGAATTATTCCATGGATTTGCCTGGTTCCATAGGATTAGCTGCTGGTAGGCAATCATTAGTCTGTGCAGAGCAGAGGATCTATCTGTAGAGGGATATTTATGAGCAGAGACCTCCTCACACATTGTGGTCTCACAAATGCTCATCTGTTTACTTATACTGTGTGTTAGATATTAGCAGACTCACTGAGGAAGTAATCAGTACTGTCCTGGGGATCTACAGTAGCAGTCAGGAGTTATCAATAAACATAACTCAGTGCTCAATGCTCGGGGTTAGAGACAAAGGGAATAGCAACTGGTGCAATATGCGCTAACATGGTTCCAGGACTGATGCTCTATAAACCTTGCTGTAGCTTAGGCTGTGGTCTCTCAAGTGGTGCAGCATCCTGCCAGGTTGTGTCACTTTTCTGCTCAACCTGTCACTAACCTCTCCGACTCACTCAACACAATAGTAGGCACAGCAGCCACACTGTAAGTGCATATAGGAGCGATTCTGCAATCATTTGTACATCCACTCAACAACTATGCTTGTTCTTGGAATCTTTTCAGAAAGTCATTTCAGAAAGTTGTTTTGTGTAAGAATGTGCACGATTAAGCAAAAGAGTAGCCCAAAAAGGAGTATCCTTAATGTTAAAAACTATTTCTCTCAGGTAGTCATCTGAATACTAAGGTCTCAAGTGTTGTGACTGAAAATAGTTTAATGTGTATTTGAATGGGCAGCTTTCATAATCTTACATGATTTCGTATTCACTCTTTCAGTTCTATGTGTTCTTATGCTACGTATATACCTTCCACAGGTGTAAATGTATAGATGGACATAAAAATATAACCGATTAATTTATGCTGATTTTCTAAGAGCCTAGTAAGGCCCTATAAATTAGTAACACTGGCAATCTGTAGCTATTGTACTGTACTTGCAGTTATCATTGCGGCCAGTGTATACACCCTTTATGCAGCCTGACAGAAAGGAGGAGATTAGGGCTTTAATGTATGTTGATGGACGTGTTGGTTAAGAGGAGCCAGGGGGCCATTAGCAGGGGGTTTAATATTTGATGGCAGAGGAGATGGCTAGCACTGGCGTCCTGCTGACTACCGCAGAATGGAAGTGGGGAGAGGTGTGTAGTTACTGAATGTTGCAGAGTGGACAATAATCACTCAGGTTGAAGTAGCTGCAAGACATGGTCCACTTTACACATGCTAGAAGTTCCTTTCAGCATGCTTACAGTAAGGTTCAGAGCCACTTACAGCCGGGCTATACCAGGTGCATAATTGAATCCGTTCATGTTTTAGAAGACTGGTCAAATTTTTTTATATGTATGTGCCGCTATCACATCTGGTGTAGCTAGTTCCATTGATTATAGTAGAAGCTAATTGTTTCAGCATACACTCTGCCTGGTGTAGCCTGCCTGTTTGTCACACATACCACAACAACACACACACTGTGTGTGACACACACAGCAACAAACTCATATTTGGGCATATACAAAAACACACGCAAACTCACAAAGCCTTGATAAAAGGCACACAACTTTACTAATCTAGGTGAAAAGTACTTATAACATAACATTTCTGTGTCCACACAGGCCTCAAGCGTGTGTCTACATTATGGTTTTCTTTGTCAAAGCCATGCTTCTGGCTGTGCTTTCCACAGATACTGCTCTCATACTTCACGTCACTGCCAGGCTTCTCTGCATTTCAGCTAACAACTCCTCACCATGTGTTATGGTGGAGTACATGTTGACTGTTTATGAGAAGTACTAAGCCTTGTTTAACATGAACTCTTTTTCTCTCTTTCCCGCCTGAACTCTCTTTTTTATCTTTCTCTATCCCTTTCTTACTACTTTTTCTGTTTTCCTTCCCTCTCTCTGTACCCCCTCTCTGCACACCCTCTTCTCCCTCTTTCTCTCTCTCACTCTCTCTCTTACCCCCCTACTAACTCTTTCCCCCCCCTCTCCCTCTCTCTATTTCTCTTTCTCTCTTATTCACTATCTATCTTTCTCTCTCCCCTCTATCTCTCTCTCTATTTCTATATCTATTTCTCTCTCTCTTTCTCTCACTAACTATTTCTCTCTCTCTCTCTCTTTCTCTTACTAACTTTTTCTCTTTCTCTCTGTGTCTCTCTCCCCTCACTGCCTCCCCACGTGGCTCCCCATCTCCATGTCCACCAGCTGTGGGAGGTGCTCCAGCTCCTGGTGCCCCGGGTGAAGGTATGAAGGGACTTCCCTCCTCTCCTCTCTCCTCTCCTCGCTCCATGTCTTCCCCTCCGCAGGTGCGAAGCTCTGCGGGGAGAGGAACTCGACACACCCTAACCCTCTCTAGACCACATGAGTAGTCTCCTAGCCTCCTCCACTAGTCCCACCCATTAGCTTCCTTCTCTCTCAGTAGTGTCCATCCTCGGCTGTTCATTCCCAAAGTCTCTCCTGCTGCGCTAGACCCAAAGATTCAGACAATGATCAATCTCCAGAGGTATACTTTTAAGGAAGATACATATTTAGGCCGATTATGCATGATTTGCTTTCAATCCCCAGCTTGTGTCTATCACCAATGGAGAACCTAAAAGCAAACATGAGAAGATGGTGAGGGTGCAGTGTTTGAGTGTTTGAATCAATACATTCCCTCTTTATCTGATTACTGAATATTTACTCTTGGCCTTTTAAACATATTGCCCCAACTCAATTTCCAAGCAATACAGTAATCTGCATAATGTGAGTAATGTGTACACTTAACAAGCTGGAGAAAGTTGCAAAGTGATTAATAGCTTCTGAATCCCATTCATACATCACTGTTAGTGTGCTTTACCTCTGCAACTGACAAAGTGGTAGTAACCTGAGATAGTCAGTCGATAATTTTGCTGCTCATAAGTGTTAAGTATACAGCATGATTAATACCTGGCTTAGAAGATGGACGATTCTCTGTTTGTGAAGTCACCAGACAGCACATGTAAGGACCCCCAGCCCCAAAACAGCTGTTTTGCAAATGGGTACTGTGGCAGCCAGCTCACATCAATTCATCACCATTTTAGTGTTCATTTTCGCTCTGGCTTTTCTCATAAATGCAATGGGAAAATATATGTACTGTATGTATGAGACAATGCTGTTGGGTCTTTGTGAGTAATTGTGTTGTGTGAACCTTTATTTTTTTATTTATAATTTTTGTTTTTGGCTTTGTTATTGTTTCTCTATTGTATTCCTATTTTTTGTTAACATTTATTTATTTTTGTTTATGGGTTGTTCATTTTGTGGTTGGATGAGCCTCCAGGTGCTTTTATAGTCCATACTGTCCATTTCCATTGCCTCATTGTAGCTGGTCCATTGTTATATCGTTTGCTGATGGCATTCATTGAGTGAAATGTGTGATTAGCAAACATTCTACTTTGTATAAAAGCACCTGCAGTGGCTCCAATTTATGGTCTTAGTGCCGTAAATATTAAAATGTCTAATAAATGAATGCTCCATGGGTTTCTCTACCTGTTCTGTCCTTCAAACAAAAGATAAAACATAGTGACAAACAATAAAATGGCTCCTTTGTTGTGTAGTGAATGATTCGGTTGCTTATGTGGCATTTGGCTCGTTTGTCTTTCCTTCAGTTCCATTCCTTTCTGTTCCGTTTGTTTCCTTTCCCTTTGTTTCCTTCTGTTTTATTTTTCATTTGCATTCTGAATATCTAACCAATTGTGGAGGGGGAAAGTCGTGAATGTGTCAGCTAATCCCACAGTTGTGGCTGTGGTTGTCCCTATGGTTCTGCTTCCCACACATCAGACGTGATCACCATATCCAGGGCAGACCTCAGTCCAGAGGATCTTCCAGCATGGGCCACTACCACCACGACAACAAACCTGCTTGATGGTGCAACCCAGGGCCTGGATGGAGAGCTCAGGCCTGGATCGGTGAGCCCTCGTCGGTCACCAACTTCCCCAGCAGCACTGGACATGATTGGGCAGGAAGCAGCATCACCAATTTCATATGGAGCTTTTGGGAGGGAAGGATTTGACAGCTTGGTGAAGAGGAGCACGTCGGATAAGTTCTCCGACCTACGGAGTCCGAGTGCCTCTGAGGAAGAGGAGGAAGACGAGATTATGGAGAAAGGCAAAGCTGAGAAAGAACGTGAAAAGGACCATGAAGAGAAGGAGGAAGATGAAGAGGAAGAGGAACAAGAAAGGAATCATCTGAGGTCTGTTGCTCATGATGAAGAATCTAGGATTGACATCAGCCCCAGTAAACCTCAGGACCAAGCCCACATGGACACCCAAGATGGGGATGAGGAAGAAGATGAGGAAGAGGAGAGAGCAGACTTACACATGGAGCAAAACAACATTGCAAACAACCTGACTGCTGAGAAAGACCACACCTTCTCTGACTATGCCCAGGATTTCTCATCCAAGCCCGAAGCCACCTCTGAGGAGACCAAACAGCGGGTTCTGTCCTTTGACTACACTGAGCCTCAGGTACCTAGCCCTCACGGGCTTCCCCCAGGGTGGCAGGACGGCAATGACAAGACCCCACCAGAGAGTAAGAGCCCTGACTCCTGTCGAGCGGATCCTGGATCGCCCTTCTCTCCAACCCCCACCAATGAGCAAACCCAGGAGGACCGGTCACCCCTCACCGAACAGCAGCCAGAAGGGCAGGTGCAGGAAGAGCAGGAGGAGGAAGAAGAAGAAGAAAAGCTACCTGAGGAGGACGAGGAAGAAGAACCAGAAGAAGAAAAAGAAGAAATTGATGCTGCTCCTTCTGTTCAGGAACAACACTTGCCTTCCAAGATGCAGGATGAGGAACTTCCTGTGGAGGAGAAACTTACCTCACCTGAGAAAGCAGAACCTCAGGACCCTCAAAAGAAGCCAGAGACCTCTAATGAGGACCCCATATCTAAGATGGAGGTAGCTCAAGCTGTTTCTGCAGCAGTGCCTGTTGCCGCAACAGCCTTTGCCACCACAGCAGCTGTTGCCGCAGAGATTGCTGCCACAAAACCTGTTGACAAAGAAGAACCTGTAGTAAAGAAAGAACCTGTAGTAAAGAAAGAGCCTGTAGCCAAGAAGGAGCCTGTTGCCAAAGCTAAGCCAGCAGCAGTAGCTTCCAAAGCTCCCAGTAAACCTCAACCTGCATCCAAAGGTGCTTCCAAACCTAGCGCTCCTCCCTCAGCAGGGAGAGCTCCAGCCAAGACAGCTCCAGCTAAGAAACCTCCTACCCCGGCCACGGCTGCCCCCAAGGCAGCCCCCAAAACCCAGAAAGCCCCCCCAAAAGATGCCACTCCTGGCAGAAAGCCATTGGCTGCTGCAGCCCAGGGCAAAGGTCTGTCTTCCGTTCTGTTAATCCCACCCCCACCTTCTCCCTCCCCCCTTGCCCCAGAGTCCTCTTTTCTTTTTTTCTCACAGATAATTTTTTGGTCTTTCTGTTTACCTTTGATAACACTGAGCTAATGCTAACGATAAGCGGCACCCTTTCTGAAAAATGCACATCACCCCAAATAAAAATGCTGATGGTTGACAAAACGGACTGCTTGTAGCCACCGAATGAACTTTCTTGTGATGTCTTTGTCTGTCTGTGTTGCTCTCTCTTTTTTTTCTCTCTGTCTCTCTCTCTCTCTCTTTGTCTCTGTAACTGTTGTGTGTGTTCGTGGTCAGTGTTTGTAGCATCCATGGTGTTTGTTGCTAACACAGTGTGCTCTGGTTTGCCAGTTTTCATCTGTCCTTAAGTGCATGTCACCTGTGCATGCAAATGTGTGGAATGTGGCCCATTTACTCACTGTGTTTGTCAATATGTGTTCTATTTACAAGGTCTTCACTTGTCTTTTCACATCATGCACACACACCTTCCTATACACATACACAACCACACACACACACACACACAAACACATGCATACGCACAGGCAGTTCACTGCATCACATTTATTGAAACTTCTGAAGTCAGCAGTTTGTCGTGAAGAACATATATCAGACAGAGAAACACGATACCCCTGCAGTGCATCTATATACAGTAGCAGGTCTGTAACCCCTTAGTGTGTTGTCTCAGTGCATAGACCCTTCCCATTCATTGAAATAACTCACATGCAGTCTCCCCTTGTGATTAGAGACTTCTGTAGTTTACCATTGTTCCGTTCTTCTGTGGTTTGTGAACGTCTGAAGTTACCTGCTTCTTGAGGATGTAGCCATCTTGAATGGACACTCTTATAGACAAGGGTTCTGAGGCTTACCCCAATAGAAAAAACAGTCGCATACAATATGATAACTCACTCTGTATGTTTCAATCAGCTGCTTTTGCTGTGCTGACACTGTATTTTAGACTACTCACACTGCAAGACATCTAACATTTTTTTTTGACATGCCAGAAATCCAACTGGATCAGACCGGAGCTGAATGTCTTCTAATCGGGCATTGTGAGCCTGCTAAAACTACACCACAAATTGGACCGGAATTTAAGTTTCAAACTTAAATGTTGTCTGTGTTATTATCTCGTAATTCAAGACAATAACCACAAATTCACATTTTTGTACAACAAACAGGCAGAACATATCTTGAAATCTTTATATTGTGTCAGAACTCCTGAAGCCTCTTCAGGAATTCTACAAGGTAGAATCCTCTTTAAAGTGTGTATATCAGGTTAATTTTTTTTTTTTTACAAATGAAGGGACATGAAGCAAGATAGTAGTGAGTAGTGATTTTTCTTGATAAATCAACTTTAAATACAATATAACAATATTTACAGTTATTTTTATAACTAAATTTATGAACATTCCAGACACAGTGATGACCTCATAAGAGGGAGTCCAGCAAAGTTGAGCATAGGGGAGAACGGGTTTTAACTGCATTTTCTTTTACACTGATAAGGCCAAAAATGTTCTCTATGACATACCAGTGGTTCATAAGCATGAGCCTGACTGGTAGGGACAAAGTAAAGACGAATAGGCTACACAATTTAGGTAAATCATGGCCATCAAATCATCAGTGAGAAATTGATTAGGGGTGTGAGTAGGATCGGATCACTATTAGTATGTATCATGGCTTCAAAATGGCAGTTGTGTCATTTGCCATCACATAGGCTTTCATAAACAACAAGTTAAGTAGAATCAGTAAGCAAATTAATAGTCTGTCTATAGCTAACATTAGTTGATAAGCAGATGTATATATAAAGAGCAAATGTGTGGTAGCACATATACACTGATGGTTTTATAGTCAGGTCTCTAAAGAAAAGCATATATGCCCGTGGTTGGCTGAACACAGACTAATGAGTTGCTTACTGATTCTACTTAGTTTAGGCTATATAATGGCCTATATGTGATGGCAAGTGACACAACTGGCATTTTCAAGCATTGCTACTTACCCATATCTTCTTCATCACATTTTAAGATCAATAATTGTTGCCAGTAAAGAAAAAATGTATCAGGATATTTTTTATGTCAGGCAGGTAGTAGACTCTAGCATGACATACTGGAATAAAGTCATGTTTTTGGCCTCATCAGTGTAAAAAAACCTACTGTATGATCCCTTATCCCATGTGTTTTAATTGACTAACTTTGCTGGACTCCCTCTTATGAGGTCATCTGTGTCTGGAATGTTTCCTGGAATTGTCATAAATTCAGTTATAAAAATAACTGTAAATATTGTTCTATTGTATTTAAAGTTGATTTTTCAAGAAAAATCACTACTCACTACTATCTTGATTCATGTCCTTTCATTTGTAAATTTCTTTTTTTAACCTGACATACACACTTTAAATAAAAACAGGGCCAAAGATGCTTTTTGTCTGAGAGTGCTGTTCTGTTGTCACTGTCAGTAGATAAGTGCAGTAGAGTGTTACCAGTGCTATTCCATTATGTGTTCCGTTGGACATTTTTAATATCATCATTTACAGTAGGGTAAAACTCAAAGGCTGTATTCCTTTTTCAGTCCAGAAACATTGCATTAACATGACAATATGAGTGAATGGAATGACATCTTAGAAGGAAAATGGACTACAGCTAACTTGCAAGCTTATTCATTTGCATTCATCTCTCAAACTCAAAACAATGGATGGAAGTTTTATGGTTAGCTATCAGTCCACGTTAACCTAAGGAACATGTAAACATTCCAGATAGTATTGGCATGTTAATGTCACATCATGAGCTCTAAATTTGGAAATGGCCATAATGTTTTTACAGCTTATAGCTATTATTACTCCTCCAGAGATATACTGTATACAATATTGTACTTCCCCCACGTTTTCTCATGTTTCCCCTAAGAGAAGCAAAGAGAAGACCTACTTATTTTGAAACATTGTGTTAAGAAATACTGAAAACTAATTGGAGATTTTATTTATAGTGTATTTAAGGCTCACTGAGGGGAAATTAGAGATTTTAACATGCTGTCTTGGGCTTGTCTGTCTACAGGCTTAATATTCCAGCAGACTCAGAACCTCAAGCTACCCCTCTGTGCTAAGAGTTTAAATCCCCTCAGCTCAGAGTTGATCAGAGCAGCACAACAACGAGTCAGGGCTGTGGGTTCATGCACCCAGCCGCTGATATGTCTCTGACAAGTCTGCTTTTTGATGTTGTCTGTTAAACACAGACTGCTATCAAAGCAACCAATTAGCCAAGCTTCACATCCCAACAGTTTTGCAAGATTAATCTGTGTTGCTTATGTTTCTTTTTTTTCCCTTCTCAAAATCCTCACGTCACCACAATATTTATACACACACACACACACACACACACACACACACACACAGAATGCACATGAGAAAGCTGTCTACAGTATGGTTTGAAATTCAAATTGAATTTGCATCCTTCTCATTTCCCAAATACTCAGTGCACAGTGATGAAGCCTGAGATGCTGATACTTTGTTGTTGACAGGCTAGACAAACGAGGGTATTAACTATGTGTTTATACTTCTCTCTCTCTCTCTCACTCTCGCTCTTTCCTGCTTATAGCGAAGGTTGAGGCAAAGAATGGAGCAGATAAGAAGGTACGTACTGAGCATGTGCAGAACCACACAGACTAAAGACAGACTGCAGCTGTCAGACTACAGGGTCAGACATCACAAACATCTTATTTCACAAGCTACACATTTATTTATTCATCAAATATTTATTTTTTATCCTCAAGAGCATTTTTCGTTGGTATCTGAAGGAATTCTGCTTGTTTTATTATCCTCCCGTGTAATCTTAATTAGTGGTCCAAATCATAACCCCAAGTTATTACCCTCCCCTTAACATACATTCAAAAAAGTTACAAACCGAGTTAACTTTTTGTTGCCATTCTAGTTATCATTTAAGTTTTCATTGTAGTTATTTGTTACAATGTATTAGTTCTTTTAAGTTTATTTATCTGAGTTTAATTTATTTTACTTAACAATGCTGGTACTGAAATGTGTGGAGCTAATAGAGCCACACAGTTGTATAGTAATTTTTGTTCATATTGTTAATATTTTGTTTACTCATATTTGTGTTCTCATTTAAATACATTCTTTTGTGTATGTTCTTGTGTGTGTTTCCTTTCTTTTCCTATATAACTCGCTTTAATCCAACTCCCCACACACACACACACACACACGCACGCATGCACACACACACACACTTCATACCAAAGACACCACAAAAAAGCACACCCTTTAAAGCCAGACCCTCCTCTGTTCCTAAACGGACGCCTGTAGCCTCAGTCTCCCCCTCCAAAAAGCCTTCCTCCTCCTCCTCCTCTCCCCTGTACTCTGGTAACAGGCCCAGCTCAGGGGGTCACACCCCCAGCACCCCAACAGGAGGCCAGCCCAGGGCCCGGGTGAGTATGGACTCATGTCAGACCCATGCCAAATATCTGGTTGACCAGAAATGGGCCCACATAGAGCATTTATGTTCTTGAAAATGCTTTGTTCGTTTTTTAAAGAGGAACATACCCTTCTGATGTGACCGTCTTTTTTTTTTTTTTTAAAGCAAAGACATTCTTTTTCCAGGACTCTTTTTGTAAAGAACCAGTTCTGGAATACAGACCGGGACATTGGAGGTCAGAAAAACAGTAATTGGCAGATGCATATTTTAGCTCTTGTGTCTTTTCCTGCTTCCTGCCAAGCTTCTATAGAGTTGGCACCAGCTGGTTGGCATGGGTGTGCATAAGGCCTTACTGTTTTAACCATGCCATACTAACACACACTAACACCTGCCCCCAGCCCCTGCCTTTACACCGCTTTTTAAAATACCAATATCGGGCTTTTAGGGATTAGTAGAAAGGTGTAGGTATTGATTCTGTACATGTTTATTGTGGATATTTGATCCTGGAAGCTAAAACAAGAGCCATCGATAGGATGTTACATGGAAATCAGCTGGGTCCTATCTGTGACCATGGCAATGACATTATGCATTAACACCTTCTTAGAAACAGTCTGTTCTGTGTGTGTGTGTGTGTGTGTGTGTGTGTGCGTGCGTGCGTGCATGCGTGCATGTGTTTGTGTCAGATTGTTACTTATGCATACACAGATCTCACAGAGTAATTGTAAATAAATGTCACCTCTGTGTCTGTAGAACACTTAGTTAATTGGATGGTGCTATGTTTATCTCACCTGTGTAAAGGTCCTTCCACTAAGAGTAACCATGCTGGCTCAACAGATGGACTTAATTTTCCTCTTACAGGCACAAAATGGAGGCCTTTTGCATCTATGTTCATGTCCCTCGTGCTACTTGTAATGAGCCAGTATGATGAGAATAGGAAAATAGGAATAAACAAACAAACAAAGTGTAGTTTTCCTTTTAACATGTATGTAGGGTCGATGTACCCGGACTTTAACATCATATCATGTCAATCCCACCCAGATTAATCATACTCACTGATTAATACAAATGTTATTTAAATTATTATTATTGTTTTGTTCCTTGGTTGTAATGATGGTGGAAGTAACAGCAAACCTGTATGACTAATACGTAGAGACGTGTGTCTAATTTGTTTCAGGTCGCCAGGGCAGGAGGGGACAAACCGCTGGGTGCTGCCACCAGAATACCTGGTAAGTGCCCTCTCCCAGAGACCTCACCAGTCAACAACAGACATACTGCTAACAAGCTGCATGTGCCCATATTATTTTTGTGTGGACCTATCCAAGTTTATTGCTGGTCGTATTGCACATGCTGTACATGAAGACAAATAAACATTCACAGAAGTAAACAGAACAAGCAACGAAAGTATGGACATTTTTCAAACTGTCAAGATAAATCTCTGTGGATATTGTTTGACAATGAATTTTAAAATCTCCGGGATATGGCAGGCATGACAGAGCACTCTTACTGTAAATTAGGTACTGATGACCATACAATAATGTCAATATTTATATGAGTGTCTATTGGGTTGTTATAATGCTTCTTTACTTGATACAATGCCCATTATGCAAACAGTTGAGCAAACAAAAAAAGTTATCTGGGCTACAATGTAATTCTACCAATGTAACGTTCCAAAATACTAAAGCTTATGGAACTGTGATACAGGTTTCGTTGTGACTTAAGGAACCGTTTAGGATCGTGGATTGAGTGGAATCAATTTCATTCCGTTGAAATCATCTTAAAGTGCAATGCAAACCTTGGCTACATGACGAGGATCTCTTACCATTGGCTAAAGGAGATCCCCTTCTTTTCCATACCCTTTCACATTAAGCCTCAACTCCACGTCTGCATGATCATAACTCCTTTCCCTCTCTGTATCTAACTTGGTCTCTGAACATCCCTACCTGTGGAAAACAGGCGAGTTAGTCGTTGATCCTGGAACTCCTTTGCCAATCAGGGCCAGCTCCACTCCAGAGCCAGCCGCTGGTTGCCAGTGGTTCACACATGGATGTTAGTTGCGTAACCGCATGCTAGGTTGTCATCCATTGAATGCTTTAGCATTTTCACTAAAAATCCCTAAGAGCTAGTGTAGTTCGAAACCCTGTGACCCTTTCAAGTTGTGTAGAAGCATGCCAACCACTGTACTAAACATATAAGGGTCACTTACCAGATCCAGTACAAGTTGCAGCATGTCAACTTGCCACAAGTTATGTCACAAGCATCTAGTATATTTTCCTAACATTGCGGCTCTGACATAACCTAACATAACATAACATCTGGGAGTGGCCTGGACTGCCTGTTCTGAGTATATAAGACCCATAGTGCTGAGAACCATGGAGTCACTGCTTACCAGTGGCCCCTGGCCAGTGTCTCATGTGTGCTGCTCTGATTTGTAACACACAGCTGTTGCAAGAATGGATCAGCGGAAACCAGGACCTCCCCAGTTTGAGAGAGGTAACGGCAATGTGGAGAAGAGTAAATGGCATACAATCAAACAGGAAACACAGCACAAAATATCTGTGAATGTGATGCACCACCAAGGGCCAGTGCGGTGTCTTTTTTTTTTTTTTCGTTTTTCTAAAAGGGATTTATTAGATCCTCAGTCCTCAAATACTGCTTTTTAAGTAGTTACTCCAAGTGTGCTTCCCTGTCACATTCACCAAATTACATGAGTTGCATACATTAGGGTAGCCGTCTTTTGATATATCAGCTACAAAAAAAATAATTAAAACCACCAGTTTTGGAATAAAAGATAGATTCATGAAGTGGAAAAAATCAATTCAACAGACTTATTTGCTTATGAACTACATTTCCCAAGATGCATTTCCCTCTGCTTCAGCTGACTCTCCCAGGACTCCTGACCGAAGTGGCTACAGTAGCCCGGCCACGCCCAAATCCCCATCCAGCCGCTCCAGCACCCCGGGGCACCAGGTGAAGAAGGTGGCTGTGGTCCGCACCCCTCCCAAATCCCCAGGGTCCCGCCGCACTCCCATCGCCCCTGTGGCACCCATGCCTGACCTTAAGAACGTCAGGTCCAAGATTGGTTCCACGGAGAACATCAGGCACCAGCCTGGGGGAGGCAAGGTGAGAACTCTGAGGGGACACACCAGCTTTTTCTCGACCCAAAGACACAGTTTCCCCAACATTCAAAATTTCCTTCAGGATTAATTAATTAATTGATTAATTGTGTGTATATGTATGTGTGTTTGTGTCTGTTTATCTATCTGTCTGTCTGTCTGTCTGTCTGTCTATCTATCTATCTATCTATCTATCTATCTATCTATCTAGATACAGTAAACCCATCATGAATTCTTTTTTTTCACTCCTTTTTTCCCCCCACTACATCACACAGTGTGCATGAGGACAAGTATGTTGGAGGTTTGCCTGACAATTCTGCATTTGTTTTTTATTTGCCCTGTTTTTGCTCGCCCCTGCTGTGGCTGTGTACATCACAGGCATCCAGGACATGACTAAGCCGCTACTTCCCAGGGGAGGCCAAGCATGGCACAAACAACTGACACAAACAACTGACCGAGACGCTGGCACTCCATGTCTCTTATTGGTTCCTGGTATTCCTGGTATTCTCTCTAGTTCGTATGTGTCTGATTGGCTAAGCAGAGATAGAGAGAGACGGTTGGGAAGAGATGAGCGGTTGCTGAATGCATCTCACATGCTGTGTCAGTGGGCCTTTTTCAAAGAAATACAAGAGAGATGTTTATTCATTTAAAGACCTTCACAAGGACGGATGATTTATTGATGTGCTCTTCCAGCAACTCATGTAAGGCTTTCAGAGATATGGCAGAGCAAACAGCTCACTCCTAACTGCTGTTAGTTTGCAAAATGGTTCCCTGTCAGCACAATGTACTCAGTAGCTTTGACAGATGCTTTCATAATACAATTTGCAGTGATGCATTTAGCCTACAACACGAATCAATGCATCATGTAGATTGATAGTTTGATTTTGGATCGATACAGTCCACTAGACTTTATTGGAGATTAAAAACAAGGCAAGATAAGGCTAAGAATTAAAGACATACCGGTATATGTTCACCAAGTGACTGAGAAATGAATCACTTTGTGCAGCTGTGCCAAAATGAGCTGTGGTTGTAGGAATATTTGATTCTCATATTTTAAACTCTTCCTAGACTACTAGAGCCACTCTAGTTTAATTTAGATAGGAATTGATGTTCTGATACAAACACATTCAGAAATTCACTCAGTGTAAGGGCATGAAGAACAGCAAGCACATTTTGGTGATCATGACGTTGGCCATGTTGATTATTCAAGTCAACTGGATAAACACATGTACTTTCCTTACAGGTTGTGGAAGAAAATGGACTGAACTGTTTGGGACTTTTCTGCCCAGTGTGTGTGCCATGTGTTGGCTTGTTTTCTTGGATTCCTCATTTCTTCCATTTCACAAAAGGCAAGAAGCCCCAGTACACGGAGGAAACCATAACAATATTACCTTCGTTTGTTTCAGGTGAAAATAGAGGAAAAGAAGATTGATGTGAGCAACGTCCAGGCGAAGTGTGGCTCCAAAGACAACATTAAACATACCCCAGGCGGGGGCAATGTGAGTGTGTGAGATTATGATGGTGGTGACACATCTTGTCACCACTCCAACTAAACTACCATTTCCACTTTTTCTCCTCATTTCCCTTTGATTTCTTTGTCATTTCCTTTGTTTTTGCCCTGAAAAGTGCAGGCTGTGACTTGCACTGAAGCGTCACAATGTGGGAGGTTAACATTATTCTTTTTCCTTCTTTCTTTTGTTTGTTTTGTTTCTTTCTGTCTGTCTGTTTCTGTGCACCCTTTCTTCCTCTGGCTCCTGCAGGTGCAAATAGTTCACAAGAAGGTGGATTTTTCTAATGTTAAGGCTAGGTGTGGCTCCAAAGACAATATGAAGCATGTTCCTGGCGGTGGTAATGTGAGTAACCCAACAGGAGGAACCCATTGGCTGGAGCTGAGTCTCACAGCCCAGCAGCTGAATCCACACAGAGAGAAACTGGGAGTCTGTGGCAGCAGACAGCAGAGTCCACACCGGATTCTCTGTCTTATTGCTGGCGTCTTAAAGGATTTCATGTAGCTGTCTCCACATTTGGGGATGCTAATGGAAAGTAGCAAGCCAAGTTGATGGGGACGTTTATGGAAAATTTTCAGAAATGACCTGCTGGCTTCAGCTACATACATTTTGCCTCTAACTCTTGGATTCTCTAGGTGATCTATACTGGCAGTCTTTTAATACTTGACTTACTTTCAGTCCATCTGGACATGTAAAGGAAATGTACATATTATCCTTTCAGTGATGGAAAAAGACATGGTCTGCGGTAACTCCTGCGGCCTCCTCTCTTTCTGTGGATTCAGCTGAAACAGTAACAAACAGACGTGGCTAGAACTTTAGGGGAGAAGACATCACAGCCTCCCTCTGTTCTTTAGCCAGGCAATATTTATTTAGAGTATTGTATTGCTTATATAGCTGGTTCATCAGCACATACTGATTATTAGTTTTAGATGTTTCTCAGTAAATTATCTAAAGAAACTGATTATTATGAGGGTAGTTGCATTAACATTAATATGAGTACATTCCAGTCAAAATATCTTTGAACTATCTTTGAACTTTTAACTGGATTTTGAGTGTTACTTGAGTGTTGAGTGCCAATACTACTTTAACTAGTTTCTTTCTTTTTTTTTAAAGTATATTTTTGGGGCTTTTTTGCCTTTATTTGGACAGGACAGTGGAGAGTGAGACAAGAAGCAAGCGGGAGAGAGAGGGGTGGGATCGGGAAATGATCGCAGGTCGGACTCGAACGGTACGGGCGCTACTCGTATATGGTACGGGCGCTGTTGCCTGCCGCGCCACAGCACCCCCCCTACTTTCTAACTAGTTTCTGAATTAAATATTCACACCAGTGCATTAATACTAGCCAAATAAATTGTACAGGTAATGATAGATTAGCATACATTTGTTTTAAAGCATATACTCTGAGATTAGCATTAATTTAGCTATTTTTCTGTGAAATAACAAGACACAGAACATTTGTTTTAACTAGATTCTTAAATATTTAATTTGCATTGAAATTAGGGGATGGATGTATTGGAAATGAGCTGAGAAGAATATGTCAACGCTTCATTCGCTTCCCAGTCTCAATTAATGCTATTACCGTCACTATCAATTTGTTCCACTCTTGGAGAAGAAGAATATCTTAACGAATGAAATTGTAGTCATAAGATGACATGAGTCTTTTAAGCCAAGTTACCATCAGTAAGTCTCCTTGGCTGGGTTTTATTAGACTATATTATATGACCTTAGAGTTCCTTTTGAAGGAAATTAATAAAAAAAAAACATTAAAGGATAATTCCGGTGTGATTTTGACCTAAAGTGTGTTGAAACATGATACCGAGTGTGAATGTATGTCTCATAGCTCACCTCGGCTTGTCCCCTACACTCAGAAATCTGGCGCTGGTTAGCCAATGCTACCAACACAGTGTTTCGTTGTGGTGCCTCGGGCATCGGCCTAGCCATGCAAATTTTACACCATTTACGAGGCTCAAAGTAGCTCCATACTTCATTGGTAGACTTCCGAGGGCCTTGACATTTAAAACGAGACATAGAGAACTTTGAAAAAGCACTGGTAGTTTATTTACAAGACGATTGCCTCGGGCATCGGCCTAGCCATGCAAATTTTACACCATTTACGAGGCTCAAAGTAGCTCCATACTTCATTGGTAGACTTCCGAGGGCCTTGACATTTAAAACGAGACATAGAGAACTTTGAAAAAGCACTGGTAGTTTATTTACAAGACGATTTATACAGACAGTACCTTAAGGAATTTTACCGTTCGACGCCATCTTGAATTTAGTCACGATAAGTCGAGCGACGAGTACGAACGAACAAGTATGAAAAGGGATCAGATTCCAAAAATAATTCTGTGAAAATGCTTGGATTTCAGTTGCTGCTACTGGAAGCAACTGAATCCATGCATTTCCACTGAATTATTTTTGGAATCTGATCCCTTATCATACCTTATCAGACATACGTTCACACTCGGTATCATGTTTCAACACAATTTAGGTCAATATCATACCGGAATTCTCCTTTAACAAAACATTAACTTCCTCTTACCAAGGCACTTCCATTTTGCAATTTAGTTGCTCTGCTAATGTTATGAGGAAAAAAGTTGTTATTAGCATTACATGTCATGTCGCATTTCAGACTTATTCGTTGCTCAAATTACATTACTTATTGGATAAGGTTAGATTCGATTCAACTTTATTTTCATTGTGCAGAGTACAAGTACAGAGATAATGAAATGCAGTTTGCGTCTAACCAGAGGTGCAAAAAAGCAGAAAAGTGCAATGTTATATACACAGTATAGGCAGGTGGTGCATAAAGAGTGTAAGATATATAGTGCAGTGTAGACAATAGCATACAGTTAAGAAGGTGGAATGGCTTACAGTAATATAAATTAACAATAAATATGTGCAGTGTATTATTATTATTATTATTATTATTATTATACTGGATTGTAAATCAGAACTAAGGAACAGATGGTTCATGATTTGCTAATTTATTTAGAGATCTGCCGTAAAAGGACTGGCCACAGCTGTTAGATCTATCCCATAGTTTGAAGTCTATCCTTGTAAAAAGAATTCAAATGTTTTAAAGCATTCAAAGAGGGTGCTGCTCAGTCCACTTACCGATCGACTGGTTTTGGTGTTGCCCCATGTAGAGAAAAATCAATAAAGGTTCCACACAATCGAACGTATTAGATTTGATTACCATCCTGCAAACTGATCAATTGAAGTAAGCAACTCTAGGTCAGTTGCTGGTGAAATGCCAGCCCTCCTCTTCACCCCTCAAGCCAATGGTTTAACCCATCTCATTGAATCCCAATAGAGGGTTCTTTGACAACGTGCACACTTAACCTTCTTTGACCTTTCCAACCCTCAGGGAAGAACATTTATGATCGGACAATAGTAGACTGCTATGTTCAAGCAAAAATGCCCTCTCTTTGCCATTTGCCAATCAGAAGACTTTTCTTTCTGCCATTGTCCAATCACTGTTGCGCTTTAAGGGCTCAGGTTTTTAAAAAGCTTAACTGTTATGACGAGACTTCAATTAGGCTTAATTTTCTGAGCGCAGCATTAGCAGTCAGGGCCACTGAAATCTTAGCAGCCACTGAAATCTCTGTAACATCTCTGTAGCATTAGCATTTTTGCTCTCACATCACCAGTAGCAAACTGATGACAACACGTCTAAGATTTGCCTAAATAGCAAAATTGCTTGGAAAGGCTTGTTTAAAACCACTTGGCTAATCTGAATGGGGTGACACCTGAGCCTAGATTGACCATAGGACTTAGAAATGACAGCAATCCTAAAAGCTTTAAAACTCTGGCATTCCTACTGTAGAACATTCTGGATGAACAGCTGTACAGCCCTGGTGTCTTTGGTCAGCTAGCTCCATTCAAGACTGTTGGCAAACTCTTGAGACCAATCATAATCCTCTGAAACAGCCTTCTTTCCTAGTTCCTTGTGTCGGTGGCCACTGATCTACACTGGATAATTGAAGGTTGAACAGCCTTCAGAGTGGCTACCCTGTGTTTTGAATTTAAATGATTTCCAGTGATGGACAGGGCGCAAGGAAAGGAAGTTATTTTAGAGTGGTCAGATGATCTCTTGCATGGGTAAAGGGCAATGCATTCTCAGAGATGTCTCTGCTATGATGATGCCCCCAAGTCTGCCTGTCTGAAAAGCCAAGAAGATATGAAGAAGACATTCAAGTGGCATTTAGTTGTTTTCAGTGGTGGTACCAAGAAACGGTTTCTGATAAGAGTGAGATGATTTCTAGGCTGACTTTCTAACTCAAACCCACTATGCCAACACAATTCCTTTCATAAATTCATGCTATGTACTTCTTCCTATCATCTTAACTGAAAGTATACAGTTTTTTTTTTTTTCATTTACCCAGTGTTAGTTAGAGTTGGTTTAATCCCTGAACTGCATGAAATGTATAGGAAGTAAATGGCTGGACCACCTGATGTCTCAGTATGTGAATGTGTGCGTGTGTGAGGATGACCAGGTTCCTGACGACCCCTGGGAGTATGCGTATGTGTGTGCTGATCAGTGTAGGAGTTTTTTTCCTTTTCTCTTCTGTCTGTGTTTATGTGTTAGCTGTTGTTCTAAGGGATTACTTAGAGAATGCACTTAACATTCTCACAAACCTCTTCCCTTTTCCTAAACCCAACAAATTTAACTATGGAACTTGTGCAGTGGGCTTTATTTAATCCCAACCATCTCTAGCTCTGAAACAATACACATACCAGAACAAATAGTGACTTATTGTCAATAGGACTTGTGTTATAGGATGAAACGGGACCGCCAGGGTAAACAAGTTCAAGTTGGCAGCCAGTGCTTTGTTGCATTGTTGAAGCAGTTTAATCAAAGGTTGCGAAAACTTAAGCAACTGAAAATCTAGAGCCAGAATCTGTGCTGGCCAAGTGCTTGGATTGTTGGATAATCACATCATTCTGCACATGGGTCTATTGCACTCAGATCCATCGTTCTGCTGATGACAAAAAATGAGCTGAGCTTTGATAATAAGACTGCATTCTGGCATGCTGGGATTGTTGAGTCTTGGTGATGGAGCGAGCTGGTACACTCTCACAGTCACACTCCCAGCTACAAACACATACACATGCACAAACACACACACATTCTGTGGAGGATGGCTGAGAGAAATCACTGCAGTGGCAATGCTGACACCAGCACTCTGTCTTACTGCAGCAAACCACACTCATGATAGGCTTTCTGCCTGAGCATATGCATGTGTGAGTGTATGTGTGTGTGACTTTGTGTGTGTGTGTGTGTGTGTGTGCATGTTCTTGGACAGCCTATTGTTCTGCCTTGCGCAGTCAGCAGGGAGGCATTTGCCCCTCTGTTGTGAAACTGAACTAGTTGGCGGAGGAACTGCCAAACGCTGAATGGCTATGTGAGTGGACTACACAATGACTTCATTCTCCTTCACCCTTCTCCCTTTATCCTCACGTAACTTTCCCTTTTTAATGACCTCTTCATTTCCCCTCATCTTTATACCTGTACTGCTCTCTCCTCCCCTCAAAGGCCTGTCTCTTCCTGTATGAGAAGTGACTGCTTCAGTAGCTGGATGGCCTTGGTGCAGTCCTGCATGTGTCTTCTCCCTGCTCTGGACTCCCCTGAGCTGGAGGTCTGCCTGCCTTGCTGGATTTCCTGGCTCTGCTGAGGCTCAGCCAGTGTCCCCTTGTGGATGGGATGGACTGGGGTGTGTGTGTGTGTGTGCCTCCCCTGTCGTCTCTGACCATTTCTCCTGTCTCTTTCTCTCTCTCTCTCCTCCCTCTCCCGCTGTGTCCAGATCCAGATCGTACACAAAAAGATCGACCTGAGCAACGTGCAGTCCAAGTGTGGCTCCAAGGCTAACATCCACCACAAGCCAGGTACGTTTGTGACTATGTGTATAGTAATAGTCCTACTGCTAAGCTGTAAGTCTGTGTGTTTTTGTGGACGTTTCTCTATGTAGTGTACCATAATTCTATCTACAGACTCGTATGCAAAAAACTGACTGACCTGTGAAACTCTGGGATTGCTTGAGCTTGATTCCTCATAGCAACAGCACACATGTGGTCAGGAAGCTCTAGGGGGCGCCAAATTCATTATTATCATATCAGTGCTGTGCAATTAGTCTTGGGTACCAATTTCAACACAAACTCATTTTTTGCATTTGAAATTTTTTGGATGTTTATCTTGGGCAAGCCATATCAGGCATTAATTAAAGCCCATTAATCAAATAAAAGGACAGTGTTTGAATACCTGTGTCCCTTTGGTGGTCCTCTGTGGAATGCTCTGAAACTTGTCTTGGCAAGATGTTGAACTCTGTCTGGGTGCAGGTGGTGGGAGAGTGGAGATCAGGTCTGAGAAGCTGGAGTTCAAGGGCCAGTCCAAGGTCGGCTCCCTGGAGAACATAGGACACACACCTGGAGGAGGGCAGAGGAAGGTAACCAAGCTCTTACCTCTCATGTCTGGACTCCAGCAATGTTTTTATACTTCTGTAGAATTCATTCAATGAGAAATGTAATGGATAATTGAAGACCATTTTTTAAACAAAAATGCATCACACATTTATAATAAATTGGTAAAATAAATACAAACGTAGAGGCACACTCAACATTTCATTTCTTAATAAAATGTCCATAATACACCAAATCTTGGTGGATGGTGTTTCACTCCCTTTTCAAATGAAATCACGCTTGAAAAGTCACAGGTGCTTTATGGAATCACCTGAAGTGGTCTTGTGGAGTGATCTGCTTGCACATGGTGTGATTGCACTCTTCTGGCTTGGTCCCTGTACACAGCTGTAGGGCTGCACAATGATCGCAATCGCAATATGAACCACTGCAATTATCTAATCGCCAAAGGCTACAAACAATCATGCACAGTTAACCTTGTCACATTTATGATTTTTATATTCTTGTCATCTTCCATGTCTGATCGGTGAGCATACCTAATGAGTGAGAAGCACAGCACTTGGTGATTGGTGAGATTCCCAGTCAATCAGGAGTGTTGTGCTTCTCATACACTAGGCATGCTCACCAATCAGAAGTGGCACAACTTAAAGAGACATTTGGAATATTGAACTGAACCAATTCATTCACATTAAAAAATCATATCGGAATCACAATATCTCTCAGAAGAATTGCAATTCCATATTTCCCCCAAATGGTGCAGTCCTACACAGCTTTGCTACCGCATCCAGCACCTTGCCTCATCTCTGACTGATCCGTGTCAATCGACTGCTCGCAACAGCTTCTCTATTCACTAGTGTTTCACCACTGAGTTACTCATTAGGATAAAGGAGATAAACATTTTCAAAAGCATTACGTTTATATTGTGTTAATCAGTTAAAAAAAACGAATGCAGACGTTGAGTGTGCTGTGACTGCAATTAAAGCCAAGTGCTGTCTTGCACCCTCATTATTTAACATAAGTGTTGTCTGTGTAAGAGAAACCTATTACTGCTGTTCAAAAGATTGTCGAAGCAGTGCGCACATCACACCGTGTAGGTGCTTGACCCAAGGCAGTGCAATATGAAATAGTGTAGAAGTCCACACACTAGCTCCCTTTTAATGTAACTATAGTGTTCTATACTTTTTCCATATTACACAATTACGGCTTTAATATCTGAAATCTCATACTCATATTCATATAGATTGATAGCCAATTCAAGCAGACAGGATTGTACACACTGCATGCACACATGTACACGCACACACATGTAAGTAAGTATAAGTATATATACTCTTTTGAACCCGTGAGGGAAATTTGGTCTCTGCATTTATCCCAATCCGTGAATTAGTGAAACACACACAGCACACAGTGTACACACAGTGAGGTGAAGCACAAACTAACCAGGAGCAGTGAGCTGCCTGCTACAGCGGCGCTTGGGGAGCAGTAAGGAGTTAGGTGCCTTGCGCAAGGGCACTTCAGCCGTGGATGTGGGCATGGGAGAGCAGTGCTCAACCACTTCTTCCGCCCACATTTTTCTTACTGGTCGGGGATCGAACTGGCAATCCTCCGGTTACAAGCCCCGAAGCCCTAACCAGTAGGCCACGGCTGCCTACACATGTACACACACACGCACACGGATGCACACACACACTGAGAGAGAATAGCAGACAGGCCTGAGTGAGCAGACGGCTGAGGGCAGACAGGAGCACAGTAGGAAGGCTGCCTCGCCTCTCGACTTCCTTTCTCTTCTCCTTCAACCAGCATGAGTGGCATCACAATCCCCCTCTCTCTCTCTCTCTCTCTCTCTCTCTCTCTCTCTCTTTCTGTCACGTGTTTTGTTTCCTCTCTCACATGTCTTCACCCACTATCTCCGTCTCACTGTTTTTCCAGTCCCCCTCACCCTTTCCCATTTAATCAGTGTGGCATGTCATTCCTAGCATAGCAAAAGCATACTAACCTTCCTTTCAGTCTTACCTGTCTGTCACGTCTTAACCACAGAGGCCTCATGGGCAGGACATTTTAGTTTCTCAATCAAGCATTTTAACAGAGATCTTAGATAGTACTGTACATGTCTTGGCACCAAAAACGTGGCCGAGTCAGGAGAACATGATCTCCTCAAACAGGATCTGGCCGGCTCATATGTGGTCATAGCCGTCACCCTCGCCGATGAGCTCATCTCTATAGTTAAAACCAGCGCTGCTGTTCGCTCTTTGTCATCTTTTATGCGATTTATGTTCCCTCTCTATGTCTTTCAGCAAAACAGTGAATGTTCTTTACCCTACTCTGCCTATTCGTGGCATTTCCCATCTTATATGTTCCACCTCGGATGTAAGGTTTCTGCTTCCTTTGTATTGTGATTTATTAATATTGTTCTCCTGGGGTGACTGCCCCCCCACCACCACCACCATCACTCCATCCCTCCTGTCCACCTGTAGAAGGAGAAGGGGAGGGAGCCAGAGGGAGGAGCCACAGAGGCCTCCTCCAATGGGAACGTTCCCAGCTCAGACGGCTCAGGGCTCTCCTCCAGTGGGAACGCTTTGAGCGCAGACCTTTGTGACAACACAGAGGCTGAGGCAGCGCTGCCCTCTGCCCCCGCACCACTAGAGGGCGCTGAGCTGGCAGGGCTGCAGGCCTCCAGTGAGTAGCTGCCTGTTTCTCAGCATAACACAAACACCAGTAGGCTTACAAACATTCCCAGACAGCAGGCTCAAGTCTCAGGCGTGACTGACACTGGGACAGATGAATGAGCGAACGGATGAATGACTGAATGAATGGATGGATGAATGACTGAATGAGAATACACCAATGCATACCGCTATAAGATACATTCCAAAAAACAATTTTGCACAGTTAACAGTGAGGTTATGGTGAAGAATGAGAACATGTTTACATGTGTTTTCTATGTGGGTAAATGTTTTACTTAAAACATTTTAAAGGAGAGTTGCATTATGACAGATTAAACCAGAAAGGAAAAATGTGTACAATTTCAAACACCAGAGGGCGCGCATACTCTGATATCCACTCCACCGCACCTGCTGGTTCAGGGTGCGTTGCCATGGTTTTATACCTTGCATACACATTTCGGATCGGGTCTAACCTTTCTTTTACTGTCTATGGGTCTACTAAGCATGTCTCAAATTCTTCAATTATACATCAAAAAGACGAGATCAAAGTGAATGTATAGCTTTGACCGCAGTCATTGGAGATGCTGGATAATAACAAACGAATCTTATCTTTTTGTATTATTTATCTGGCGCTTTTGTTGCAAGGACATTCTGGAACAACATGGGGTAACTCACTGTAGTAAATAGACCTTACAATGGGCGATGCCATTCTCAAACTTTGACCTGAGGACCGGCCGGTTATGTCAGACTTGGGTCGCCCCCTGGCCCATATTTTGAGAAACACTATTAAACTATGAAGTAAGGTAGGCTATGTCAGTGGCATGTAAATAAGATAAAGGTGCTTGTCATAATATGCCTTTCCCCCCAATAATTTCGACCCTTGAAGGTATCATTGCTGCTACTGAAACAAATAAATGTAGGCTTATCCCTATATTCTTTCAGGTTCCAATTATCTGCATTTAGAAATAGTGCTAGCCCTATATGCTTTGAGCCAATGGCATCTAGTTTTGCAAGGCACAGCTAATTAAGACTTGTAGAAGTTTATCACAGCAAATGTACAGCTATGCACTAAAGCCTTCCCTTCCTCACTGCAGATTGAATCCCACAAAGTGAATTTCCGTGATGGGGCGAAAGCAAGAACCGACCACGGAGCGGACATCGTCTGTAAGTCAGCTGACCTCTCCATGGACGGCTCCCCCCGTCGCCTCAGCAACGTCTCTTCCTCCGGTAGCATCAACATGACGGACCCGCAGCTGTCCTCACTAGCGGAGCAGGTGTCCGCCTCCCTCGCCAAACAAGGCCTGTGATTTCTTCAGCCATAACGGATGCGATGAAGGGAGCACGCGATTTTCTGCAGAAAGATACAAATAATGCAACTACACCTCCCATTCCGTCCTGCAAAAAGTAAATTACCCCTTAAATAGGGCAGCCTATCTGTGTGATCAGTCCGTTATGATAAAATGTTGCTTTCTGGGAAATGACTGATAGGCCTACTTTTTTAAACGAAGTGTCATTATTGCAACTTTCATTGTTATTCCAAATGATAAAAACAGATGTCGGTCTAGGAAACCCCGATTGAACAAAAAAAAGTCAGTTCCCCGGGTCTCTTCCACTACTGTCTATATATGTTGCCTTATTGTGAATGTTTTAGTAGCTTAATAATGTCATGTTTAAACTTTTAATGTCGACAGATCACAAGGGGGTAATCGATTTGTCCAAATAAAATTAAGCTGTTGACGAAATGACAACGTGTATTCAAACTGACAACCATTCCAGATTAGGGCATCTGTTGACATATATTGTGGTTCTTGGAGGTTAGTTGTCTTTAGGCTACATGTTAAGAGGGCGAAAATATTGTAAACAGTTCATTATTGTCCTCAGTTTATTAAAACAGGGTTAAGTGCCAAATTGCATCGTTATCATCTACATGTTATGACTGAAACACAGGCACACACTGGGAAGAAATAAGTCTCATCATTCACAGGCCTGAAATCTCTTAATTATAGGCCTATTTTTCGTTTTCTCAGTGCAAAACAAGGATGTTTCTTGAAACTTCGTGAAGAATTGTCCAAAGTAATTTTGCACATGGCACGACGTGCGCTTGCCTATAATAAAAACTTTAGCTGGCTCTCAAAACTAAAACATATTTGCAATCAGCATATACATTGCTTTACAGCGTATTTCAGAAAATACTTTAGGTCTGAAAGAGCACAGCTACAATATGGCTGTTTTAACGTAAGTAAAAGTGGATGCCAGTTTAATTTTGGAGTGAGGTAGGCCTAACTGGTGTTTCACGGTCAGTGAATTCACATGAATTATGAAGTTAATCGATGCTTTGACTATCCTGCAGAATATTCAGAGAGAACCCGAGTTGGACTTGTTTGGGTTGGTCCCTGTGCTTCGCAAAATTAACGAATTTAGAATGATTAACGCCATTAAATACCCCCCGCATTTTACGCTTTACCAAAAAGACATTAGCAGAAATTTGGGCACCCTAAGTGTTGGCACCTGTATGCGAGGCGTTTGTCTCAAAAGCAATGTATGGTATAAAAGTGCCTGCCCACCGTTGTTATGCCATCGACATTACTCCGCCGTGGATACACTTATGCATAAAATAACTTGAATGAAACAGTTGTTCCAAAACGGGATGACCGAGAGAGCGTTTTAGTAATAAGGTGAAAGTGATCTTTTTGCATTGAAAGTCATTTACGTCACATCAACTCTGTCGATATTCATACAGCTTCTCCCAGCATGGCGTAAATTAAATTTTAGAAAAATGGCCAACATCAGGTTGCGACCGCTTTAAACCCCTGTACACACCTGTCTAGACACATTTCTGAGCTTCATATCAAAAACTAAATACACATTTTAAGTTAAAAAAAAGAAAGAAACATTAAGCGAATCTAAGCTTGTTTTGCGCACTTTTCCTCCCTTACTAGTAGTCCGTGAATGTGAGATGTAACCGCTATTCAAGAAAAGAATGCATCAGTTGTTGGCAAATCTTCCTATTATTTATTTTGTAGTTAGGCTACTTCTTTTCCTTAAAAATTCCTTAACGCACCTAGTCTTTACACTGTTTTCTCATACACTGTTACACGTCTGAGATGGGTTATAATAACGTTCTAACCAGAAAAAAAGCGTCTGAAGTGGAATGTGAAATAACGCAAACACGCGAGGCTTCATGGAGCGCAACTTTATGTTGCCCGTCACTGTGTAAAGGCCTTTTGAAGAATTGCCATATATCCATACCATGTCAAGAGTGAGTGTTTAGTTGTGCTAACCTGGACCCAATTCAGTCACCCTTGCGTGCTGATCTGTGCGCAACGAAGCGCTTCAGCATTCCTTTCAGTATATGGCGAGCTCTCCATTACCCGCATGGACTTGGGGGGTGGGACTGGACCTAAACAATCTAAATAAGGGTTGATAATCTATATGATTGAGAATACAGTGGTGGAAGTATATTGTAGCCTAAGTGCAAGGCGTGGCATGCACCAAACGGTCGAGTTCTAGAGAACGGGAAAACTGGAGAAAGAAATCGCGTTTTACACACTAAAATAGTCGGAGCCCGCCAGATGTTTTAATACAATAAGTTATAAGTTGCTGTCCAGAGCCTTGTGATCGTGCTGATTGATGCGGTATGGAAAGCTGGTTCCTTAAGTCGCCGAGTGACTACTCCTGACGGTACATGTGCGAACTCCTACTGTGTGTAGAAGTGTTGTCATTTTTCCTTGCGGTCCTTATTTCTGCCTTTCCATTCATTGCAGTTATAGCCTACCTTCTAGCTTGACAGTCGTGATTGTCTATGTAATGTGAGTTTTATTATTATGAATTGGTTTACACTGATACTTGTTGCTGTAAACGTGAATTTGAAAATAAAAGTCGGTATTCAACAGCCAGTTTTTTTTGTCTTCATTTGTTAAACAAACGTGAACCAACTCCAGATGACATCTTCATAGTTAGCCTACTCTGAAGGCAGTTGGGGTAAGCTTGTAGTTTCACTATCGGCCACTATTTAGACCAGACCATGGTTTGTTAATGGAAGAGACACACCACACTGTTAATACAATATAATTCACTTTAATTTTGAGATACACAAATGTTGCCATCCCGTCTTTGCCAATTATTCATAAACATGTTTTAGCCTCTGCATAAAGAAAAAGTTAAATATTTGTGTCTTCTCCCTATACAATCAGGACAGCTACAGCCTGAACATCAAACACAGTAAAGAATCAAACGAGGTATTTACAAAATATACTCTTTTTTTGTACAAACTATTACATGCTAAAGGATATACCAGACGCACCCATCCCCATTCACCACGTTGGATATTCAAAGTATGAAAATAACCCACACAATACAATATTGGCTTTTCAACGCTAAGTCAAACCCTATTGTACATCAAACCTGCCAAGTGGGATTTAAGATTCCCAGCCAGCAGGGACAGAAAAGCGTAATTGATTATAATGACAAACTTGGGATAGGGGCACATAAACGGCATGGTAGTCGGAGGCTTTTACAAACACCATCCGGACTGACAATCAGACGTCCTTCAGGATTTTTGCTGTCTGCTGTTCCAGACAATCCACCGGGCTAAGGATCCACGAGCATCACCCGGATTCTCTCAATCCAGAGACAGATAAATGGGCATAACGGGACTGATCGGTGCAGATATGAGCGTTCTGCAAGAGGGGGGGGGGGGGGGAGAACTTAACAGGAAGTAACGGTCCACTATTGAATATGATACATTCGTTTGTATTAACGTGAACGAGCCACAGATAACTATCCAATGATATGAAACTAAAACTAAGGAGTTGAGCACGACGCTTTGGGGGAGTGATTGCAAGCGTTACATACGAACTTGGCACATACAATCAGGCGCGCTACAGCCCGTCATATTCGGCCAGAGGGACAGGCCGAGAGCAGGATTAGACAACGGCGAGGGGAAGGGTTTTGTCTCACCTGGGGCCAACAGAAGACTACAGACAATCCATTCAATGTCTTTCTAAACGTCTAAAGGGAATAGTGGGCATCTACATCAATGGTGACAAACACACACTTTATGTCACCAAGAGACATTCTATACCCAAAAGTGATTCCTTGAGACATGTTTTAATTGTCTAAGGTGGGGATTTTTAGATAGTGAGCAATGCAGAGTCATAAGACATACCAATAGAAGGGCTTGGTGTTTACTTGTACACATTTCAGCAGAGGAAATCTGCCCAATGCTGAATATTCTGTGTGTAATAACCGATCTAAGTACATTTTCTATGATTACTTTGTTTTGGACAACTAGCGTCTACTAGATGCCAAAAATCTAAACGTCATGGAACCAGTAATGTATGTTTGCAAGGACTTTTGGGTTCCTGGAAATAATTATCAATTGAGAGTGAGGGGAGGTGAGGTGAGAGGCCTGAATTAAGAGTTCCAAAGCGCAAAAGAGATGAGATCCATCATGAAGAGTTACAAGAAAATGGAAAAGAACCTTCATATACTGACACCGGACTGGCTTTGAAGATAAACTCAGTGGCATATCCTGTCACATACCGGTAACCGGTAGAGTGGGCAATATGAAAAAAAAGAGCTTCATGAAATTGAGTGAAAAGATGCGCAACACCAAGTGTTCTCTGAAAACACAAGTGCTTCTGGTGCCTTAATTTATTCATCATTTATTTATTCATTCATTTGTTTTCCCTTTAGCATACGTCCTGTCTACAGCCTAGAGTCAGGATGAGCAGAATGGAGTTAAATGACAGAGGGGAATGTGAGAGAGGGTCTAGACCCAAAGTGCTCTAGCGATAAGTGTGAGCAGGGGTTGGGTAAGGAGGGGTGGGAAGAGTGGGAGACGGGATGTTGCGCTTCATAAGTGTCTTCTTGTGTCACTTCACTTTACACTGGTTGAGGAAGGAACAGAAGACAAGAGCCATTCTCAGCCACAAAGAGTGCTTCAGCCAATCAGGACACATTCTGCAAGATCCGCCCCATCCGCCATGGTTAAAGCCATCTATCTAATCTGTCTTTTTTGTACTTTTTTTTTGTCTAAACATACTTCCAGTGACCACAAAAGGAAAAGTAAAAAGCAAAACAAAATATTTTTTAACAGATCTCTAACATTTTCGCATATAATCATTCACTAAAAACTGTGAATTTTTTTTGGACTGATGTTTGAATATCAAACAACAGGACTTTTCATTCGTCGTTGTGGTTGCTGAGCGTGAGCGTCTCTGGTAAGGGGGGTGAGGGTGGTTCAGCGATGGCTGGTTTTGGGTGTGCAGGTGGGGGTTCTGTGTCTGCTGCTGCTGCTCCCGCCACTCTCGTCGGGGAGTGGGGAGGGCGGTCCGGTGTCCGATTCCGAGCGGGTCTTGCTGCCCGAGATGCGTCGTATGGTGCGGTACTGCCGCTCCTCGGCAGGGCCCTCCTGAGACTCGTCGGTCTCTCGCGGCAGGTCCAACTGCAGCGGAAAGTTCCGGCGCTCCCATGGCTGCACGGGTGGCAAGATCTGCAGGGGGCAAAGATAGGGGGCACAGATGGCAGAAGTGTATGGAGTAAATCAGGGCAATGGGTAGTTGAAATAAAGCAAACCTTTCAAGAGTCCAAGAGTGTGTTTGTGAGAAAGTGAACCGTCTTGGATGTTGAGCGGTGTGTGCCAGAGTCCTGCACTGGTCCAATTTTTTAAATCCGCACCCACCCGTACCCGTCATGTTTAAAACCGCATCCGACCCGTTTTCCGACACCAGAGCTAGTTAAAATCCGTACCCGACCCGACCCGCATTAAATAAAACTGACACCCGACCCGTACCCGAGTTAAACAGACACGTTTAAGGAACTAATTACACAACCATTAACATTGCAGATCCAACTTCAGCTGAAGTTGACAGGCATATCCTACATGATGTATTGTGGTAGCCTGGCTACTTTTCAACACCCGAGTGATAACATTTTACCACTTTTCAAGCAGATGCGTCTACAAGGCTATCGCCACGCAAATGCCTAATTTAGAATTCAAACACGGCCTTGCACACACAACTTATTAACAGCAGTAGTAGGCTAGCCTACATTAAATGAAGGAATGATTCAGTCATAACCTACACCGGATTATGCATTAGCCTGTGAAACTTTATGGAAATAGGCATAAGACGTGTGACACTATCCCGTTTATTTGAGTGCAAGATTGAATGGGGAAAATGTGCCTATACCTTTTCCCACGCATAGGAGAAATCTCGCTCGCTTGCAGGGATGTCAATAGATCTCACAATCTAGGCAATATTGGGAATTAAACGAGCATGCTTTCTCCACCATGACAACATGTCAAAAGAGTCATCTTTAGGCGTTTTTTTATCAATGTGCAGCCACTTTTGTTCTGAAAGACTGCAGGCAGATCCCGCGCATGTGATTTTTAAAAGTGAAATAGCCTATAGGCGCCTGTTTTGGGAAGGCACGTACGAAACGTGCATTTCAAATGCTTTTATCAACTTGAATTGCAGGCATATTATTTAGGATGTGTTACTGTAGAAAATATTGTTACATATGCACGTGATGTTTATGAAAGGCCAATTCCGACCCGTGTCACCCCCGTGTCCGACCCGACCCGCACCCGCATCCGACACAGTAGAATATTTTTCACCCGTTTCATCAAAATGTGCGGGTCACCCGTCGGGTACCCGAACCCGTGCAGGACTCTGGTGTGTGCCTGTGTGTGTGTATGTATGTGGACATGTGGAAGTGAGTATATGCACATTTGTGTACGTGCATGTTAATCAGAGTGTGTTTGCTTGCATACATGACTATGTATCTTGAGTGTGTGTGTGCCTACCATCTCTTCGTCGGGCGTGGAACAGCGCGTGTCATCGCTGGAGAGCAGGCGGTGTGAGTGCGCGTGCAGGTGTGTGTGCGGCAGCAGCATGTCGGGGCTGGGCGGGCTGCTGGGGGAGGGGGCGCCGCTCGAGTCCTGCAGCAGATGGAAGTGCGCCGTGTCGGGGGACGAGGGCTGCGGGGTGGAAGGGTGGGTTCCCCCCAGCAGGGGAGTGGTGCGCCCGTCTGATGACCTGTACGAGCTGATAGACAAATGGACAGACAGAAAGGGAGGAAGGAAATGTTCAGAGTGTTTTCACCAAACCTGAAAACTTCACAACTGAGGTCTATAATGTGAAGTTGGAGCACCCCTGTCTGGGCTATGTTTTAATAAAGTGCCAATACGTGCAGGGCTGTACAGTGCGAAATCTATGTTACAATGTGCTAATCTTAGTTTCAGGGTTAAGACCATTAAAAGTGCACTATAATATGTGTACGAGGCAATATTGTCAAGGTGCCTATTTGTGTTGTTGTAGGTTAGGTTGCCCTCATTATAAGTGTGTATGTGTGACCGAGGTTGTGTTTACCCACCGGCTTCCCCTGCGCATGGCGATGGCGGTGGCAGTCCAACTCCAGCGGGAGCGCTCCTGGTCTTCACATGGCTGGTGCAGCTGACCGAACGCCGTGTCAGTGAGATCCTCCACCTGAGAGGAAACAGAGGATTGAGACAAACAGAGGGTTAGGACAACGACACAACGGGGCGAGGGCAGAGGATGGTAGAGAGTGTGACCAAAAGCAATAAAAAAATAAAAATAATAATTATAAAAGAAAGACACAAAACAAATCAGAGAAGGTGGAGGGTAGAAACTGGTGTGTGAAGGTAGGCCTGGGTCACCCTAAAGCATCACATGACCAATGAGTGGAACAGCAGAAGAGGGTTCAGCTCAGCCGTGACATTTTGTGTCATGTATGATACACGAGGAGTCACAGATGGCATGCACACGGACACTGCTGAGTGGAACACGAGTCCGGACTTGACTGATAATGACCCAGTACTGATCTGCCTGGGTGTTCATGGGCCTGTAGCAATGATCATGCTAATGACCCATTGAGTGACCGTTTTCTGAGTGCCACAGTATTCTGCTTGTCTTACGAGACACATGTTTTAGGCCTACCTCCACAGTGTCATCCTCAGCTGATATGGGCTTGGCACAGACATCCACCTCCCTCCAGCTGGAAACACACAAGAGTGTTAGAAAAATAAAATAATAAAAAGTGTTCGTGCCTGTTGGCGTGTTCAGCACTCATATCTATATGTGCCTCTGTTAAGTTCATGATTGTGTCTGCAGTGCTGACCTGGGTGTGAGGATTTCTTTGTACTGCAGCTTCTCCACTCTGGTGGTGGCCGCTACAGACATGGGAATGACGATGTTGTTGATGTCAAAGGAGCTCTCTCCTCTCCTCCTGCGAATGGGGGTCTAAACAAAGCAGACATTGGTTACCCTCACATACACACACACACACCTACAGCACACAGGCACTCTTGACATATTCTCTGTTGCACACAATGGCCTTTCCCCTACTCATTAGAACACACGTCAGAAACTCCAATCATACACATGCATAGAGACCACATTCCTGTACTTGAAGAACACAAAGGTACACTCACATATTTCAGCATAGTCACATACATTTATGCTTACACACACACACGCGCACGCACACGCACGCACGCACGCACGCGCGCACACACACGCGCGGACATAGGGTCATACCGGGGTGCTGGTGGCGCTCTGTCCAGTGAGAGAGAGGGGTGTGGAGGTCTCGGAGGAGGTGGAGATCTGCCTCAGGAGGGGGCTGTGGGTGGGGGTCTGCAACCCCGACAGAGATGGACACGGGCTCCCCACATCCGTATATAGCTTTGGGGTGTCTGGGGAAACAGATTGGTGATTACTGTACTGAATGGCTGAAAAACCTGTCAGAGACAAAGGCAGAGAAAAATGTATAAAAACACAGATGAGAACCAGAAAGAGAAAAGCAATGCAGAGGGAAAGAGAGAAACAGACTAGTAGAGGAGAAGCTAAAGCGTACTACATACTCGCCGCACCCGACCGGTAACGCGACAATGTGATGTCAAAGTTGCGTCATTTTCTCTGTCGCACGAGAAATTTCAGCCTCCCACAGGCAGGTTGTGCACAGGAGATTCTTTTTCAGATGTGCGCGACAAGCAGGATGAGCTTGAAGCAAAGATCAGGGAGCATGCGTGCCTCTATACAGACATCAACCACATTCAGGCATTTTATATAGCCTAGCCCACATCTTAAATAAACATGTTTGAATAGTCAGTTTGAGAATAGAGGGGAATTAACCTGGCTAGGTTACCAGCGAGAGTTCGTGATTTTTAAATAGTCTGCTGGATAAGTTAATGAAGCTACCAGAGAGAGGGAATTAAGATGAAAGACCTAGGACCCAGGGACATGCGAATAATACAGCAAAAGGTAACAAAGATATTTATTTTCAACCAAAGGATATCTAAGACCTGAAAAAAATCTCTTTCCACCTCAGGAAATTACACAAACTCATTTCTCAGCACCAGCCAGCTAGCTTACTTGCTAAAATTTCCCTCGGGATGAATAAAGTATCTATCTATCCATCTATCTATCTAGCTGCACACACCTTGGAAACTAGATGGTAATGATGGTAGTTGTGAATAGCAGCAACCGAAGTCTGAAGTATCATCACAGAGGGTAGTTTTTACTGCCATTGAGGCCAATAGAATTCAGGAGAATATTGCAACTAGTGTCGCGACCACCACCCGCGAGTATAAATGGTTACGGCGCTCCCGTGACGTCACATTGTCGCGCTTCCGGTCGGGAGTGGCGAGTATGTAGGACGCTTAAGGAGAGTGGGGAGAGGGGAGAAGCAAGGAGAGCAGAGGTGGTGTACTCACTCTCCATCCTGTCCAGAGAGTGCTCGCGGGGCCTCTTGCGACTGTACGTCTTGTCATAGGCACCGTGGGACACTGTGGGTCCCCTGTCTCCGCGGTGATGGCGTCCCTCAAGCTTGGAGGCACTCAGGAGGCTGTTGAACTGCTGGCGATGGAGCTTCTCACTGCGCATCTTATGATGGGACAGGCCTGAGGAATGGGGGCAGGTGGGCAGAGGAGACCAAACTGAGCTCAGCATGAAACACAAAGGCTGAGAGAAAAAGCTCTCTACTTAGTTCATGTGACTAAGAACCCGTGTGTTCTCATGTCAGTTCCTAATTGTGAAGGTGCACTGTTGGCTCATGGGACTTCAACCACTTATAGTATGTGAGCGTGCTCAACTTTAATAACAGGTGAGCCACTACTGCAGTGCTGGCTTGAGCCTTAATAAGGGGTGAGAGGGAGGCTGTACTTACGGACAGTGGATGAGAGCGAGTTGGACAGCTTGTGTTTGTCTTTGGAGCAGGATGACGAGGAGGCGGGATCAGAGGGCCGGGAGCCGAGGGAGAGCTTGTGTTTGAGTGACAGCTTCTTGATGGGCTTGATCTTCTCCAGCGGTCGGCTCTGCCAATGAGATTTCAGCAGACGCTGCATGTGCAGACTCATCATGACATCTGATGGGAGGAAGGGAGAGAGAGAGAGAAAGAGAGGATGTGTGTGGGGGTGTAAGGGAGGGAGGAGAGAAAGAAAGAGGGAGGAGAAAAAAGGAAAGAAGAGAGGGATAGAGAGTAAGGAGAAATGAGGGATAAAGTTTTATTAAGAGGTGAATGGCCAATTATTACTGTTTTCTAAACTAGTGACAGATTTTTGTTTAAAAAAAAAAAAAGGATTTTTACAATGGCACCTGGTTCACTAGCTCTTTTCCATTTACAGACACTGATAACCTTATACAACACCTCCGAGGCATCAGTTAACATGTACCAGCCATCAATAACCAGCACCATCTGTCTCTCCTCACTGCTGCTCTCTCATGTCACCAAAGAGCCCTCTCTGCCTTCATACTGGATTGGTTTACATGGCGCTGGGGTTGCGCTGCAGTTCCCTCTCACCGCCACCAGGTGGCACAAATACTGCTCAACAGACCCCCTGTGGTGTTCAGCTCTCTCTTCCTCCCTCCCTCCCTCCCTCCCTGCTTTCATTCTGGTGCTCTATGCTTCCTGCCATCCTGATGGTGAGCGTCTCTGTGGCCCATTGTTGAGTCCCGGCACTGACAGACCCACTGTGGGGTGTGGTGAGGAGGAAAACAGAACAGTCAGTGGGACTGTGGGAGGTTTTCTTTGTGCGTGTTTGAGAGAGAGAGAGAGAGAGAGAGAGAGAGAGAGAGAGAGAGAGAGAGAGGGCAACAAAACAGAGGGGGCAAATAAAAGAACATATAAAGACCACAGACAGTGTGTCATGTGTTGGTCTTCGAACGGCGTCCTTACAGAACAGGACACCGCCACCTTGGTAATTATATATCCGACTATATGTCTGAGTGTTGTGTCCGACAAACAACTGCACGTGGCTGATTGCAGACATCCAAGTGCGTGCTAATTACAATGTGAGGGTGTGGGCATCAGCAGGGGCGGCCAACAGGGGCCGCGTGTGTTCCTGTAAACACTGACCCTCCTGACCCCACGTCACATGATCCTGCTCTTGTTCTCCCATCCAAACAGGAACATCACAACTCCTGTGACTCATTAGGTTGTGCTGTGACATACATACACACTGAAGGGTGGGATGTTGCACTAAGAGCTCTCTGTATGAATCAGAATCTCATGGTTTTCACTTGTACGGGCCACAGAAGGCCCATCTGAGGGCCAGTGCCTGCTCACGCCATCTACACTAGTTAGGACTTGGATTGCTCATTCAGAGGGTCCATTCTTACATAACAGTCACACACTATAAAGGGCACATTCCTCTGAGGCACCACTGTGTGTTTGCAGCCTGCTAAGTGCCTACTATGAAGTGCACATGAAAAAGGTGATGTGCCTGATAGGTGCGTGGGTGATTTGGGCTTCAGAAGATTCATGTTTGGGCTTTAACAGGTGTCTATAAATGTCTCTTGGAGATGTGAAGTTTTCCACATACATGTGGGTCTATCCGATCAAAAAGGGTGAGTGAGAGACAGGGTGTCTGTCTGTGTGTGTGTGTGTGTGTGTGTGTGTCTCACCGTCTGTGAAGGACAGGATGGGGTGGACGCTGGGGTCGTACTGAGACAGACGCTCCAGTAAGGGCCGATCATAGTGTGGCTCGAGTGGCGGGGTGGAGCGGCCGACACACGTCATACACTGAGGGTTCGCCTCACAGCTGCAGCGACACACACTCACACGCTGGACCTGCACAGGACACGGACACGGACACACACACAGTTAAGACACATCAACACACACACACAGCTAAGGATATCATATGCACAGTTAAAGATATTACACACACACCGCTAAAGAGATCATTTACACACACACACACACAGTTAGACGCATCAACACACACGCACACACACACAGGACTGCAGAGAAAACCATGATGCACACCATCTAAACAAATGTCATATCACTTTTTTACATATCTTTTCACCAATGTGGCTTGCTCTAATGACCCCAATTACAAAAATACTCATGGGAAAAAAATCATAGGTGGGGACCACATATACAGATACAGACACACACACTGACACACAACCCTGTGGTAAAGTGACCCTACACAAAATCATGAGCAGAGACACACTCAAACACTCACACCCAGACTGAAGGAGGAAGAGACAAGACAATACAATCAGAACTCTTTCTAAACTCTTTCACCACATAACAAAGAGCACTGATGAGGAAGAGTGCAGCCGTCGTTAACGAACACAGCCTCAGAAGGAGAGAGGACACGTTCAAACACCACATCCCTTTAAAGCCTCATCAGATAAGGACCCTCATAGCCACTCTATTTGAATCTACAAAACCACAAAATAAAAATAATACATGGCCATGTTCATGTTAGATGCTCCTCAGTTGATTACATCTGGCACACATTACCACACATTAAAATTCCTGCATTGATTCTACGGTAGCACCCCACCCCCGCCTCTCTCTCTTTCTAGTCCTCATACAGACACCAAATTCTCTCCACCGCTATAGGGAGCAAACTCTCATCTTCACACATTAATTAACACACATTGTGTTCTTCCACACAACACCAAAACACTGTTCATTAACACACTAAAAACACACTCTTCCGGATGTGCACTTCTTGCTCACTCACAAATCACGGACATGCAAATCCACACACACAGAGACGCCCCTCCCCCCGACAGTGCCACAGACCAGTGACCTACATTCACTGACCCCCCCCCCCCCCCCCCCCCATCACTCTTCGTCTGCTCTCATGGCAGACACGCTCATTTCCCATGATGCTCTCTTCTCCCACTCAAAAAAAAACCGAAACGAAATCCTGACCAGACACCGAGCGCAGAGCGAGCCCATCAAAAACAAGAGGCTCAAAGAGGAGGGTTGGGGCGTACGCCGCCTCCAGACTTCTCTCTGTTGCCTCATTTATGAGCCCCAGATCTGGGGCTGCACGTGCTGGCAGCTCCGAGCGAGCGCTGGCAGGCCTACACGCGACCGACTGCTCCAAACGCTCGCCAGTGATGAGAGAGGCTGACGTGGATGAAGCTCCAAGCACGGAGCCAAATGGCCTTTGTGTGATCGTGTCCTTTTCTCTTAAAAGGACCATTTTTTCCCAACGTGTCGAGTCTGCTGCTGCTGTACGAAATTCCATTCAGCTTTGTTCTACACTGAGTATTATCTCCATGCACCTGTCAGGAATCAAGGCTGTAGGAGTGGGAGGTCAACGAGCGAATCAATGAATGAATAACACATTCGCCAAATGCCCACACTCATGATGGCCCTCTTCCTGTGTTCGTAAGTTGCCCATTTCATGATAGAATGGGCCTGTGAGAAGCTGGTCATGGCAAAAGTCCCAGTTCCCTCTGCTCTGCAAGATGCAGTCTGTAGGCTGTCCAACAAAGAACCCAAACAGTTCACTGCCTGAGGTGGAGGAGCAGAATATTTGCTATTTTACATCGTGGGAGTCAGAAAGACGGCCACACAGCATGGAATCCTGGGAAGTGTAGTATTTATTTGGTCATTCACCAAGAAGGTGGAGTGGTGATCATTTAGCAGTGTTCATCTTCCTCATGACATCAGATATGTATCACTAAAGAACTACAAGTCACTCACTTCATCTCAGCTCGCAGATTTAATGAATTCACTGCTAACTATGGATGAGCAGACTGCTTTTACCTGCTTAAGACCGCTTTACCCCGAGACAGAGGGGTATTTGGAAACACTGTTCACAGTGTGAGCTGGAAGAGCAGGCTTGCTGTAATAGGTCCCAGGGCTGTGAAAAGAGCTAAGGCCCAGCAGGACCGTGACACAGAGCCGCTTCAGGTTACTGCAGCTGATCCCAGAACAGCTGGGAGTGGACGTCAGGCACAGCGGGAGCGGAGTGAGAAGACACTTGAGCTGAGCTCCGATCAGCGGGCTGGGCACTTGGCCCAGTACTGGTCCCGCTCCGATCCACTCATGTTTGTTAATGAGCGCGCAGGGTGACTCAGTGATGAAACATGCACAATATTATGAGCCCTGAACCGAAGCCCAGAAACCCTCCTGGAGCCAAACCCAAAACCAGAGAGGCTGGGAGGACAACTATCCACGCAGGATGTACATTATCAGCTCATCTGAATTCAAATGCTTTTCAGGTTTGAATATGGTAATGAAATATTTTGGGTTTGCATTTTTGCAATGTCTGGTCTGACAAAACGAGCACGCGCACACACACACACACACACACTAGCTGTTATCTGCCACCACTAAACTTTCCTGTAAATATTTTTATATGTCCACACAACATACATTACCAATATCCATGCTGCCAGCTCAGCCCTCATTGTACCTCCACAAAAGTCTGTGGGTACACATACAAAGCAGCACAAACATAAAACCCACCTACCTACACACAGACACACACAGACACACACAGACACACACAGACACACACAGACACACACACACACCTTGCGGTTGAGGTTGGTGAGTGTGCTTGGTCTGACAAGTCGTCGTCTCTTGCAGCTGATGAGGGGTCGTGTGCGAGCAGCCACACATGTGTGGTCAGGGGGGGAGGGGGCCGCACACGACACGCTCCCCCACTGCGGCTGCTGCTGATATTGCTCCTCTGAGTCGCCCGTCTCTGAAGAAGCAGGCCTCAAACTAGAGAGAGAGAGAGAAACAGAGAGAATACTGAAATAGTTAGTAATAGTAATAAGAGAGAGAATACACTGACGGTCACTGGAAATGGGATCTGCCATTTCTCAAAATTATTGTTTCAAAAAGTATTGTTTCAAAATCACTGTTCTGATCAATATAAAGTCTGAACAATTCAAAGCTATGGGGTATAAACACAGAGAGCCAAGTGAGAAAGAATTAGTGAGAATAAGTGTCTGTGTGTGTGTAGACGAGTTCTTACTTGTTGATGACCCCATTGACCTGCTTCCCTGAAGGATACGCCTTCCTCAAGCCTGGGTCTGTGGAACTCTCCGGGACGTCAGAGCCAAAGTCCTGCGGGGAGAGCAAACGAGCCAATCACATGGGGGTTGTCGTGGAAACCCCTGATGGGCTTGCTGCACTGGGTGACACCACTGCATGGAGGGGGGGAATGGGCAGTCTGTTGCATTCCTCTGAAGTTGGGCCTGGCAGAGGATGTTCAACTGCACTTGGCACGACAGAACAAAGACCACCAGTGTTTTTGGAACTCCCCCTCCACACACACACACACACTCTCACCCTGCACCCCACCCTTTCTATGAACCAGTCGCCGAAACTCCAGGCAAAAACTCCCAGCAACACTCTCCACAACCCAGAGGGCAGTGGGGCGCTGGAGGAGCCAACATTTTTTTAAAATAGGCAAGTTGCCACGGTACAATCTTCGAGTTCTGGGTGAGGGTTAAGGGAGGAACTACTGGGAAAACTACCTTTGTGGACGCATCTATGTGACTGGACTAAGTTCTCCCACATACAAACTCAGTCCCCTTACTCACTCATATACATGTTAACTCCTTAACTCCTTTCACCCTCTTTCATCCATTAGACTCCCAGCCTGTGGTTCTCACTCTTTCACACACTGTTTTCACTTTAGCCCAGCTTTACATGGTTTAATACTCTCCCTTTCCCTCACACACATCTACACAGAAAATACTCAGCCTCTCTCTCTCTCACACACACACACACACACAACACCAGTGGTCCTTGTTGAAGGAAACATTACTTGTATTCCAATGAGAACAAAAGCGTCACCATGAAAACAGCTAATGGTGAGAAACAACAATCTCAGTCACTCAGCGGTATCTTTTCAAACTCGCACTGGAGAAAGTAATCGGGGCCAACAGTGACGTACAGGACCAATCAATTCAAATTCTGGCCATTCTAATTCTAGATGGTTCTTCTTGAACATGGTGGTGATAAGCAGGCTGATGTCACACAGAGGGCTAATAGCCTTCAGGAAACCAGTTAAAAGCTTCACCACCACCTTGACCATCACCATCATTATCACGGTAAAGTACCTCACAACTTGTAAAGCTACCTCACAACTTAGTGGATGAGGTGTTACCCTCTCACAACACAGTTGATTAGCCGGTGCATTTGGCCATACACATACCTGATGTGTTAATGTACATAATGTACATATATAACTACATAAGTCATTTGTAGCTAATGGGTTCATGTAAAATACCTCTTGTAATAATCAATAATGGAATGTTTTAGCAGTGCTTTTATAAAGTATACAATACCTGAGACACTTGGCAAGAGACTGGCTCCTCCTTCACCTCACACACTTCCTCCAATGAGGGCTCTCCAGGGGCGGTATCTCCCAACACAACAGGGCCCTGCGGGAGGAACAGGGAGAGGACTCGCTGTCAGTGAGGCAGAGAGAGAGGAGGAGCTGTGAGGACGCGCAGGAGGAAGGTGAGAAGAAGGAGAGGGGCAAGAGAGGGAGGCGAGAAGGAACAGATAGAGAGGAGGAAGAGAAGATAAAGAAGAGAGAACAGGAGGCAGAGAGGAGAGCAAAAAGGAGAGAGGAAAAATGGGGAGGAAAGGAGAAGAGGGCAAGAAGACTAAGGAGTGGGCAAGAAAGGTGTCGGAGGAAAACAACCAGGGGATATGACTGACAAGTAGTGGGAGGGAGGAGGGACAAGAGAGTTAAAAAATGAGGGAGTGCAGAGAGAATGTGTGAGAGAGATAATGAACATACAGCTGTGTGTGTGTGTGTGTGAGTGACCGTTGGAGGATGTCAGCTGACACTGAAGTCATGTGATGGCGTGTTGTATTTCACAGGCTTAAATTAAGAGCTGCACAGGGGACTGGCACAATCATATTCCCACTCCCATTTGCAGTGAAGGTGAGACATCTCACTTCCAAACGTGTGCACATGAATGTGTGCATGAGAGCGCAGATATAAAAGCGTGAACATTGTTGCCTGCTGGAGCTATGGCTTGCATGCATGTGTGTGTGAGGGGGATGTTGTTACCATGACAACGCTGCAGATGGGTCTGACCTTGCCGAAGTACATCTGACTGAATGTCACCAAGCTAGATGGGATCTGTCTGTAGATTTCTGTCTGGTGGATGTTGTTTGCGTGTGTGTGTGTGCAAAGAATAAGCCTGAAGATGTGCTCTGTGTTGTGATGTGCATTGGAAGTCTGTCTGCTGGCAGATCAGTGTGTGTATTTGTGTGTGTGTGTGTGTGTGTGTGTGTGTGTGTGTGTGTGTGTGTGTGTGTGTGTGTGTGTACTTTACTGGAGCGGATCTGTCTGTAGATGACTGTTGGTGGATGCTGTGTATGTGTGTACCTTGCTGGAGCGGATCTGTCTGTAGATGTCTGTCTGCTGGCGGATGCGGTACTCCAGGTCTGACACATGAGCCTGAAGCCAGTTCCAGTGGCTGATAATGGAGGCCCGGTCCACAGCATAACGCCCCTCTGCACGTCGCCATCTACCAGGAAACACAGACACACAACGCAGACATTAATAACAACACTCAGCATTCAGATCACACAACACTTTCAAACACCACACACACATTACAAAACTCCATGAACATAATAAATCAAGACCCACATAGTGCTCCAACACAACACAATCACACTGCAAATGCATACATACAAATAACATCTGCACACACCAGCATCACTGCCATAAAACGCACACTCAAAAACTATCATAGTCATATCCGATTAAGCGCTCCTGCACCTACACACAATCATTAGATTATCAAAAGACTTCTCACATCATATGAGAGGGTCTGAAGTTGTCATTTACAAGTGAGAGAAAGCACAAGCTAAGTGTACGAATACATTGACGTGCACAGCTCCGGTGCACAAAATTCATAGACTGTATGCCAGATGGCAGGTTGGCTTTCTCAATGGTTATTGCTTTATTAGATTTGGCAGGGTCAGGGCAAAACTCATTTGTGTGTGTGTTTTGAGGGTGTGTGAGCGTGAGAGAAAGAGAGCGAGAGTGGAAGAAGTATGTTTGAGAGAGCAAATTGTACATCGGACACACACACACACGCAGAAGTGCTCTAACGGACCAGCTACCAGGGGCAACAGAACACCAAAACCCCTGGACATGGGGGGTGGGGGGTGGGGTTGGGGTCAGTGACCGGGAGATGGAGAGGGGAGTGAATGTGAATGACGGTCTAAGAGTAGGGTGGGAGGAAGACAACAACTGGACCGCATGGACCGTGAACTCGGCTGAACCAAGCTGCAGCAGCATGACTCAAGATTTCCCTGCATTAGCAGGCAGAGGGGAGAGGAGGGCAGAGAAAGAAGGCAGAAAGGGGGACGACAGTAAAAAAGAAGAGAGAAACAGATTGAGCAAACAAGTGTGAGTGAGAGAGTGTGTGTGAAAGAGAGAGAGAGAGAGAGTGTGTGTGTGTCAGTGAGTAAGTTAGAGCGAGTGCTGTTACATAACCCACTCTCCATTATCCCTGCCCACAGAGATCACTACAGCTTCTCTACTTTACATTCCACACACACACACACACACACACACACAACGCAGTACCACAGCGGATTTCCACAGATTTCACTTACTCACACACACAGCTCAGAATGTCCAACACCCCAAAACCCACTATTCTAATACCCGGCAATGACAAAATTCAACAACTCAACATCTGCAGTACTAATATGCTTCAATACAGGACCCTTCCATAGATTAGAATCAACAAGAGACAAGGCATTACTACTATGCTGTGGCAGAACACTGAAAATCTTCAGATCTATTCCCCAAAACTGTTTGATTTACATTTCCTGAATCAAACTGTATTGGCAACTCTGACAAATGAATGCAACTCCACAAAGGACCCTACATTGATGGGGCAAGAGAGAGAGTGCACAAGATCCCCTGATTGAATACTGGAGGTGGAGGGAGAGAGAGAGAGACAGAGAGAGAGACCCTATTGATACACTACTCTTTTCTCACTTCTCAGTCTCAGAGGTCTATTATCATTTCCTACAATTCTCATGAATTCTCAAACACAGAGCCATCACCAGAACAGTATGGACTGTGTGCAACAGGGAGAAAATCATAATGAATCAGAAAGCCCTCAACTGTAACCCAAAAGAACAGAGAGTGTCAAGTGTGAGGATCTACTAATGCGTTGAGTGAGACTGAGACAAAGCATCCCAGAAGAAGATAATCCTTCAAACCCACAGACTGTTTGTGTGTGTGTGTGTGTGTGTGTGTGTGTTTCTTTGCAGCACATGTCTCATGCCAATTCCCATCTCCGTCCTTACATCTCCCATCCTCACCTCACACACACAGGAACCCACCAAACCCTAAGCCTCTCGTCTTGTACGTCAGCACTTCGGTCTTTCCCTACTGCCTAATCGCACGTGCGTACGCGAACACACACATATATGCATATAGTGTGGCAACCATTGTTACACTGACATACGATTTGTGCATAATAAGCCAACAGTAACAACAGCAAAGTGTGAACTATGTAGGTCTACTAGTTCCTGCTTCACTCAAACACAGAGCAATATCTCCCCACCATTCCTCTTTTCCAATTAAAATGTTTCCACAGGAGTCTGGTGTGGGGGAGGGGCTCAGGCAGAAACAGCTGCACTTCCACAGGAGACCAGTGGAGGCAGAGATGAAAAGCAAGAGAGAAAGATGTGAATGTGAATACAGATGTTAAGTGTGGTTAAGAGGGTGAACGTACGTCTTTCAGTATGCAAAAAATGTGTCGCAGATGTCGGAAATCTTGTTTGTATGTGGGAGTCAGAGGATGAGCGAGACAAAGTGTTTGTGTGTGCGAGTGAGTGAGTCTGTGAGTTTGACTGCAGCACTGGTGTGTGGGAAGTGACTACAGCAGTGCCAAAGAGAACAGCTCCATAAAGAAACAAGCAAGGGAGAGAGAGCGAGAGAGAGAGAGAGAGACAGAGAGTTGAGGAGGGCTGGTGAGGGTTAATGCCCACTGAACGGTATCAGGAATGAGACACATCATCCTTTCAGGAAGAACAAATGGGCTTTCTCTCACTGCTTATTTTGTCTCATGTAACCTGGCAGATGTATTCCCTCTCTCCATCAAGGAGAACATTTAAACCAGTCTCACACATTTTCCAATGTCCATGCATGTTATCTAAGTAGGATGGCTAACACTGTGGTTAGTGCTCAAGCAACACAGAGAAAATGTTTGAACATTTCCTCAAATATTTATTTCCTTGCAACTATAGGCAGAGAAGGGACCAACCAGAAAGTCTGACCCAGTGAGTCCATCACCACTTGTTCCTCTTCATGACCTTACAGCAAAATAGCATTGCAGTTTTAAAGGACCAACATCCATAAGCTGTTAGGCTTTATGGTCCTCCTCATTAGGAACAATTAAAGAAAAGTATCATAGGTGATAAAACACACACAGTGATAGCTGCCTCTTGGTGTGTCCATTCTGCTCTCCAGTCCTACACAACCATTTATGTATAATATAAGAACAAGGAAACATACAAACATCCGGGTGAAGAACATTTAGCAGCAGAGTTTATGGGGAGATGGCAGGAAATGGTCTGGCTCCTATGTCTGCCTCCCTCAGAGGATTACATGAATATTATCTTAACATTGGAGCCATCTCTGATCTATTTTAAAGAGACAGAGCATACTAGTAGACAAATACAAATGCACACAAATACAGAGAAACAGAGACAGACAGAGACACACACACACCACCACGCAAAAAGAGGAATATAAATAGACAGGAAATTAGTCTGTTGCAATTCATAACATGGGTGGAGAAGAGACATGTAATGAAAGATGTGTGGGCAGATGCTACGTAACAGTGCAAAAATGGAAGCCCATAAGAGGCCCCCAGACTGCAAACATCCACACTAGAGCACATTAGCACAGAACTAAGCCCTCCTCCAGTAGCTGTCAAACGGACACATAACGGCCCGGGAAGAGGAGCTAGGTGACATGGGGGGGGGGGGGCAGAGAAAGGGAGGAGAGGAAGGGAGACATGGAGAAAGAAAGAGGGAGGCATGAGAGTGAAGAGAAGGGAAAAAAAGAGATAGGCCTGGTGTGTGTGTGTGAGGGCGGGAGATAGAGCAATGAGTGTGCTCTCTGAATGGGCGGAGTCTGGAGAACAAAGGGGCTGATGTGCAGCCCTCGCCCTCTGCTGTACAACCACCCACCCCCCCCCCCCCCCCCCATCAGTCACATGACCAGATTCTCTGAACCAGCGAGCAAGAGAGAAGCCAAGCACTGGGGAAAAATGGAGGGAAGGGAGGATCTGAGTGAGTGGTTTTAAGAGAGGTGCCTTTGCATCAGGACACACACACACACACACACACACACACAGCCCAGAAGGGGCCTATGTTTTACTGTAAATGTATTCTCTTTCTGCACTACTAATGTGAGTCATGAATAAAGCAATAAAAATGCTGCCTGGCGTTTTTTCTTTCTTTTCTGTTGCCGCTTATGGAGTTCTGAGCTTCTGAGGGCCAACTACAAAATCACTTCATTCTAATGGAAATCACAGAGCGACCATATCGACAACACGCTGACTAATGCTCCCTTCTTTGCATACACAAACACATAGCGAATGTACAAGTATTCTTGCTAATCCCAAGGGTGAAAACAGAGGTAAAGACACATAAAATCAGTTTTAGATGGCCACCTAAAGCAGGGTCTTCACTTTAAGTTTAATGCAAAGTTGTCCTCCCTACTCATTGATGCAAGACACACACCACAGTTTTTTTTTTTTTTTTAATCCAATAGGCAAGAATTTGAACTTCAACTTGTTTCACATTACAAGTACTATCCGATCAAATGGCCAAGGTCAGACCTTTCTGCCCAGATGTGAACAGGGTCATTCATTCTCACATGAAACAGCACGTTTCGGTATACCTATAAAGCTTTGTGAGAAGTAGGCTAAGGAAGTCACAGCACTCAGTGAAGATTTCCAGCATTATGACTAAAATAGATCAGGTAGGCATAGTTTAAGGTAGCTCACCCCTCTCTTCACTATTTCCACAGAAACTCCATACAAAGTTTTTTTGTTTGGGGGACAGGCTGCCCCCACTTTGTTTGTTTCCAGTTTTTGGAGCCTGGGCTGCCTACAGAGACCGTTTTTTTTACAGTGTACTCACAGAATGGACAACTAGCAGATCATGAGGAGATGATTGCTAAATATGTGACAAAAAATGTATGGGCTTCAAATCACGTACGATCACTGACTGTACCTTTAAGTCTCATACCAGTTAACCTAGCTATGCTTGCTACCTTCAAGAGTTATGTAAAAGTTGGCTGTTGCTAGGGTGTGTTAATAGGCCTATAACTAATTAGCTGCTGAGTGACAATATCAGCTTACCAATAAAAGATGGCTTTGGGTTTAAAGTGATCAGAACCACCTGAAGATGATGTAACAGTCATTAAAGGGAAACTGCATTTTTAAACCTGGGCCCAATTTCCACAGCTTTTTTGTCCCAATTTTTACTCTTACGTAAACCTATGTGATCAAGCATCTGTGTTAAAACAAACCAATTGTTTTCACCACTGAGATGCTTATAATGTTACTGTAAGTGTCTGACAACATATAAACAATCCCTGCAGAGATACAGCTGTGTCTGATTTCCTCATTAATTGTAAATAAACTGCAGAAAGGGGCTTTTTCTAAAGCTAATTTCCGACGCCAAAACAGCATATTGACATCAAAACAACGGCTTTCATTAACAAGTGGAAAGGACTTAACACACACATACAGTGTGACATAGAAGCATGGCACGCCCCATTCCCCCTCACCTCCTGTCATATCTGTACTTGAGAGCACAGCCAGTTGTGCTTTAACTGAAAGTTTCTATTCACCAGACAAAAAAAACAAAAACAAAACAAAACAAAAAAAAAACACCCTCCAACCTCCTATACCACCGTATAGCCACACACACACAGTATGACATTCAAGTGGCCCCTGTTCTCCTCCCCCATGCAAGCAATGAGCTGTAATGGTGCAGGGAACGATAAGGAGAAGGGGTAAATAACTGCCACTATTGTGTGTGTGTGTGTGTGTGTGTGTGTGTGTGTGTGAGTGTGTGTGTGTGTGTGTGTGTGTGTGTGTGTTCTGGAAAAGTTATAGCCCTCGTACCTGTTTGAAGACACACAAACATGTGCACACACACACACAAACACACACGGATATCACAAGCATGCACAAAACCAGAGGAGGATAACATAAAACTCAGTGACAAAATAAGTACATTGTATGCAATACAACCACATGATAAACACACATCAGTAAAAAACAACTCATGATAAAAAGAATTATGTTTACCATCAAGCTTTTCACAAGATGACTGCTAGGCAAACACATCACTATTCAAACCCATACCTCAAGTAGACAAACACAGAGAGTCAAAAACAAAAGCATCACACAACCACTCTCAGGGAAGTTCAAATCAAACACACTGAGGTTAAAAGGTCAAACACCCATTGTTCATTGGCCCATAGCTGTTCCCAATATCTGACACCACTAACTATCATACAACGCACAAGATGAGTAACCATTTTGAATAATAACCACTTCCCTTACATCGACATACTAACAATGGAGATTTCCATGTAATGCCTCACTGTTGTCAGGAGACGTTGGAGATACAGTGTCTTAGTATTGAACGGTAACTGGATAAACACGAGGAGGAGGCAGAATTAACAGGGACTGTGAGGCCAAGTGATGAGTACTCCATTTTAATTTCTGCTCTGTTGCGTAATATAAAAGCATGTTTTATACATAAGATAGGCCCTTAGTGTGTAAACACCCAATAACACTCACGGTTTCCAATTTGAAACCTTGGACATGCAGAAAGGAGTCAAGCAGCCATCGTTCTGAATTCCGGAATTCTGAGGCAGTGAGGAATGCTCCGAGAGAACATCTAATCCTCAGGATTCTGGAATCTCACCCGTGAAACTTCCAGGAAAAAAAAAAAGTTGACCACAGGCTTTTTATCCCACGGAATCGGTCATTGCCGCTGTTGCTTGTATTTCAGGAGAAAATATGGGCCTTGGAAAGAACAGGTAGCATGGACTGACCTGCCCCAGACATAACATGCTACACGCACACCACACCTTTACTTTTCTCAGCTTTGTGTGTGTGTGTGTGTGTGCGCGCCTTTCCCTCTGTGGCCTCTTCAGCTGGAAAGAATCTTCTGTTTTCTTTTTTCCCCCACACCCTTTCTTTATTTAAAGAGAAAATGTTGTTAGCTACAATTAAACATGTGGGTGCCTCCTCCTCACCACACCAGGAGAGCCAGAACTTCATTAAAGCTTCACAAACACTGAATGAGACAAACACACAGTGACCAATGCTCTGCCGTCACAATGCCTCTCCAACACACATTCTTATGAAGAGTGGTTTAAAACCAACACAGGAAAATTCCCAGTAGCCTAACAAAGTAGCCCCACACTTGAATGTTGTGGCTTGGAAAAACTGAATGCCTTCTGGTTGGTATGTATGCACATAGTATGTATGTATGTATGTATGATTCCTAGTATGAATGTAGACCTATGCTGCATGACCTCTCATGCTGCTTTTTTACATGAATGGAATCACTGAATGCAACTAAGAAGAGGAGGGGCTTAGGCCTTGGTGCTTCAGTGAGGGAAACAGATGGAATTTCATTGCATAGAGATAAAGTGTGTGTGTGTGTGTGTGTGTGTGTGTGTGTGTGTGTGTGTGTGTGTGTGTGTGTGTGTGTGTGTGTAAATAAAAAAGCAACGCTTTGGAAATGCCAATGTAACAACTCATAACCAATGTCACAACCTACATCAAAACTGAAATGGAGAAAATTAGGAAAAGACAGGGAGTGAAAGAGCATGTGAGGTTATGCAATGAGTGTGTGTGTGTGTGTGTGTTGCAGAGTAAACCAGCTCCAGATGTGAGTAAGCGAGTGAGCGAAAACGGAGGACGAACGAGAGGACATGGAGAGCAGTGGAGGCTGGAGTAAACATTGTGTGTCCGATTGCAGACAGGCTGGGAATACAACGAGTGGCCGTGGCAGCAGAACCACATACCTCACCCCCTACAGCCAGCTGTGGATCAGCAGAGAGGGAAAGAGAATGGAGGGGGGGCACTTGAATTACTGAAGCCATCTCAACAACACAAAAAAAAACACACACACACACACAAAAGCGATGGGGGAAAAAAAAAAAAACAGTCTAGAACCAACAGTCAACAGGCTAACCGTCTCAGCCTTATTACACCTGTCGATCAAATGCATTCAGGACACGTCATTTCTCCCGTCCCCTTCAGTCCGGAGGTACTAGATATGAATCCCTTTGCCTCCTCTGCTGAAAATTAATCCACACTGTACATCTGATGGCTCAGATTCAAGAGATCAGTGCCAGATCAGCTCCACTGTCACCTAACTGGGTAGCTGAACTGAACATTTCATTGGAAACAGCATGGGCTATCAATCATGATTAAGGTACCCAAAGGAGAGGCAGCCTTGAATGGACAGTGACCCACACACATATCACATACAGTTGAAACCAGAAGTGTACATAGCCTGTACATACAAATGCTAAAGTTGACTAAAAAGAGGACTAAAAAAAAATCATCTTTTGGAAATTGATCTTAATGCCTTGATTAAACAAAGGAGAAAAATCAAACATTTAAGCACACCAATTTTCTTTGTAAAAGAATAATGTATCGTAAATAAATAAATGTTCTTCCTTAAAATACAGGGGCTCATAAGCATGCATGCATACATGCATGCATACATGCATACATACATACATACATACATACATACATCTCACGATTGGCATGTGGTACTTTACATAAGATCATCTCTCAATGCAAATCAAACCAGCTATTAGGCTAACTGAAATAAAACCATGCCAATCTCTAGGTATGGTGAAGGGAATGTGATGTGGGGCTATTTTAATTCCAAAGGCCAAGGGAACGTTATCAGGATGCATAGTATCCTGGATCCATAAAATCACAGACAGCTGTGACTTCAGTGTTGATGGAAGGCTGACATATGATAGGGTCATTAAGCATAAACTGTGAATACCACGAAAGTAGGTACACAAAAAACTCACATTAATCATTACATAATAAATATTTCGTAATGTATTGTATAAGAGCCTTTCATTAGGCAACTAGATAGTTAGGCCTATCCATTTTGTCCCACCTTGATCAGAACTTTTCAATATGCTAAATGATGAAAATGTTAACATGATGTAAATGTTCAAATTGAGCATCAGTCAATGTATACGTTATTCGTTTTTGAAATCCTCATATATCGAAATCGGAATCAAAATTCCATATCGGTACGGCTCTACTCTATGGTAACATAAGTTATGTCTCATCCAATTCAGGCCAAGAGGCAAGCTAAACGACTTGCTTAGATGATGGCGCAATGCTGTTTTTGGTCAAATGTTTTGTTCCCAGCTGCCTGGTCCATGGCCAAAATGAAGAGGCTTGACTCGGGGCAATGCACCGAGGAAGCAGTTAATGGAGTGAGTTATGAGAAGGAAGAGCATCGTCCTTCAGCAGTATTTCAAAGGGTGGCGATGATGCCGTGTGACCTTGACTGGTGTTCATGTGTGCATATGCCAGCACAGCAGGTGTGAGACAAGGCAAGGAGAAGTATCCATCTGATTATTATTAAAAAAAAGAAAAGAAAGAAAAAAGAATAGAAAATTCATTCAAAGCCTTTACAGAAACACCATCTCAAGACTCTTGTGGGCGCCGTTACTTAGCAACCCCAGTCAGATAGCACTTTATTAGAAAGGACATTTGCATAGGAGAGAGTACTTCCCTCTATGGTATTTTCAGAGTAGGAATCAATGAGGCAAATCTATGCCTGTTCAAAATCAATTGGAGGCCACAAGGCTACCTGAACGTTTCAGAGTATGCCACAATCACATCAGACGCTTGAGTGTCTCTAGCTAGCAGATTCAGGCTTGTGAAAGCAAAGGATCCATTTTCTAATGGCCATGCATTCACTCTTTTGCTCTCTCTCTCTCTCACACACACACACACACACACACACACAGAGCACTGCAGAGAACTGCTAATCTCCAGCCTCATTCAGAAAGCACTCTCTGCCATAAACACACTGCAGCCATCAGAGAGAGAGAGCGACAGAGAGGGGTGGGGGAGTCCGTGAGAAAAAGAGGAAGAGAGAGGGCACGAGGGAGAGAGAAAATTAGAGACAGAAATAGAGACGAGGGAGGGAGATGGAGGCACTAAGACATGAGAGCTGATTTGATGGGTAGATGGCCAGCTCTCGTGAGTGATCCAGAGATAGACTGCAACAGACTTGACTAGAGGAGGCACTGCTGTGAACATAGGAGGTCATGGGACGAGCACAGAGGTGTGGAGAAAGCAGGAGATATGGAAAAGAAAAGAGAGATATGACTCACAACTTGACTATAGAGGGAGAGAGAGAATGTGTGTATGTATGTATATCCTCAAACATGGGGATAGTCATCCTGCAGATGGGAGTGCTGATCAAAGGTGTGACATCGAAGTTCACCCTGTGTCTGCTCTCTCTCTCCCACTCTCTCGCTCTCACACAGACACATACCTTATAAACCACAAACACGCAGGTCTAAAATGAAAAGATACACCACACTACCACACATATTTAGATTCTTTCATCTTCAAACAGCCATATCTATGAATTCAAATGGATCATCTTTGTAGAGCCAAGCCAAATAGATGGAATTAAGAATTATCTTGTCACACACTATATGGACACATGCACACACATAGAGAGGGCCTGGAGAGACCATTTGGTTGAGAGGGACAGAGGTGCTGGAGGAGAAAGGCGTTTAAGTAATTTGACCAACTCTCAGCTTTTGACCTTTACCCCAGAGGAAAGGTCGCCTGGAAGAATCATTAACCAGCTACTCACCAGGAGCAATCAGTGAGCATACAAGACAATACAGACCCAGTCTACACACACACATACACCTGGGATAAATGTTGATTGCACTTGTGCCTCTATTAATTGTGTTCCTAGAGGCAGAAGTAGTATTTTCCACTGATAAAAAGCCAGGGCTGGTCATCAAAGGCGGCTAAAATCATTCTCACAGTGCAGGAGTGATACAGACAGCACCACAGTTGAGGTTTATGAGAAGAACCACCCCAGGCCCTACCCACCTCTCTCTTGCTCTCCCTCCCTCTTGCTCTCTCTCTTTTCACAGACCCACAGCTCTGACTGAGCCTCTGACTGAGTAACAGCACCAGGCTCCTAAAATCACAGATGGCAGAGGAGGGAGCCATTTTGTGTGCTCCCTCTCCCTTTATCTCTCCTCTCCCTCTCTCTGAAGCTGGGTATGAGGAGAGCAGCATGTAGCCAGCTGCTAGTCACACTGCTGTCTACTGTGGCGAGCTAGCCAGGAGAGAGTGAGTGCATGTGTGTGTTTACAATCCACGATCGGTGGTCTGGAGCGGCTTTTGGATAATACAGTGTAGCATGCGTGCGTGTGTCATCTTGGTCACGGAGTGGTCCATCACTCACACACCAAGTGACCAGTGCAGATTTCGCAGGCCTCATTCCATCCATCTCATGCCAGTACCAGACATTTACTTTCCACATTCTGTGTTCATCTTTCTCTTACCCTTTCTCTTGGTCCCCCCCTTTCCCATCTTTTCTCATGACTCTTCTGCTGAATCCCCTCCGATCACAGGCCAGATGTGCTCACTTTAGTGAAGGATATTACAGGAATATCCATGACCAGTAGAAGATCTTACTATTCATGTATTGTGCGCAAAGGGAAAAAAACTATTTATTTCAAGGGGAGAAAAATGACAGAGAAACACCATCAGTTTCCATTCCCTTGAGACAAGATTGGGAGAAAAGGAATTTCCCTTTAGTTTTGGCTTTTCCCACTGGATTGTTTTCCTCTATGTGTGTGTACGTACAGTTGTCCGTACGTGCACTTGTGTGTCGCCAGGAATTTCCCCCTTGGCTGCCCTTGTGTTTACTTGAGAGCATAGCCACCTCCATGCTTTAGCAAGGTTAAGTGTGTGTGTGTGTGTGTGTGTGTGTGTGTGTGTGTGTGTGTGTGTGTGTGTGTGTGTGTGTGTGTGTGTGTGTGTGTGTGTGTGTGTATCCCAATGCTAGCTAGCTACACGTCATTAGCACTGCTGTGCCTCATGTGCATCCCACCCATCTCAACCACTGACCAGCATCCACAACGAGAAAGTCACAGAAAACGGCATCAGTGGTAATGTGGCAAGATGAGCGGGCTACTCTTCCTATTCCAAACTATTTCCACTGGATCTACATGTAGGATGCCATTCAGAGCTCAAACGCAGACAGATGACAATTCTGAGATAGAGGGAGATAGTATGAACAGGGAGCAAAAGGGAGGCACTTTGTTCAGGTCATATTCAGAGAGCCTGTGGACACATAGGCATGCACGCATAAGATAAACTGTTCACTTTTAAGTCAGATGGGCAAAGCGGAGGAAAGAGCAGCACACACACACACACACACACACACACACACACATACATACACACACACACACACACACACACACACACACACACACACATAAGAGAATCACAGACCTTCACAAGGTGGACATCCATAACTCGTCAAGAACACCACATATTCTCGTTCTCGCTCACACATGCACACACGCACACACACACACACACACACACACACAGGCCATTGTGCCCTACTCGATCTTCTCAGAGGCACACAGTTCAGTGGCTCAGGAATCTGTTCTGTTGTGAGCAGACAATGTCAGAAAACAACAAGATTATCTCCCCTGAATTAGTGCTGCCTCCCTTACACACACACACACGGAAACTACAGATACTTACACACACTGACAGAGACAGACAGACAGACACACACACGAAGATGGCACATGGACAAAGCTGGTCAGGGGGTTCTCAGACATAAAGCTCTTTCAACAGGTTTAGGATTAAAATGGGTACACACACACACACACACCCATGTTGGTTAACTGTGGTATTTCCATGAACATGTGACAACTAAAACCCATTTGAATGAGTTGCAAAATATCTTAACAATACAACACCATCTCAGAAACACACACTCACACACACACACAGCAGATGTTCAACATAATCCAGTAAGAGGCGCATGGGTTAGATTCAGCCATGACTTCATGAAACGTGTACCACACTGCATCTTGCTTAGTCATTAACTGCTGAGTGCCGAGTATTTAGGACTGAGAATGAGACCCACAAGTCTGGAAATGCCTACCTTTCTTCCAGCCAGTGAAACACACACAGAGACAGACACACAAAACCTTATTTAAAGAAATAACATTTGCATCAATTCCTGTTTGAATCTATTCCCAGCTCACAGTTCTAGCTGTGATACCAGACAGACAGAGCTGCAAGGGGAAATTAACTACAGAGTAGATGAGGAACACGCCCCAAACCCAGAACCCACTGGATCTCCGAGGAGGGCTAGAGGGAGCAGCTCAACCTGGCCTTCATCTGTAGCAGCTACGCCAGAAATCTAACAAATGTGATCACCACCACACTGCTTCTCCTTGAGTTTCTCTGTGTGTGTCTGGCTCCCCCTCTCTCCCCTTCTGTCCTCTCTTGGTAATCTTCCCCTTTTGTCTGATATGGGGCCAACAGCCCTGAAATACCAGTCTACAGATAAAGCTAGAGTTCAGATTCACATTCGGAGAATGGGGAGGACTTTGGCCAAACAAAGAAAGCACAATGAGAAACGCTGCTCCACAAAGTAAGATGAACAAATTGCAGTACTAATGTATGGAGAAAGATAAAAACACAAGCACGTTCTCCTTCATATCATTTGAATTATCCTAAACTTGAAGTTCAGTACAAACCCAGCACACCCCTACATACACACACACAGGACTTGTACAGTAGTCACACAGACTCACACCAACATGATGTCTTGCACTCTCTTCCTCTTCCACACACACACACACACACACACACACACACAGACAGAGGAATCCTTTCATTGGGGTCCAAACACTGCAGGCGCTGCCAGGTACAGATGATGGGGTGGAGGGAGAGCGGGGAAGAGAGAAAGAAAGAGAGAGAGGAAGAGAGGGGGGAAAAGAAGGGAAAGTGAAAAGTGTAGTGTAATGCATTAGGGAGAGTTTAGGTTGCACTGAGGGTGGTCCTTTCTTATGGTAATGGGGGTGTTTATTTGGCACAGTTATTTCAAAAGCAGCAGTTGCTTCAACCTCATTTCCCCTAAAGGACAGAATGGTTCTGAGGACAACACCATCCCTCAAGGTCCCCATGGTAAAATCAGGCAACTCCTCCTAGTTTAATTTTCCCCCAATTTCTTTCTGAATCGGTTGACAGTTCGGATTTGCACAGATTTAGCAGTGAAAAAACATGGGTAAAGGGAAACCATAACAGAGCTTCTGGTAGAGAATGGCAGAAAGCTGGAAATATGGCCTTTGGGACGGTGCAGGAAAACTACTTCCTCCCTCGTCATAAACAGAGAGCTGCAGTTGTTTACGGCCGGCTGTGATGGGAGCTGCTGCCAGAACAACCTACGCTTCCTTGATGCCCCGAGTAAAGTTGATGTTAACTGTGCTACCACAATTCTTAATATAACCATTAACTAAATATACTAGGCTTCCTGTTAGCTTCAACTCAACCTCATGTTTTCAACACTACAAGCTGTGTTACGTTATGGTTACCAACACCCCCATCACCAGTTTAAATCAATGCCATATCAGAACCTCGTACAGCCACGTCCACTACTGACAACATAGCCAAAGATGGGCATTCAATTTTATCAGTCAAGAAAACATGACTTGGCTGCTTTACAACCCTGGGTAAGGCAGAAAAAGGAAAGGCACAGACTTCTTGGGAATCCCTTTGTTCTTTCGGTATGAGCTGTGGGGTGAAAGAAGTGTTCAACTGGGGCGCAACGCAACCATGTCAGCATGCCACAGTTGTTGTTTCCGTTGACAAGAAATTGTGAACAACCAGGAAAGCAGGAAACAGAGTTGGGGAGGCGAAGAGGAAGGAATGACATGGGTGAAGGGGAGGGGATTTAATCTGGCACATCTAAAAAAAATAAACACATAAATATCCATGCAACCTTGCATCCAAAGACACAGTGAAGGAAAGTACCAGTGTGGACACACAAATTCAGACACCTCTTGTCCACCCCACTCTTGGGATGACTGAAGGAAAAGGTACGGGACACACATAGACCCAGAAATCTAACAGAAATTCATTCTTCAAGCATCTACTTTCACTCAATTATAGGTTCCAAAATCGATATGAATCAAACGAGACAGAATCCAGCATTGTCTTAGACCTCTTGATAAAGATAGATATTTTTGTTCAACTGTTTTCATTCTCCACAACACATGAACAGAAAGATATTAAGAATCTAACAAGGTGTGATTACATTTTTGGGTAATTTTCATGGGGTTGCTAGGAACAGGATGTGGGAACAGCTCAATGTCATTGAATGTGCCAATGTTGTGCAATCGTGGATAAATACAAATAGTTAATTACACTGTTATAACCATGAATAATATCTATGTATGGTACAACATTGCCACTTTGTAAATGAAATGTCCATACAATGAGTTACTAACAGATTGAGTTTCATGCTTCTACTACCCCACATGTAATTTGTCCTGAGAATGTTTAGTACTGAAAAACCTCCCCTTAGTATGAAAAAACTGGTAGGGTGTCACTCCCGGCATGTTTTTTAATTCTAGTTACTAATCACACCATTTAGCCTAACGTGACTTGAGAGGGACAGGATTCAGGAACTAAAACAGGCCCATCTTCTGTCTGACTCACGTCACGTTAACCCATGCATTAAACCACATCGTCACTTGAACGCTTGAACATAACGGTAGTTCACGTTGACAATGTCTTAGCTTACTTCGTTTATGACAGAAATTAAGTTTTGTGCCAACACGTTGTAAAAACACAACCAACAACACTGCCTTTATTTGGTGCAAATCTCCTTTACTTTATAGTTCGCGATTCACATTAGGCCTACTAGGCCACCACCGCGAGTGCATACAAAATGTTTTGCAATTTACCTTCGTTACTACCAGCAGTCGTTGCTTTTTTTACTGTGTCGATTCGCGATTGAGTGCGCATCTAATGTAACAGCGGTGTCTTCGCGGAGACATCCTCTCCAGTTTAATTTTTGCTGTTGTTGCGAGCGAGCTTAGGCCTACAGACTACGATATGGGAAATACTTTATACGATCAGCTTCAGAAATGAATGGGGTTTCCTTGGCCTGTGCTACACCTTTCCACCAAGTTTGCGAAAATTGTAGTTTTTGCGATGTTGACAAACATGCGTAGCACATGGAAGCTCATGATAGCGCATGCCACTAACGTCTATAAAAACAATATATTTATGGAATAAAACTAGACAGGTAGGCCTACCTCGGATTAGCATTGCTGTTTATTCTTAAACTGCAATTTTCAGCCGCCAGTGGAGGGCATTTAGCCTACTATGCTCCCAGACAATATTTTGCGTCTCCCCTAATTCTGAAGCAGTGGCACCGCTAAATGAAGAGGAAACACTGAGAAGAAAGTTTATGCTTTAAATAGGCTACATCAATACAATATATAATATGTGAACTGAAACTGGACGGGCCATAATAACCTCTGACTAGTTTAGGCTGTTAAATTGCAATGTGAGCGGCAGCCAGCAGGGGAGGATACGTCGCATGATTATTTAAAAAGCAAATGTGTGTCTGCCCTGATTCTGATAGGCTACCGTGGCGGTATTAATTAAACCGAGGGGGGCCGCCATGCTGAAATAAACGTAGAGGAAACACTGCAATGAGTATGCTGTACAAGCTTTTTGAGAGCCAGTCCTACTGAAAACATGTTTGTCTTTCAACTTAAAAAAGTGTGGGCTGGCTATGAATAATACTAATGATAATAATCATACAAAAATAATACTTTTCAATAGCCTAGAAATCTAGACGCACCCTAGCGGCGGCAAATTAATTTGCTCAGCTTGTACGTCTAGTATCGAACCATAGGAATTTCTATTGGCTTAACACCGTGGATGACGGCCAATCACAGCGCTCTATTTCGTTAGAGAGTCTTAAGGCGGGCTTAACAGGATAACGACATCCTGCGACGGTGAACAACAAGGAAGGTGGCTATGGCAAACGAAGAGCGGTTGTTTAAATCGGCGTTAGCGTCAACTTTGGAGGAGTTGGACTTGTGCTTTTCTTTGAAAGTAGATCAACACAATGCACTTAAGTCATTCCTTTCGAAGAAGGATGTATTTGCCGTTTTGCCGACCGGATACGGATATGGTCGTAGCGCTGGCCTATTGCATGCCTAGGCAGTTTGAAAGACAATTCTCTGCCCGCCCCTTGGATTAAGCGAGGTGAATGATTCGATGCCAGACTATACATGTCAATGATATAGGATGGCCCGCCAGGCTAACTTTTCAAAATATTAATGCCTAAACATGGCTTCCCAGATAATGAGTTTTTCCCGCCTGAAACGGAAACAATTTTAATGGCTAAAAAAAGGAATATAAAATATGACCGGATTTAAAACAGAAATATTTCACAGGGCTTGGTTTTGGGACTTCACGATTCTAACATCTGAGATAGCGCAGCAACACCCTTATCTGATTCAACACAGAGTGAGCCAGGCATATTTCATCAATAGGTGTGTTCCCTAACTTCATCCCAACACTTGCTTCAATTACAAACCACTGGTCATTTTCTCTCATGACCTCCATCCAGTCAGTCTACATCCCTTTCTGCCATGTCCACCGTCAGAAGTAATTCTGTAAACAAAATTTAAAATCACTTCCCATTTGTCCAGTCTTCTGTCCAATCATAACCTACACACAGATAGCATCACTTCCCATGAGGTCAAAGAAGTGAAGCATAGATATTTTCTACAGCTGCACAGAACCTTCCATCCCCCTCTCCTTGACACAGCAGCAGATCATGTGAGTTTCTGTCACGGCTCATGGCTGACAAGCCTGCAAGGGGCGCTTACGTGTGGCTGCAGTTTCTCCATCTTTCATCTGCGCAAAACCGCAACAACAGGCTCCCTACTCTAACGTTGTCTTCGTACAGCCTTCTCATGCACAGTACGGTGCAAAATAAATAGACCATGCTCAGCAACACCTGCACACACACACACACTGTAGTTTAGAAGACAGATGCAGACTGCACAACATTTGGCAGTGTTAACCTCTAAGCCAACATGCCTGTCAATCATCTGAAACTTCAGTCTGGAACTAAGCTAAGCAAAGATACACATCACCCACACGGCCTCATAAAACGCAGCCTCATCTGCTTCTGACGAAGAGCAGTCAATAGCCCTCTATATCATCTAGGGAAGTTAAAGATTCTTCATGAAAAATATTTTTCTTCTGGCCAAGAGCCAGCTCAGTCCAATAACTCCAAGGGGCATCTCTCTCTCTCACACACCTGCTGATGTATTCCTTTTCAACAACTCCAGCTTAGCAACAACTAGCTTCAAGTCTGAGGGGGCCGTTTAGGCATGTGGTGTTGTATTTCGATAAGAAGAAAGGCAAACCTAGATACAGCTGGAGTCTTAACTGTGCGTGTAGATAAAAGCACACAGTCCAGGTGTTCAGCAGGAGGGTGAAAAGCTCCACTCCCCTACTCCCAGAGAGAGAGAGAGAAAAGAAGAATCAGAGTATGACAATCAGACGGGGAGAGGGAAAAAAACCCACATCCAGGTCAGCAGCCTCACTTCCAGTCAAGCCGTCAGGTTAAGATGACCCACTTGGGGTACATGCATGAACAATTGGATTAATGCGCAGGTATAACTACGACCACAACCAATGTGGTCTAGTTAAGGTCTTCTGTTTGGGTGTCTTTCTAATTTTGCACTCGTGTGAGAGATGCACTATAACCATTACAGAGTACCTGAAGGCAATATCTTGCCTATTGCTTGCTTCTGACCAGTCCTATGTGCTTTGAATCCACAATTAAGTCATGGTTATTGGTAAGTACAAGGAGAATAGCAAGTAAAATTAAAACTACACATCCAAAGTGTCCACAGCTGCCCATGTGCACTTCCACTAGCAGGTATAATCAAAGCCTTCCCTCTCACCCCTCTCTGCAGTCTGACGAAGCCCATTTTCATCAACACAGATCACACTGTATTGTGACAGCCACTTTAACAAGCGTGTTATACTGCATTACATGTACTCTGAATAATAGAGGACATCGACCCCCACAGAGACCTGTAGAACAAAGACAATGGCTGTACACATTTCCACATCATAACACTAAAAAAAGCATCTCAAACATCATAAAACAGCAGTAAAACAAAGAAACTAAAAGGAGATCCCCCTGCAGAGGGGAATTTTCCAAATGGGCCTCGTCTTTAATACCTTGAAGATATGCACTGCACAGCCATCCCTCATGTGCACGCGCATACACACGCGCACGCACACGCACACGCACACCATGCAGTGATGAGATTCAGAGGTGAGCCACTTCAAAAGCTCCTGCCATGAGCCCAGAACAAAGCCAGCCATGCAAACACCCAATACCATTGTTATTATCCATCAAACCAGGAAAGGGGAGGAGGTGGAACGGCTGGAGATGGAAGGAGTGAGACAAAGAAAAAAAAATAGTAGAGTGAGAGCAAAAGAAGTGATAAAAGAACAGGTAAAAGAGGGGTGAAGAGCAGCTTGACAGCTACCGGATCTAAGGCCTCAACTACAGGCTCTTGATGTTTCTACTAGCTGATGCTCCCATCACGCAGAGCCTTAGTTAAAGATACCGGAATACTGAAATCAGCTTTGGGGAGAAGGCCAGTGCTGGTTTCCCACTACTAACAAAAGCAGCTCTCCTTCCCTGCATGACTGCCTCATCAACACACCAGTAACCTTCAATCTTATCTTGGCCTCCCTCAGAAAAAAGCTTGTGTGTGTGTGTGAATGTCTATCTGAGACAGTTGGGTTTACATACTTTTGACCGTTTGTGTGGAAAGATGGAAGGTTACATGCGTGTTTGCGCAAACACACTACATGCCTTTAACGTTGGTTAAGAGAAGGCGGGGGCATGGTTTTTGGTATATGTTCATCTGGTTTTACACACCTTTGAGTGTTTCCCCGAGTGTATGGTTCCGTGTGTGTGTTTGTGTGCGGGTTTATCCGAAGGGCAAAAAAAACCCCTGAGCCCTAAAGGTTGCAGGAGCAAGCACCCATCCACGCCCGTCATAAAAGCTCATTCAAATGTGTGCCAATGGTGCCAAAAAAAGGCATTCCACTCCACTTCATTCCATTCCTCCCTAGCTTGGGGCTCGGGCCTGGAACCTAATCCCGAGTAATCGTAATCCTCAGGCTGATTAAAAAGACGAATGTAATTCCCCGGCTCGGCTACACTGATGTAGACTCATCTTTATTGAGGAGGGGGAGGAGGAGAAACTAATGAAGGAAGCAGGAAAGATGGACAGAAGGGGAAAAAAAGAAGTGAAAGAAGTTAAATGAGAAACATGCTGAAATCCGGATGAGCAACAGGAGCACAGGTATCATCCATTTAAATCCTGGGCACAAAATGACCTGTCAAAGGTGGATGGCCGCAGACACAAAGGTGACTGTGATAAGGGGGTGCAAATAGAACATGTATGGAGGAATACAATGACAGCCTGAGCAGAAATAATAACCCAGCCTAACTGGCTGGATGAGCTGGCAGGGAAAACAGGCTGAACTTGAACACAAGGAGGTCACCAAGACCCACAGAAGCAATTATCCAGACACACACGCACACACAAAGCATTACCCAAGCGGCATTGCACATTGTTCTTTTATTCCTTTCTATACCCCATAAACCACCAGGGTAATTACATAAAACACAAACTCAACAGGTGAGAAAGTAAGAGATAGGGTACATTACGAAACATAGACCCAAAGAGATAAACAGAAGGACAAGGAGCAAAAGACAATCAAGCAGGCATGACAAAGCAGGGAGATGAATCCAAGTCTACTTCCTCCACCACTAACTCAACAGGAAATGGGACAGAGAGAACTGGGACAGAAATTCAACATGGCTGCTGGGAAGGCAAGCAAATGGATGCTGGGGCTGCTAGTGGGTTTTGGGTTTCACTCTCAAATTGCTCATCTATTCATAAGAGGAGACTTTATTAGCAATGGCTAGGCTAATAATTGATCTGGATTTTATCCAGGGTTAGAGAGAGAGTCCAAAGAGAGGAAGAATACAGGGGTGGAAAAGGGAGGGAGTCAGAGCAAAAAACAGAAAGGAGGGAGAGAGAGCGGGAGAGAGAGAGCACCCTCACGCACACATTCAGATCCCTGGCAGCTTAGGCTAATTTAACATGCCCCCTTTTGTGGCTGCTTTCAGGAGCCGTCTGTGCTCTGGATCAGATGAGCATGAATGAGGCTTTACACGAGCTGACACTGTTGCCGGGAAACCGAATCTTTCAGGCTGAAAGGGTGCCTGTAACCACACACAGGAGCCATACGTACACACACACACACACACACACACACACACACACACTAATTAATGAATGCATGCTTCTCTGACACAGGCGCACACACATATGGCTGCCCCTGAGGCTCTTGCGGGTTCAGGTATCAAATGGTTAAATGGGTCACGGGACAGGAGGGCCAGAGACAGGTCATACGCTGAACCCAGGTTATCATGTTTACCCAGGGCCTGCCAAAACACCACTAATATATCTCAGCTTTTACAGTGCGAGTTAAGAGAGGGGACTGATCCCACATCAGCACAATTACAGCCAAGCTGACACCAGATATAGAAAACTAGCAACTGAGGGATGCTTCAGACAAGGTAGAGGCATGTTCTGTTCACAGTGACCTATGATCGATTAACGTGAATTTATACTTTTATGCTTGGGGTACCAATACAACAGAAACAAAAAAATATAACCCACCTTTGATGGTGCTGTTCATCCAACCCTATCCGGTGTGTGTGTGTGTGTGTGTGTGTGTGTCTGGCAACTACTTATTTTAGCCAACCCATGTCTATTTGAGATATCAAATACATTCAACAGCATATCAGCCCAGAAGTATTAAGGAACCACATGGCCTCGGCACTAAGCTAAGGATTCCTAGGTTATGGTCAAAAAGTTCAAGGCAGCAGAATCATGTTTACACTGTGGATTTTTCCAGGTCATTTCACATACACAAGAAATTAGGTGGTGTGCATTCACTGCCACGCTAGCCAGGGGTGATGAGTATTCATGGACACACACACACACAGCAGCAGGATTCAAGTCTAGTGCCTTAGCCTCCTGTATCAAGGGCTGGTGTCTATGGAAACTTGAGGATTTGGGTACAGACAAGCCACGATGAGGGGTAACATTAGGACTCTTAAGCGAGCAGCGTTAATGATTCCTAACATCACTATTCAATAACCTGCTCTACAGGTCCTCACAGAACTGCTTCCCAAAGCATAGCTATATAGGATAGACCAGAGCCGAATGTTCTGAGCTATCCCGTTATGTGATTGGTCCAGAGGTGGTCATATATATACGGATAGACCATTAACACCTGCTCAGCATCCATACTCTTCAGACTAAACCAAAACAATAATTTCCCCAGTTCCAAAACAACTTCAGGCACACTGGAGCAAATGACCGTAAACAACGTCAATGTTGGCCTGTGAAATACAATGTTAACAAAGTCACAAGGCTGGCTGGAATCAGTCAAAGCACCCGACCTATCAAAACTGGTCAAGCCAATCTGATGCAAGCACAATGTAACCTTAAATGGAAAATATGCTGAACACATAATGACAATGTTAAAAATGTGAAAATAATATAACATAGTCCTGTTTAAATAAATCCTGTTTTCTGTGATATTCTCAATCTTAGCATTGGTATGTTATAAGTCCTTAAGCTATGTACAAGTCATTGAAGACCAAACTAACTGTGTGGCCAAACTTTTGTCTGTGCTCTTAACTTTTTTAACCCTGGAACACAAGTACTCCTTGAAAATAAGAGACCATAGTCCTAGGTGTCTTCACCTTCAAGGGCACAGGGAATGACTTTGGGAATGCAAACATGGCCAGGTGTAGCATTACATCACAGTATCACGCGAGGCCACGACTGCTGGCAAAACCATGCCACACCCACCCACCCACCACACCAGACTCTGATCGCTCCTCACTCCAGCATCTGTGTGGGACAGTTTCTCTGGATCACAGTAGGGCTGGGCGATATGGCTAAAAAATAATATCGCAATATTTTCAGTCTATTTCAAGATATACAATATATATCTCGATATTTTGAAATTTTCTCAAAAGGACTTAATGAATTCTCACTTTCACCCTATGATGTTTTAAATCATGCCAGTATGATGCAGTAGGCTAGGATAAATCATACCAGTCCAATCCCTGCAAATTATATCCGCATTAACACATTGTTGGTTATTCACAGGTTTCTATTTTACATTTGCATGTAAAAGCAGGAGTGAAAGTAGTTTTGAATTCTTGCCAGTAGCCAACTAAGTTTCACATAGGGAAAAGTGTGCATACAAACATTTCAACACACCTAAATAGGGTATATCAATTGATTTATTTTAGCCTAGAATGCAGAGCATTCATCATGGCCTGTTATTTGGCTTTGTCATTCTCTCTTCTTCTTTCCCGGTCTTCTTTAAAAGGCTCCTCATCTTATCCAATCTTCAGGATAAACTGTAAACTCATTTCTCTTTTTGCATGGCTTCATGGCTTTAGCTAACTTTCCAAATAGTTCCAAATAGTCCAATTTAGCTGGTTTTAATCTGCCACTGATATGTCTCCATATGAATGATGATGGCTTACATCAGATAGAAGGTAAGGTCCGTGCTTCCTTAATTAGTCGTTCGGTTGTTGGTTGATAAATAAGACACGGTTGCGTTTTTGTTTTGAAACAGTCAGATGCACTCATAGACAGTAGTCTAATCTGCCTCAATGCGCAGATCTCATGAATTTAATTAAAAAAATCAATCTGTAGGGAAGCATGGGCGAACATTTAGCATGAGAAAAGCATGTGTGGAGAGTGAGATGTGAGCATTTGCGCTGTCGTTTCGAAACAGTCGGACATGCACAGACATAGACAGTAGGATAGTCCTTCAGCCTAATGCAGGGATATTTGAAAATCTCTTGTATTTCGTTTCGTGTAACCAAATCAGAACTGCCTCCATCTATTAACCTAGCTCATTGTTGAACAACGGTTGCCTATGGTAGGCCTACCCATAGATAGAAATGCTACCGCCGCTTTTGAACTGAAAGTTCACTTCTTCTCGTCTACACTAAGACGTTACCCCCTCATCTCAATAGATTGTTCAGGATTGGTGGGTGAGTGTGTAATGTGCGTTGTTCACGTTGTTACTGAGAGGGAGAGGGAGAGGTTAAGAGAGATAGGGACACGAAACGGCAAAGTAAGTGTTGGCGCTTAAAAAAATGATGACTGTGAAATACTCGATATTTGCGATATGACACTTTAATGTATCTTACGTACAGCAAACTGCGATATATCGAATATATTCGGTATATCGCCCAGCCCTAGATCACAGCCTAGTACAGCTGAGTGGCTCACATTGGAAAAAGGTGACATGAATTTCCCTTCAGCCTATCACTTGCTTTAGGAGCTTTCTTTAGAATGAGGAGAACTATCCTGCTCTCCCGTCTCCCTTATTCTCATTCTTTACCTCACACACACACACACACACTTACTTGTGTGTCATAATCTGCAAGTAAGCCTATTTGGTCTTACACAATGGTCATGTGACTTGACTTCTCACTGAAATGTAGGTTAGCCTGCCTGCATCTGTCTATGCTGGCTGCACTGCAAATAAACACTGCTGCTGTCAGGAACGCTGCCTCAACATTCCAGAAACCTTTCCACCATGTGGCACGCCACGAGGGTAAAAAAAAAAAAAAACACAGACACTACGATCATGAACATGATCTAGACAATCAAGGCATCTTAAGAACACAAGCAGAAGTCATCCTTGACTCACTTTGTAACCATTAGTGCAGATTATAAAATGAGCCTAAATACCCGTGACCACCACACCTCCACTTTCATATTCTGACCAGAGGGGTGACATAATTGACTGGCCACCATGTGGCCTTATAAATACCACTGCAAGCCACCTGTCACAAGCTCAAACACTCCCAGAGCAGGCTAAAGCTGAATCAGCAGGCTGATTGGTTCAGCACGCTAGTGCTGAATGCCTAATGGCTTTCTGGGTAAAAATTAGATCCTCTAGCTAGCCTAGCCCATGTCCAAAAACTCCCAACAGCAGCTCCCAATAAAGTCAAGGGGAGAGAGCAGAGTAAGACCAGCTTTGGCTTTAAGTAGTTAAATTTAAGCCTGGTTCTGTCCATTTAGTCCGTTTTTAACCACACCTTTACCACTCTCTTTGAAGCATGTCCTTTTTGTGTGAAACTACGCGTGCGTTGACATTTCTGGTAACTGTTTTCACTCTCAGAGTAGGTCCCGGGTGTCGGTGTAGTTTCGGCAAGATAAGGGACCCAAACCCTGAACTTTGTGAAAGAAAACCAGCCAAGAGCCAGCCACAGCCAGTCTCTCCGCTTTCAAGTACAAATATTATTTGACACAACCAGCAACTCCCGTCTACACTGAAACACATACAGAGCTCAGTCTTGCACAGTCTCAAACAGAAGCACACGCACAGCCACACACAGACACTTATGAAGGGGATTTCAGGGGTATATTTTGAGTAGAGCTCTCAGCTGTCTGCTACACTCAACTCGAACTTGAAAGTGAAAGTTGCTTAATATCAGACATGAAATCTAGTTTTCTTTCCGCTTTAGTGCAACAGATGACCTCTCTCTCTCTGAAATCAAATCTCCATCGGTGTTCTCTGGTCATCCCTTCATCTCAGGATGTTCTTCAGTTTCCTACAGGGACTTTCGGCTGCCAACACACAACTTTATCACCTTTTAGTCCTATCTTTCAGTTTCCCTAACAAACACCTGCAAAAGTCATAAACTTTTGTATGGTCATAATCTCAGTTTAGGAGGCTTATAACCACATAGGAATGCACAATATGCAAAATGTTGGATTTCTGCAAATATTTGATACATCAATATTTTAAAACTCATTTAATCTATATACAAATCTTTTTAAATTACCTTTAAGGGTTCATCCTGTACTTGAATTAAAGTATTACTCTTAGGGCGCATTCACACTAGACCCTTTGGTCCGGACCCGAGTTTGTTTGGACCGAGGCTTTTGCTAATGTGAACGCACTCTACTGAACCTGGGTGCGGACCCGGGATAGAAAACAGAGGTCTGAGGTACGGTTCGCTAGAACTCTGGAGCGGTTTGAATGCTATCTGTTCCAAATCCAGGAAATAAACTGCCATTTTTGCGACATCGCCAAGCGATATTGGTAAATAGAAGCTAGTGTTTATGACCTAAACGGACCCAGGTGCACAAATAATAATGTAATGTGAACAGTGACCAGCTGGGTCAGGGTTAGGGCGGAGTACTCACACTCGGGTTCGGTCCAGTTAAACGGACCAAGTGTAAAGGTAACCTTATCGTGATACCTTAGTTTTATAGTTAAATATTCACTCTCATTCATTCTACCCTAAATGTAAAAATGGACATTCACTCACGTTCATATGAAAAATAAAGAAATCATGGTGTAGAAGTAAAATACACATTTTGATATATGACATTCAAATAAAAACCTACATTCTATTTGCAGATAATCCAATTCTCAAGCAATTATCTGCTGATGCCGATATTGTACCAATGATATAGCATATCCCTTATTACACCACTATTAGCATGATGATTTTTCCAGACAAACCACCAATTAGAAAACTACAGCTTGCTTGCACTGACCATTAAAACAAAAAAACACAGACCTATCCTCTAACAGGGGACTCAAGAACCCTGTTGAAAGAGGCTTGCATCTTGTAACATTCCACTGTGGCAAACCTTTCATTCTTCGCACACACACACAGACACTTCTGCAAGTGTACTCACAGTGGCACGTGTCTCTGCTCCACGTCGACGCGTCCAAGCTCCTCTTCCTCCACGTCCGTCTCACCGCCACTGCTGCTCTCTGTGGCGTCCGAGTCGAAAGCCCCTTCAGCCGCGTGCAGGTTGGTGGCACCGCTCAGGGACAGCCTCTCCAGTTCCGCTGGCACCGAGCCACCCTTAAGGAAGCGGCCCAGGCCCTCTCGCTCCTGGGGGGTGAGTGCGGCGGCAGCTGCGGAGGATGTGGAGGCAGAGGTGGAGGCGATGGGAGTCTCCCTCTTGCGCAAGGCCTCCAGAGGCCCCAGCGTGCTCTGCAGGAGTCCTCCCAGCTGTTGCTGGATGTGCCGCTCCACCTGCTTGGCCTGCACCACCTGCAGACGCTTGCGCAGGCGCCGTAGACGGCCTTCGATCTGGCCTTGCCGGCTCTGGCTCTGCTGCGTCCGCTCGCGCAGCTCTGCTCCGAGGCTGCCCGGTGCTGGTGTGAGGTGATGTGGAGAGCTGCTGATGGGGGGTGGCGGTGAGCAGGATGGTGGGATGGAAGAGTCTGTTAACGCCAGCGATGGGGGGCGGTCCGTACTACTCCTGCTGCTGTTGTTGTTGCTGCTGTCTGTGGGGTCCTGCGACGGGGGAGAGACGCTAGGTGGAGGCGGTTGCTCAGGGTTACTGTTGTCCTGGGAGACGTCGCCTGGGTGCTGGGGGTCCACGGCGCCTCCTTCACCACTCCTGAAGGGGCCATTGCCATGGAGACCCCCTCGCGAGGCGCATTCCAGAGGTGGAGGGGGAGAGTCCGACCCTGACCCCGATCCTGCGGGCGTCCTGATGCCGTTGGACCCTCCATTAAGTGCAGCAGGGTTGTTGTTAATGTTGGTGGCCAGCAGTCCATCCCGCTCTGCATTGCCTGGGGCGGGCTTGGCCACCTTCTTGGCCATGCCGTTGACAGGGGGCGTGGGGGTGCCCACGCCACCAGTGCCACTCATGAGGCTGCGCAGGCGCTCCTCGGAGAGCTCCAGCTCCAGTGACTGCCGCTGGCGAGGCAGCAGGGCGGGCAGCAGGCCGTGCGTCTGCAGCAGTGCGACGCCCTGCAGCTTCAGGGACTCTTTGCTGGACGGCACCGGCGTCACATCCGAGCACAGGTACGAGGCCACCAACGGCTGCAGCCGGCCCAGCGCGTGCGGCGCCGAGGCTTCGGTCTGCACTGACGGCTCCTCGAGCTTGCAGGACGGGACCGCTATGCTGCTGCCGCCTCCGCTGCTGCTGTTGTTGTTGCCGTTACCAACGGGTGTGGTGGTATGGGGGTGGTGGTGGTCTGGGGAGGGGGGCTGGGAAGCGGCCGCTCGGCTGCGCTTGACAACGGCGCCGTTGCTGGGTGCGACACCGGACTGCACGGGATTGGGCGAGAGCGTGGAGGGAGGGGCCAGCTTGAAGCGGATGCGGTGGGCTTCGGGCGGAGCGTCAGTCAGAGCGGGCGCCATCGCAGCCATGCAGCGAAAGGAGGAGGGGGGGAAGGGGGGCGGCCGGGACGGGGCGTCTGGCACCGCTCAGGCCAGATCCACTGCACCCAGCTACCACTACCCACTCTCCACGGCACAGCCTGAGAGAGAGAGATGAAGAAAGACAAGAAAAAGATGGATCATCATTAGATCTATCATTCATCATTAGGCTATTTCTTCACATTCTGTTACAATTTTTAAATAATTTCTGAATGCTTCAAAAAATCCTATGTCCTTACTGTGGGCTAGCATAACACCATCATGTGGGTTAGCATAATGGCTAATTGTTTCTTATGATACCAGTTTTAACAATCATACATTCTGACTTGTTGTTGATTAAACATCATGTACATAATCTTCATTATACAAACGTTTAGTCCAGGCTACTTAGTAACAAATTTTTGCCTAGTCATCAACGTCTCCAGGAACACCAGACACATAATAATTTATTTAACAGTCTTAAGCAAACACCAGACATATAAGCAGTATGGTTGCTCCCCCTGAGATATAAAGCAATTAGTGAGGCCTTACCAGCACCTAGGCTCACTTGCCTGCTCTAACTCAAACAGCCTAAGAAACCCCCTAAATCTCCATGCCCAAGTCATGTCCAAGCCAGCTCAACTCCCATAAGCAGCAAGTGTGTGATGAAACTGTAGCCGTCTTAAAGAGCAACTTGCATCTTGTTTGAAAATGTATTTTTAAAAATGTATAAAACCTATAGATAGTAATTCAGAAGAAAGTGTACCCATTTTAAGTAGGCTCCTAAATATGCCTCTCCTGCCCACAGACGCGTCATATTACATAGAAGATAAATGTCTTCAATTGGCGATTGAGCTCTGTCATTGTGTGTGTAGATACTAGTCTGAGCAGAGAGTTGGAGTTCTGGTGAGAGTTGGAGTTTGTTGATTTTTTGGAAAGTCATAATGGTTAATCATTGTGTTTAGGGTTGCACCAATTCCAGGACATCATGTCCACCATTTTCAAGAAAAGCAAGCGTTTTTGTTGCTGGTCCGTTTTGTGCAGGTAGCCTAAATTGAAGGGACTTCACCGCCTCATCAGTCACAAAACGTTTACACGGACATTACTCCGCTAATTAAACTTTTCCGCCAGAAGGTTACAACAGAAGAAATATGGGCCAATTGCTGCGAAATATTGTGAATATCCCAATAGGACTTTAAATGAAGGAAACCTACATGGATGTTTGATCAACAGCAACGTCAAAAGTATGATTGCAGATTTATTAAACGACATCAAGATAATGTCAATAGACGCAGACACAGCATTAGCCACCGTTATCACCGAGTCACTCAGCAAAAATCTCATTCCTTCGCCTGTTCTCTCCCTGGCCCCTATCTCGCCTAGGTGGCTCATAAAGCGCTGTGGCCCGTCACATGCGTTTCTATTGTTTATAACAAGTCGGTGTGAGGATCCATTACACCATTCATTGAACTTGACCTGTTACCCTCTGTTACCTCACTTCCGGTTAGTGGTTTATAGATGCAGAAGTATTTTTATTTAATATGTTGTTTCTGGGGTAGTTCTCGTTTTTTTTTCCCTTTCTGAGAATCTAGTTCCTTCATCATTTATCTACACTATGCTTTATATGGGTTTCCAACCGGCAAGTTGCTCCTTAAAGTCAGGGTGGAATAGGGGTGCTATGTACTGTGCTGTACGTGCGTGTGTGTGTGTGTGTGTGGGCATGAGTTTGAGAGAAAGAGAGAGAGTGTCTGTGTGTGGCATGAGGAGCCAACAGCTGACTGCGCCACAGATATAGGTCAGAGCACCAACCATAGCCAAGGCCTATAGATGCCTAGACATGGCAGGTTGGGGCGGGGGGATGGGAGACTGGGGAATTTTCACAGATCTGGCACCCAAACAAAGGGGGGGTGAAGCACAAAGGGGGGGAGAGGGGGTGGTGGTTCAGTGGGGATTCTACGCACAAGGGGAAATTCCATCATTTAACCAACACTCCGTTAGGGGCCCAACACGGGGCTATGATCCAAAAAACAACACTAGGTCTCTTTCTCGCCGCTCTTCAGCATTTGTTTTGTGTCCAGTCAAGAAAAGGAAAAAAAGTGTCCTTATTATCCTGAACGCATCTGACCCCCCCAGGACCACAGTCCCACTGTCTGTCATTTCACTAAAGCAGGGCTATACGAGTCCTGTGGCCCCTCAGGAAGCCATGAGGCACCAGTGACTTTCACACAGGACTCTTGATGAGGTGGTACCGGCAGTGTTATATAACTACCCAACTGTTTCAACCCATAGGGCAGATGATCCACGAAATGCACGGCCAGGAATGCTCACCGTGACATGCTGACAGCCAGACCGCTATGCTACCAAGCGATTGGCAGAGAGCGAGAGAAAGGGAGAGAGTGACAGAGAGAGAAAGAGAGACAGAGAGAGAAAGAAAGAGAGACAGAGAGAAAGAGAAAGAGAGAAAGAGAGAAAGAGAGAAAGAAAGAGAGAAAGAGAGACAGAGAGAGAGAAAGAAAGAGAGACAGAGAAAGAGAAAGAGAGAGAGAGAGAGAAAGAGAGAGAGAGAGAGGAAGGAAGACGGGAGGGAGGAAAGGAGCAAGATAAGAGGTTAAAACAATCATTTTGTGTGAGGGAACCGAGATGAGAAATAAATCAGCATCCTATGCTCCTATGAATCTGTAATTCGAGTAGGGATCGACCGATATAGATTTTTTAGTGCCGATACCGATACCGATTTTTTTCCATCAGCCTAAGCCGATGACCGATACAGGCTGACGATTTTCTTGAGCCGATATTTGGAGACGATACTGCTTTTATTTTGCTCCCTCAATTTACATCATACAAATGACACATAATTACACAAATGATGATAACAAATGTTCTCAAAAGTCTAACTAAATGTTCTAACAAAAGTCTCAATTTAAAAAAGGAACATTAAACTTATGGATGGGTGCACTGAATATGGTTAACTGTGCAAAATGCTTTCATCAACATCTTACAACACAGCCTTGATGATGCATTGCTTGCTGACATATTATAAGCCATAATTCAGGTCATCACAAAATGTCCTTTGTCAACACATTTAAATAATTTAAGAAAACAATAAGCCTGAAAATTAGCTATTGAAATAAAGTGCTTGATTTGTAATTTAAGACTGCATGGTTTCAATTTTTCTATGTCTATATTTTTCTTAAAAAAGCTGCCAGATTTGTCAACCACAGAACATAAAATCAGCAGACGAAAATAACGTGGTGTAAAATGTTTCTGTTATAAACGGCATCAACGTCAAAAGGTATAAATACATCTCTCTCAGTTTTAAAATCTCTCCTTCAGGTAGCGCAGCACTCTCATATCGCTGTGATGCGTGTGTCCCACTGAGTGAGACAGACCAGACGCACACACAAACTTCTGTTTGGTAGCTGACGAACCACCATTGAACTGGATTGATAATGATAACGTTAGCAAACGGCTCTAAACAAGTAAGGCATACACTAGGGTGGTCCCCACCAATATGTTTGAATAAATAAAAAAAATAATTGGGCAAAGTTTTATCAATATTAATCAATATTTAGAGGTTGCTCAAGACCTTTGAAGTTTAACACATACTGTGCAGTGTGCATATTCAGGATTTTTTCACGCATTATGTGATACATTGTGCTAGCATGTATAATTGTTTAATAATATATGCTTATGGCAGCAATGGACTTATTTGACCATGCAGTCAATGATAATGTGTATTGATTATTGGTGACCACATTGAAATGGATATTCCATATTGTCTATTCAAATTTGCAATGCTGATTTGCTAATCTCATCTGCTGATTCCGGTATTTCCCAATAATATGCTGTTGTAAGCAATTCATAGCAACTCCTGTTTTAGTTTTGATATGTCTTTCAAAGCATCAATGTTAATGAAGCACAATAGACAATATACACTTGAGACAATGGCTGAAGCAACATGAAGCAAATTCGCTATATGGTTACTTGGATCAGAAGAGACTGAAATAACTGGAAAAAAGTTACCCTCCAAGAAGCAGGTTTTATGTTTGTTGTAATATTACCATAAAACATTGAAAAAAAACTGCATGAAAGTGCAACAGCGGTGATCAAAGAAGTCTTGGTATTCTAGGACAAGGCTAGGATTCCCGTTCGTCCCCAACATCACACAAATGTCCCCAACATCACACAAAACACTTCACGACAAATGGCAGAAGCTGAAGAAAAATGCCAAGAGAACTACGAGGCCTTGTAGAGGCCTTCGTAGACCAGTTGGGAGACCTGTTTGATATCGCACCTCAAGATGCACTCATTCATCTCAAGAATCCAGAAGATAGAGACTTTCTTCTGGCCCAAAGAGAAAAAGGACGTCCTGGGTGTACAACTGTACAATATGATGATACAATTTAAATCTCTCACTTTCGCCTTTGGCCCTGGACACTGACTGGATCTGCTCCTTTCAGATTCAATGATCAAGATACATCCTCAACCGCCCACTGCGGTCTTCTGATGAGTGTCTGTTGTGTCGACCAGTCATAAATGCTAGGTCAAATTTAAGACTATTTTCCTCAGTGGTTCCATGTTGGTGGAATGAGTTGCCCATTGCTCTCCGTTCCTGTGATTTTTTTGGCCATTTAAGAAGGTCTAAAGGCATATCTGTTCAACATGCACTTAGTTCTTTAAGCGCTTCTTATGCGTTATGGTTTGTAAAATATTGTTTTATTTCCATTAGGCTGTTGATTAATGACATTGTTGTTTACTATTGATATTCTCTTTAATGTAGTCTTACCATGTTATAGTTTTTATATTATTGATTGAATGGACATTATTGTTTATTATTGCTTTCCCCCCCTCATTTTCATTGTTTATTTCATTAGGCTATTGATTTAATTGACATTGTTTATTATTGCTATTCTCCTTATTATATAGTCTGACCAACAAATAATATTGCATTGTCTTAAATGGTACAATTTCTGGTAGCAATTCTGGAAATATTCAAAGGCCTTGAGCTACCTCTAGATATTGTAGGAACAATTCAAAACATTTCAGTGTTTTTATTGATATCCTAACACATTTAGGGGGTGAGAGTTGAACATTTCCCAAAAATTATTTTTTACCCCATATAAGGACCACCCTAGCATACACGTTATGTCTGGTACATGATAAACGTTAACACGAATTAATATTCAACTACACACGTCTCTCATTATTAAAGCTCTGATATCACTGCGATGGAAACTCCGCCCGCTCGAAGGGAGAGGGGGAGGGAGACGCACACACCACACGCGTCCAAAACTCAGCCAGGTGGTCGCTGAATAAAACTCCCACAAATATCTCGGAACGTCGGCATTACTTAATCATATGATTGACCAGTGTTCGTAACAGCTACCGCTACCCCATGCATACGGATAGCCTACAACTTAGCTATATGCAGCTCCCTAAATATAAGCAGTTTTATAGAAGAGGGGCATTCATATCAGGGAGGGAGACACGGAGACACACACACACACACACACACACACACACACACACACACACCACACGCGTCCAACACTCAGCCAGGTGGTCGCTGAATAAAACTCCCACAAATACCACGGAACAACGTTGGCATTACTTAGTCATATGATCAGTGTTTGTAACAGCTAGCTACCGCATGCATATGGATAGTCTAGCCTACAACTTAGCTATTTGCAGCTACCTAAATACAATGGCAAGCAATTTTATAAACGAGGCATTAAGCATTAAATAAAGTAGGCTACCTATATCAGTCGCATTTTCCATTTGGACCCACAAACTTGCTTTCACCTTCAAAGTGTATGGCAATATTTCAGCTAAGTCAAACAGTCAAAAGATGCTTTGAAAGTTTAAAGTTTACTGTTGTCTTGAAGAGCAGGCTTTCAGCTCTCTGCTCGTGGGGGAGGGGCAGTCTGCACATGAATTGCAGCGTCTCCAGCAACACAGAGCTGTCTGTGGACGCCTGTATGTAAATAATGCGGGGGGAAAAACTATCGGCGAACGCAGCTGCTTATCGGCCGATGCCGATACATGTAAAAAACGCAAATATCGGCCCGATATATCGGCCGGCCGATATATCGGTTGATCCCTAAATTCGAGATTTCTCAACACCTCTTATGACCTGACATTTTGACACAACAAAAATCAACAGTAAAAAACTGATAGGAGTTCAATGACTCCAGGGGATTCTCAAGATTTTTTTATGCAATAACTTTTGGCAAAGTCACTGTCTACATACAAGCATGAGGGAGTTCCTGGGAGAGAGCTCTCACACACACAGAAACACACACGCTCACACACACACACGCTCTGGAATACTTCAGGGGAAACATGACAACAACAAAAAATGCAACAGAGCGCCACTTACTCACAGCTATGAATGACAGTTGAAAGGCTTGTGCGTTCCTCCCAGGATCTGCTGCTAACAGGTAGCTTTTGGGGGATGAAACACCTTGCAAACTTCACTTACTTGTTCTGGCATCTCTGCTAACTCACAGGGAGATTATGCTTTTGTTCTCAAGATGATGCTACAGTTGAGGCTTCAGCAAAGGGAAAGGGGTAGGGGTGTGAGTGTGCACGTGTATGTGTGTGTGAACAGCGCTGCCTATCCCTGCAAGAAGAGATTTTATTGATGAAGTTGCAGAAGGGGAAGGGGGGATGGGTGATCGTGTGCTCTTCAGCAGTCAAAAAAAAAACTGGTTGTGCTTCAGAGAATGTGCAAACTGTCACTTTCTTTAAGGTTCTTACACATCACCTCATCTCTGAGTCACTTCCTCTTTCTTTCTCCCTCTCTCGCCTTCACTCAAAACATGACTCGTCATGAATTGCACTTGAAAAGAGTGTGAGTGTGGGGGGGGGGTGATTACGAAAACACCTTCCTGTTGCCTGAATGCCTGAGTTCTGAGTTGGAGACCACAATAGCATCAGCGAATCAGAGAATCAGAAATGGGGTGGTGCGGCAGCTTACCCAGGAAGATCAGGAATTTAAAATAGCTATGCAGTTCATGTACATTTCAAGGAGCTCAACAGTTCAAGAGAGTCACCATTCAAATTCACCCTCCTTAATCTTCAAAGCAAAACTAGGTTCACCAGAACGTTCTACCTCGCACACACACAAATGGGACAATTCCATCTCAGTCCTTATGGAACATTCAAATCACCCCCAATCACACTTGCTTTTGGAAATCCAATCACTTGAGAAAGGTCACACACACCGAGACCCTCATCTGTCTCAGAACAGAAGTCCATGTCTGAGTATGTGTGATAGGACCGAGAGACAGCAACAGTGTTTCGTGACTCGTGTGCGAGTTAATGGAAATTAGTGAGGAAAGGAGTGTATGAGGAGTAGAAGAGTGTTCAGTGTACTTAGATAAGAGAAGCAGTGGGTGAGAGAGGGAGGAGTCACCAGTAGCCATGTGGTGCCTCTGCACTGCAATTTGCTGACTGGGTCAGTGACAACATCTTGCCCCTCCCATCAATGACTATAGGTCCACACATATGAAACAGAGTGGCCTTGCTCCGAGAATAGATTTTTACCTACATTCTAACAAGTCTCGAGATTGACACAGTCCTAATCTTGAGGGTCACACAGAAAGAAAGAAAAAACAAGAGGGTGTGAAACAAGAGTATCTGCACATTTTCCAAGTGCACATTTAAAGACTTTTAAGACCTTTTCAAGACATCTAAATGAAAAAATTAAAACTATCCCACGGCAAAAAGATATATACGACTTTTTATGCAATAATTTTTTTTCTACTTATTTTAACCCGCACCCCATTTTGGATGTCTACAGAAGTTACCAAATATATTTTGGCGAAAGAAAAATAATTGTGTGTGAATTATCTTCACAGTTATAAATTTTGCCCAATTTTAGGGTCTGGGCTGCTTGCTTTTGAAGCTGGCTGTACATATTTGGTTGTGCTTACTGGCTGAGGCTGACTGTTCTTCACCTGTGTCTGTAGTATCCTAGGCTACTTGCCAAAGACATGTGTACTGGACTGGATTCCCTTCAATATTTTTTTCAAAGTTAGACTAAGCTATTTAAATATTTTAATAGGCCTACTTTATATAATTTACTATGTGCATCTATTGTCCTATATGCAGCACAGCGAATTAAATCGATTGTCAATCGATTAAAAAAATTAATCTAATTAATTACATACTCTGTGATTAATTAATCTAAATTAATCGCATATATAATTTTTGCTGCGAAAGTATTTTAAATATTTAAATTCAAATGAATCATTGAATAATCAGCATTAGTGACATTAAAGTTCAAAAACTCTTTTATTATTATTTTCACTGTTCAAATAATGGCCATAATAATCTATGATATGACCTAATATGCTGAGGAAATAAATTCAACAGTGCTTCGGGAAGAAGTTTTTTTTTTCACATACAAAGCATTTCAGGCCACAGATATAACCTAGGGGACACAATGAAAATAATTTAACACTCCCCTCAATGTCATAACTTATTTCTTTGCATTGATGTGTGACTATAGAGTTGATGAACTCCGGTGATATGCAAATTCCTTGCTGCAGACATTGCAGAGAACTTTACTTTCAACACTTTATTTTTATCAACACCATCAGGCCATTTTTTAAAAGTAAATGTTCCAATCAATGATCCAGGCAGCACGTTTTCTTCTCTCTCCTTCATTTTACAGTCTAATTTTTACTGACTAGAACGGCTCGGGGTCAAAGGTCATACGGAATCGATTAATCTGCACAAATTTGTTTTAATCAGTTATTTATTCTCAAATTAATTAATCTAAATCAATCAGTTATTTTGACAGCCCTAATCTAAACCAACCAAAGCTTGACTAAAACATTGTAAAACCATTGACTTGTTTTAGATTAATTAAGAGACAGGTCCTTCTCGCATGATCCTGCTGAAAACTGCTGGTTTCATCTCAAACATGCACGTATTATGAACGCACGTTTTTTTATGTAGCCAGTCGCCGACATTCAAAAAATATGCGGTTATATTTCACAACTTTTGCGAAGTAGGGCTACTGGGAAACACTGGGAAGCAAGCTGCTGGCAGATGTTATAGGTATTATAAAGCAAACAGATGAACTTAACATGTACAGTATTTCCTCCTGATAGTGAAAACGTTTGTTTTCTTTTTCTGTCAGTCCGTGGTTCCTTCATAAATTGCGCAGCAAATTATCAGACGAGTGACAGAAGCACTGCGCATAATTTGACTAGCAGTCTTCGCGTCCACAGTTTGAGAAACGATGCTGCGTCCAAGCAAAGATTCTAGTTGCCAAGCGCAACTCCAAAAAGGAGGACAAATGAGCGTCCGGCTTGAGGCTGTGCCGTACGCCGGACAGGGCTAAATTCGAACGTATGGCCAACCTATCGCTAACTGGCATCGGCTATACCACGAAAACGTCAGGCATATTTGTACATACTGTATTATTACCGTTTTCACACCTTTAACCACACCCGTGAAAACAATCTTCACTCTGCAACCACTAGCCTTATAGTCACTTATACAATTGCGTTTTAAATACACTAAACCGGATGGAGACATCACTCACTCTCTTGCACTTGCTGGCTTCCCATACGCAAATTTAATACCTCCCATTCGAAAATTCAAGACATCCCAGACAATTTAAGACTTTTTTAGGCCTTAAAAACCGAAAGTTGTATTTAAGACTTTTTAAGGATCCGCGGGAACCCTGGTAACAGAGTGAAGGGAAAAAGTATGAATTAAACCAAACAGACAGGTTAAACGGAATTCTCTGGGGAGACCTCTCTGATATGAGCGAGCATTTGTGAAGGCATGTGCTGTTTATCATTAACAGAGGGGGTAAGTAGAAGAAAATGCCGTGGCCCCCGCCCCCCCCAAATGTTTTCTCTGAGGCTGAACTGGGATATGGATGCAAGGAAGAAAGAAAAAAAAGGCAGAAATGTGAGAAAAATAAATAAAAATAATCCCACTTATTCTGACTGGCACTGGAGGAACTCGCCAAGAACAAGTGGTCCAGTGGGACAGGGGATTATGTAATGAGCAAGGAAAAAGCTACAGACGTTTACAGAAATGGGCTAAACATTTCAGCAACGCCCACAACTCTCTGCTCCAGTTGGGCCCATCTCTAACAGAACACTAGATTCTTCCACTCTCTTGTGATCTAAACCCAGAACCACTCAGAGCTGCCAAACAACGGCATCAGTCAAGCTGAAGAGAGGTGCAAGGAGACACCCGACTCAAACCAGTGCTCAGATAATTGCTCCCCAAGCATGTGTAAGCACGAGTTAACACGGTCATCCCCATTACCCATCATAGAAAGATCAACAGAGACCAAAAACTATATACTTATATATAAATATGTGTGTTAGGCCTAACACAAGAGAACACACACCTTTTCATACACACTGACCGACATGGCGCAACAGAAAAACAGGAAATGGGAATATGTGATAGTTTGGTTCAAGGTAAAGGAAACAATGTCCTCAGTATCTAACTGGTGGTCTAGGCTGGTCGGTGTGACCTACAATTTATATCACAAATTCTCCAACTTGATTGGTTATAGTCCAGGCAAAAAGCGTCGCTTGGCAAAAAACATAAATAAAATAAAATAAAATAAGGCACTGAATAGATCATAAATAGATCTAGTTTCAAGGAAAACTTGTATAACAACATATTTAATGTGTTTTAGGACTGTCACTTTAACTCGAGATGCATCGATATGGAATTTTAAGGCCGATAACGATAACTGATATTTAACAGTTTGTTGAGACGGATACAATAACATTAACCGATATTATTATTATTACTCTTGAAAAAATGGTGAAAAGTGAAGGGGACAGCATTTAATAATGAATCACTTAATTTGCAGTCATTTTACCTACCACAGAACTCAGAGTAGTCCTCAATGGTATGGCAGTCAACAAAATAGCAGCATGTGTGGCTCCTTTAAAGTGAACTTCACGTCAGTGAGTTGCGAGTGAGTGGCCAGCGAGGGTGTGCAGTGTTTCCCATACGTTGACTAATCTGTGGCGGGGCGCCACAAAATTAAAACCAGCCTCACACATTAATGTTCTATGTTGTACTATTTCAATGAAAGATAAGATAAAAATCCTTTCATTGAGCTGCGCTTTTTGCACGCATCCTTTTCTTTGCCCCGCCCTGCTCTCTCCTACAAGCCCGCTGCCCCTCCTCTGCATTTAACAAAACATACACGATTGTTGAAGGATTGTTGTTGCCACATAGGAGCATTGCATAGAAGACAGCGGGGTTAATTGCTATTAAATCCGCTTAGCATCGTGACAATGCTGCACAAATTTGTTCAAAACTGCTGCATTAAAGTTAACTCTGCTAAGGTCTTATCACAACATAGTAGGCTACATTGAGGAGACTAAACTAAGTTAAGTTATGCAATCAAGCAGTGTCTCAAAGCTACCGTTAGAATACTGTTTGGATGTCGAGTTTAGCTTGCTTACTTAAAGCTGCTTTGTCAATTTCGTTACTCATGCAGGGCTCATTTTATTGCTACCGCCACAAATTCAATCAAATTCTGTGGGAAACACTGGTGTGTGAACCGTTTTCATATCTATGGAGTAACCGCTCAATGCAGATAAATGGCTAGAAGCGGGGAAAAACCTAGCCACCAGATCAGAGTTTGTGATGGAAACTTATACATAGTTTCAACTGCTGTTTATTGAATAAAGCTGCAACTCCTCGGACTGTATCTTGTGTCTGTCTACTCTGTTGCCCACAAGCTGCTGCAACAGAAGTGAAGGGGGTTAGCCCGAAGGTCTTGATAACTTATAATGACCAAACTTATAATGACCAGTCTGGAACTGTCATTGGTTAACAGGAATGGTTAACATATTTCTCGGTAATATTACAAAACCCAAGCGAACAATGGCACATATAATACTAACATACAACTTTGAACTACTCATTTGAGTCGTCCCATCAAAGGGTTTGTTTATTTGTTTTCCCAACTAGCACGGTAAAGTGCAGACACACCAGCACAAAATGGTGAAATAACTTACATCAACATAGATAGGTGACATTATTTTGAAGAAAGCTCAAGTCCAAGTACCTCAGTGTACCCAGGTGGGCCTTACATAGTTGGGAAATTAGGGCTTTAAAAAAAAATATCGGGCCAAATTAGTGACCGAAATTCTGTTATCGGAACAATAATAATAATATGTTCATTTATCGGCCAAAAATATATCGTGCATCCCTAACTTTAACAAAAACTTATGTTCCATGTTCGAAGAAATGTACACAAGTTCAAATTTATATTCAAATATGTAGGTAAAATGTCTTAGATTTCATGGCTAAATAAAAAGCTCGAAACTGACCAAGCTGATCAACTCGTATTCCTGGCAACATTCAGTGGTCATGAAGATGTGCTTCTTCCATATTGATGTTGCAGGAACACTATTTCCTTGATTACACTATTACCTGATGCAGTATGTTGCAACAGATAGCCTGCTGAAAATATAGTTTACGCCAACCTCATACTGTTACGAGTACACTTCACCTAGACCCCAATAAACCTTGACCAATCCCCCCGCTGGCAAATGCAGGCAAGGCCTGACCTCTGCTATTGATCCACACTAGTGCAGTGCCCGTTCAAACATATTCCTGTAGAAAACCCGTAGCCCAATTACATGCCCGCAGGTATGCCTGCTTTAAAGGCACACTATGCAGGTTTTTCGCTTAATTTACCTTCATTAAACAGTTTCAGAGTCATTGGAATGGTTATATGACTTTTTTTCGGGTTGAATGGTGGCCGTCTCGCTTCCCCCTAGCGCCTGTGAGCGGGAAAAACACCCTTGCAACTGTGAGCCGGCGGGCCGACGGCCTCAGTGTCAGGAAGTATAACGAGTTTAACAATTTGCTTTACTGCATTCAAATACACACACGCCAGGCACCGGCTAGAAAAAGGTAGCAATGGAGTTTCTGAGACATTAGTCATGACAAAGCCAGCGAAAAAGAAGCAAAAACCTAGGAAACAGTAAGGAAATTGCCAATACTGCATAGTTTACTTTTAAAAATAGGATGATGGGGGGAAAAACATAATTCCAGCTAAGCATTCAGTAATGAATACTGAATATTATATTACAATATATTAGCCTATAATTAATGTGCAGTAAGCTGAATTTAGGCATGGCTGCATGTGACATTTTTACAGATCAAAATGACATTTATTGTTAAGCTTATTGAATAACTTCCTGACAGAGAAGACAAACCATTTTGTAGAAAGATGCATCACCATATGATATTTGCAACGATGTGACTCAAAAACAGTAATTTAACAATATGTAGCCTAAATTGCAATTAACAATAAGTAGCCTAAAACTAGTCAGAGGTTATTATGGCCCGTCCAGTTTTACTTCACATATTAAGCTATATATTGTATTGATGTAGCCTATTTAAAACATTAACTTTCTTCTCAGTGTTTCCTCTTCATTTAGCGGTGCCACTGCTTCAGAATTAGGGGAGACGCAAAATATTGTCCGGAAGCATAGTAGGCTAAATGCCTGGCTGCTGAAAATTGCAGTTTAACAATAAACAGCAATTCTAATCTGAGGTACCTGTCTAGTTTTATTCCATAAATATATTGTTTTTTATAGACGTTAGTGGCATGCGCTATCAAGAGCTTCGATGTGCTACGCATGTTTGTCAACATCGCAAAAACTACAATTTTCACACAACTTGGTGGAAAGGTGTAAGTAGCAGTAGCAGTAAAAATGCAACGACTGGTAGTAACGAAGGTAAATGCCAAAACTTAGTCAAAAACATTTTGTATGCACTCGCGGTGATGGCCTAATGTGAATTGCGGACTATAAAGTAAAGGAGATTTGCACCAAATAAAGGCAGTGTTGTGGCACAACTTAATTTCGGTCATAAACGAAGTAAGCTAAGCGTTTCTTTATTGTCAACGTGAACTACCGGTATGCGTTCAAGGGGCATGTGGTTTAATGCATGGGTTAACGTCACATGAAGATGGGCTTGTCTTTAGTTCCTGAATCCTGTCCCTCTCAAGTCACGTTAGGCTAAATGGTGTGATTAGCTAGAACTAATAAAAAAAAACATATCGGGAGTGACACCCGACCCCCAGTTTTTTCATACTAGCCTTGTAACAGCCGCCACTGTTAAAAAAAAAATCTAGCGGAAACACTGTGGGACCTTCTTGCACCTTGACCCGTGCTGTGTCCTGATTCAGTATATTTAACGATATCTTTTGCATTACTTATCCAAACAACGTCAAACTTGGCACTGCACTTACTCGTGCCCATAGCAAGACACCTGTCAAGTCTGAAATCAATCAAACTAATGGTTCGACAGATATGCGAGCCTACAGTGCTGTGTGAGAGGGGGAGTGGATACAGTAGAGCAGAGAAAGCCAATGTGTGCTTCTTTTACCGATATATTTAACGATATCTTTTACATTTCTTATCCAAACAAGACAAACTTGGCACTTGGTGTACCCGCCAGGTTTGAAATCAATCGGACCATGGGTTCAAGAGATATGTGAATACCAGACACACACACAGGCAAACAGAGAGACAGATGTTTCTGTCATTTATAGATAGAAGCCATGTATATCATAGTTAAAAGTTCACGTTATTAAAATTTCAGTTTCAGTGCTTTTACGCATATAGAGTAGGGATGTTGCGAGAACCGATACTTCGGTACTCTAAGTTGTTTGCCATTTTGTTTATCGTGACTTTGTAAAAGTTACACCTAGAAACAGACACTGTATTACCTTACCTGATAACTAAACCCCTTTATTGTGTTTGGAAGTCCCATCCAGCCAACTAGTTTCAGGTTGGCATATTACCATATCACCATAATTTTACCTATTTGGACCAAGTCTTTCCTCACAACTGAAGATCGAGAGTGGGAGAGTTTGCTTTTATCCTGAAAGCTTAGGACCTGTTACCAAAATGTCAAAGCAAAGCTATCGTACAATATGCCAGTGTTTGTAAAGAAAAAGGCGCACAAACCAGGCGCTCTGAACAGGGCTACAGACAAAGTTGAACACAGTGTTGTGGTGCTTTGACTAAAGTATGACATGTTTTATTAAGACCTCAAGACACCTCATATGCACAAGACATATGCGCTCTCTCTCACAAACACACACTCACACTTTGTTTACATTCTAATTATTTTCAGCCAAAATAATAATAGATCAGTGGTCTCCAACACGGTGCCCGCGGGCACCAGGTAGCCCGCGGGACGGCTATGAGGCGCCCCCAGCGCACTTTCTAAAAAATAGCCAACAGGTCACCTGCAGATCACGCTCTAAAAACACGCTCCATTGTGAAGTTTTCAATAGATATTTAAGTCTAGACCAGAACCATTTTAAGAATGTATGTAGCCATACATCTGTAACAATAAATTGATATTGGTGATACCTTATAAATTGTAGCTGCGTTAAAATTTAGCCTTTGGCTTCAAATCCGTTTCCCATTCAATCTTTAAACAACAACGGAAGCGGAGCGCACACGCTGCTCGCACGCATAGACAGTAAAGGGGGAAAAAACTTGCTTGTCTGGTGTAGCCAATGAAAGCATATCTTTGCAAAAGTTCTGTGGCCATTCCATGTTCGTCAAATACGGTTCTTGCATGATTGTTCAAGGACTGAAAAACAATTGCTTTAGCTCACAGGCCTTTTCTCCTCCGTAGGCAACTGCCGTATAATAGCGCTAAAAATGTTATAGCATGCATGACTGAGCAGGACTGTGCATTACCCTTTTTTGTCAGATCATGGATCATTTCAGGTGTGCAATAACTTTAAAAGGAGTTTTCATATGTTAGGGTGGTGTGGGCGATTACTATTGAAATGTTAAAACCGAATTGTCCACTGAAATCAGAACTTAAACATCCCCTGAATTCATAATGGTGGGTTGGTATAAATTGGGTACAAATTGTAACCCAAATTATTAATTGCACAAAAAGAAAGTTTTTTTGTAAAAAAAAAAAAAAAAAAATAGATTAGATTCCCCATGCAAACTTTGAAATGAACAAACTGAACAAAAATGTTGGTAGTGTTGCATAGGTTATTGATATTAAATTTGAAAATACAGTTGCTTAATATATAAAGACGTATAGGCCTGCACAAATAATGATCATTTAAAAGTAAAAATCACATAGGCCTATTATTTAGGAGGACTACCCTCGCAAAAAAGGGGTGAGGGTATGTTTGTTTTAAATGAGTAGCCCTCCATATGATTTCGGGTCTTCAGGTAGCCCTCATTCCCAAAAAGGTTGGAGACCCCTGTAATAGATGTTTATCTTTTAAAGACAGCTGTGCTCACGGAAGCAGAACAGACATAACGACTCCAACACACCAGCTTTAAACTTTAGTGATCAATATTCATCCAATTTCTGTACCATGTAGCCAACATAATACTGCCCAAGTCGCAACATGAATTTTCCCAAATAAAGGGCAAATCATTTGATGAAACTGGATTTTTACCAGGTACAGACCAGAAGGACAGGTGCAGCACCGTTCATAGATCAGACTGACTTTAAAAGTCTATGCCTACTTGTCAGACAAGTTTTTTTGCCATTTTATAATAATCGGCATCTGTCAATGACTGTGCATATTAAGCAGCCTAACAGGCAGGCACACCTGCGGGCAGCCCAGTGTTGTTGCCATGGAACATAAGTTACACTGCTCCTTGTCAATCAAACGGCCATTCACTTTGATTATGGCCATTTGGCTTGTAACAGTGTGTCAACAAACAAACAAACAAACAAAAACAAATCATGCTTCAGGACAATTTTGGGAAGGTGCTTAAAAATTGTTACTACCATCAAGCACCCGACTATAAACATTTGCCCAAATACCCTTAATTATTAAATGCTTATTCAAAATATATTTGATTGTAAAGTGCATGGAATAATGGAATTAAACATGAATAATGGAATAAAACAAAAAACAAAACAAAACAGTATCAAATATCTGTCATCGGCTGCCCTTATTTCTACAGATCGCCATCAGCATCAGCCATAGAAAAACCCATATCAGTCGACCTCAGGCAGAATGCCGTCCGTCATTGCACAACCAGAACGCCATGTGACTGTATTCAATGTCACTATTTAACACACTGTTTTAGTGTTGCATGATGCACCGATACTAGAAAGGTATCGTGATACCTTGATACTGAATATGTTATATCAGGCTACCCCATTCTATTAGCAACAATACTGATGTTCATGGTTTTTGCTGTGGTATGGTTTCAGTATTGGGACTGAGATACTTTGGCATGGTACCAGATTTTAGTTAATTTTGGCATCATGACAACACTAAATGAGTTTTGGTCTTAACCTTGCCAGCTAACTGGCATGCAAAAACATAGAAACAGCCTAGGCACTGATAAAGACTGCTGCTAATATGCAAGTTATTGTATTTTGTTATATAGTTTCCAATGTCACGCTGTGAAAACATTTTGACAAGGTATTCTAACCCAGAAAACAAAACCAGATAGACCATATCCTTGATGGCTAGCGGAAAATGACACCTTTTTATTTGTTCTTAAAATCCTGCCAAAACAAACAGGCAAATTGTTGCTTTAACCAAACTGTCCCATGACCAAGTCCAAATTTGCATTGCTAGCAGGTATACCTTCTCCTGGGCATGGACACCATGCTTATTGGTCCCATACATAGACCAAACACCTACATAGCAACACCCTCTCCTGCTCAAGCCTCTATTTATATATTTAGGGATGGAAGACCGGTTTAATTTCAAGTTGAAATTAGTGCCTTCCATGATGTTCATTGGTTTAAAAATGAGTCAAAATTATTTATTTGGTAGAAGATGATTTCCCCTAAAATATGTTCAGTGATCAAGAAAAACATGTGGCCATTCTGTATACAAGATGTAACAATGATTACCACCATAATGGAACTTGTGTGCAAGACAGAAACAAAACCTAGCAAATCGGGAGTGGCTGATGGCAGTTGGGGCCAATGTCCACTGACAGAAAAATAGCACACATTTTCCTTCAATATATGGGTTTGAGATGCAGATAAACCTGCAATGCCCTTCATAAGCCATAAAGTGTTAATAGTCAACATTTAAGCTTGTAGATTACTAAGAGAGAGAGAGAGAGAGAGAGAGAGAGAGAGAGAAAAAGAGAGAGAGAGAGAGAACTTTAACACAAGAAGGCTTGTTAAGAGCCAAGGGTTTGACCAGGGCACTGGCTCTTGTACAGGAAAAATCAATTAATGTTTCTTTCTTCCTCCTACTCCCTCTGTCTGTGTGTGTCAGAGAGAGAGAGAGAAAGTGAAAGAGAGAGAGAGAGAGAGAGAGAGAGAGAGAGAGAGAGAGAGAGAGAGAGAGAGAGAGAGAGAGAGAGGGGAAAAGGCTTAAATCAAAATTCTCAGCCTCTAAGCTTCAGCTCTTTATTAGCACAGATAGCCTAATAATGAACGGGGGGGAGAGAGAGAGAGAGAGAGAGAGAGACAGAGAGAGAAATCCTCTCTCTCTCTCTTCTGAGAGTTTCTGAGAAACTCAGAAATCCTCAGAGACAAGCAAAGGTCACACAGCAGTGCTCACGCCATCCACAGGAGCAACAATGAGACAGCATGTTTCAGAGGTAAGTCAAGCCAAGTCCAGTGTGACATCACATCCAAGTCCCACAAAAAAAAACATTAGCATAGAGAACTAGTGAGAAAAGGAAAAATTCCCAAGAGAAGACAAGGAAATAAGATTTTCACCTCGTCATGTGACCTTCCCAGCTAGCACAACCTTGAGTTTTTGAGGTCATTCAGTTAAATGAGCTGCTTAGCATCTTCCACAGACATCTCAGGCCAAATAATCATCATCCATGCATAATATACAGTCCTCCATGTTTACAGCGCAAAAGAACACACGGAAAGCAACAATTCCACTTCAAGGCAGCCAGCATCCACTAATAGTCCTGCTTGCTAGAGAAAAGGAGGTTTGCTCAAAACACTCCTGAAATGTGACTGTCTCTGCACAGGTGGGAGGATCCAGGGGAGACTTGTGTGTTGCTGTTATGCAAAAATGGATGGATGGGGCTTCCTCACACACACACACACAAAAACAAAGCCCACTAGGCTTCATGTAGGTGGGTAGGTAAGAGGAGATTTTGTTTCAGCCTATCAAAAACAAGGACAGAGAAAGACCCTCCCATTTGCGTTGACATCGCCTTATTTTGAGCACAATGCCAATCTGCAATTAGACTCGTTTTTCCACTCTGAGAAAAGGCTTTTCTGTGCATGGGTGTTGGAGTGTGTTCCTGACTGTTTGTACTGTAAACATTCAAAGTATAATACTACCGGAGGGGCTCTTTCAGTTGGCAGGGAAAAAAACATAATGGAATGATCACAGAATCTCACTACATCCACTTTGAGCTAGGAACGCCGTTCCCAAATATGAAACCTGGTACTAGAGCAGCTGAGAGTGAGTACTAGCCTACAGTACACACAATGGCATTTCCCTTCCGTGTGTGTTATTTGTACATATATTGTGTTTAAATGAATGCAAGTGCTTATGTATAGTCCAACATGTATGTGCAGTCACAATGCTAATGGGAGCATGCTCCATAGTGTAAGGAGGCTAGTTTTGTTGTGTCAGCCCCCAAGCTCAATCACAGTGTCTGAAATAATTACCAATCTATGTTGTGTCAATCTACAACAAAGTCTTATTTTATAGGTCTATAGTTTTCTCAGCTTCGCCTTTTTAACTAGTAATAGATACCTACCTTCTAATACAGTTTCTGGTAATCTAATCAGTCATTTGGCTGAAGCACATAATATATAAACAGTAATTTTCTAAATGATTATTTGATCATATATTTTGTTTTGTCTTGGCACTTGCATGCACATGCACAGTTAAAGCGATGGTTCGGAGTAATTTCACCCTAGGGTCCTTTGCACCATGACCCCGAGCCAAACACCCTCCCAGAACCTGTTTTCCCTTGGTCGAACACTGGTCGAGTAGCACTGTCAGGAACTAATGAGTTTCTGCAGTCATAATGGTACCAACTTTTATCTCGTAAATATCCCCACTAATAATGCCCTGAACGGTACGAAACTTCTACAGTAGTACAATGTTCTTGTTCTTTTACTCATAAAACGAGGCATTGAAAAGTTTGTAAATACACCAGGAGTTTATTTAAACAACACTTGCCTGATGGATGCTACTATACCGCTGCGTCGACGGTACTTCCGTGATTTGGGAAAAGCCCGTAAAAGTCCTGGCAGGAAGTGATTACATCAACGTTTTTTGGTATATCCAGTTTTTAATATTTTTTTTTTCCAAAGTGTTTACAACTTAGTGTTAACTAATAATTGTTGCAAACTGGTACTACGAACAAAATATTAGTGCATTCCTGGATCTACATCCTTATGCATGCTTCCTGCCAGGACTTTTACGGTTCTGAGAGGGTGTTTGGCTCGGGGTCATGGTGCAAAGGACCCTAGGGTGAAATTACTCCAAACCATCGTGTCCACAAGCATGTCCACACCCACACACAACATTTCCTTGCTGCACAGGCCATTCAAGTGACAAAAACGGTGTCATGCACACGGTACCTGGACATAAACATAGCCATGCCCTCTGAAGTATACTTCTCTCAGAGTTTAGATCAAAGTTCCCGCAAGAAGCGGATAAAACCATGTCTGATTTCATTTAGGCCATTGGGCCATGAGCTACGGTGAGCTTTGGACTAAAGGTTAGGCACAGTCTGTGAGTTGATCCCACAAACTAGCACTGTTTCACACCTGCCTCTGCACACTTTTTCAGTTCAGCCAGCCACCTCCCTGCCCAAGTAGTCTCATTCTTTTAAACAAGACCAAAATTAGAAAATTACGGCATTCTGCGGTCTGAACAAACACAAAGCAAAAGAAGAAAAAACTAATTCCTTCAAAATCACAAAGGGAATGATCTCTTCCAGCTGTGGGAGGCACTGCTAGCAGAGGCCATTTGTTTGCAGTAGTTCATCAGATGAATCAAACATAATCTGTTTCATTACAAAGGACTTGAGAGCTTCAGATAGGTCTGTCACAATAAGTATTTTTGCTGAATGATACATTGCCCCAAAAAATATCGCGATATTTGATATTAATGTCATTTAAGACCATTTCATACTAACCAAACAATAATGTAATCCACCTGCAACTGCTGGAAGGATGTGATGGTGATGTTTCAGATCATTTAAGAGAGTCATATTGCAATGCTTGGTTGCTCGAGTCTGATAATGCAGTCAACATGTAAACTAAATGTAACGTTTTATTGTTGATCAAATGAAATTGTTCTCCTATTTACAAACATAGGCCTACGTGTCTTCATAAAGATTAAGTAATCTTGTAAAGATAGGCCTAGGCCTACTGCATCAATCTGTAGTGTATTTTATTAGGCTACTACTAGGCTATTTGCTTTATTAATTTAGGCTATTTATTCATCATCTTCCATCGCTTGCAGTACTTGTGTAGCGTACGCAGCAAAGACCTGTCACCCATCGTCGTAGGGAAGGTGTTTGGTATCACTCCCGAGCTGTAATCATCAGCCAATAAAGGTGGTCACTTCAATCAAGCTTGTGCACGAGTAATGACGTCAACCATAGCAACAAAAACTCTTTCTTACTAAGACTTTTTCTTACTAAGAGTAGATCTGAAAGGCTTTGTGAATAACTTTTAAGAGAAAACTCCTAGCTAAAATCTTTTAGGGCGATTTAGGAGTACTCCTAGTGGTAAGATAAAATGCTTTGTGAATACAGGCCCAGTTTTTCACCACTGGCTCTAGTGCAAAGAGACACCTTTTAGTTAGTTGTTGCTATATTTTAACCTTTGTCTGTGTTAAGCCCCCAACGTCATCTTCCAGGCAGCGCTGCATGGAAGGCACTAGGGTTAGGCAAAGGGTTAGGGTTAAGGTTAGGGGCCAACCTTAGGAGTTAAGGTCGTAGCGCTGCCTTGAAGTCGATGGTGAAACACCATCGAACTATTTTAACACTTTAAACTCAAATCCTGCAACATATGTAGAATTGGGGGGTAAAAATACAAGGAGGGTGCGGTCTGTTGTCCCACCCTGGTCCACATCCTACGCTCGGTGTGTTGACTGGCTGAATGACAAAGAGTCTGCCAGAGTGTCCCCAGCACTCAGACTCACGCAGGTGACTCAGCCTGTTTCTCCTCAGGCTAATGTCACCACCAGTGGCCACAGGAAAAAAGGACACACTCCAACTTCATGGCCAAATGTGAACTTGACTGAGAACAGCCCCTACAGGTCCACCTGTTATTTTTGAGGTTGTCTGACACATTCACCACATTGTCTGCTCCACCCAGTTTCTCGATCACTCACCCTAGGGCTTGTCTAAAGGCAACACTATTGTGTCTGCTACTACACACAAAGGGAAGGCCAAGGACAAGACATCCAAAATGAGCAATAGTTGAGGGAAATCTCATGCGCTGCCACATAGGTATTGTGCATTGCTTTGGGAATTTTAACTACAATGAAGGGTAGGTTGGTAGGAATGGTAGGAAATTCCATGAAAACAGAGCAGGTGATGCAAGGGCTGAACTCAAATTGTGCATCTGTTGAGGCATTGATTTTGTTTAAGCCCAGCCGACTTTGTGTTACAGTCAAGACAAAAGAGGCGAGACCTTTCAACAGTTATATTTGCTGTTTTAGCCCCATGCCACAGTTCAGTGTGTTCTCATCTGTTCTTGGGGGAAATGCCTGAGAACAGAGACTAAGCAGCAGGATAAAACAAGAGCAACTGACCCTCACTGCTCCTCTCCTTCCCCACCTGATACTCAGCAGGCCTTTGATAGAGAACTACAGCAGTTAAACTACTGACTGTGCTCACAGATGAGATCTAGTTTGGCACCAAAGCAGCATAGAGGATTTCACAACAGGGATACATTCTGTATTTTCTATGTAAAAACAAACATATACAAACTGATTACACTATGATCACCTGAATTCGATCCATTAAAGGAGAGGTAAACTTCAAATAATATATGGACCATCACATATTACATCCACAAAAAGAGAGAGAAGGCATATGAAAACAGCTAAATCTAAGATTGAGAGAGGGAAAGGGGACAAAGACAATCAAAGAAGACAGAATTTCACGCCAACCCCCTCATCTTCACTAAGTTTCTTTTCCACGGGAACTGATCTTCATCTTCATGCTCAGACAAAGGGTGGGGTAAGCAACAGAAGCAGGGAAAGGGAGGAAATAAATGTACATAGGAAGCGATGTGATCTCCCTTACAAGACTGAGAACTGACAAGAGCCAACACAAATCTCGGTATGAGTGCAGCTCCTAGAAATTATAACAGTTGCATTCTGTTGTTACATAATGCAGCTTCCTGCGATGATCCAGAGCACCTCACCAGGCCATATGTTAGCATGGTAGCTAAGCCCCTCCACTAGCGCCTGCCTAGCTTGTATGACATTTGCAACATAAGCAAATGTTTGTCCTATGGTGCAACAGACTTTGCTTTAGAATGGCAGTTTTAAGGCACACACACATACACACACCAGTGCATTTTTGAACGCTACTTTGAACAAAAGAGATTCTAATTTTCCCCAGCTGTGGATGGTTACAAGAAGTGATCTGATAAAGGCTGACAAACATGCCTTCCTACTATATCAAGCTGCTTCAAAAATAAATAAATAAATAACTGATAACAAATAGCACCTGATTGAAATATGCAAAGGGTTAAACTTACTGAGCAATAACAGGAGTACCAATATATTGAATCATAACATACAGCCTAGCATACAAGTAACATTCTGCTGTGAGGATGTATGTACACCCCTTCTCCCCAAGACGGTAAAAGCTTGCCTTCTCCCCAAGACGGTAAAAGCTTGACACATGTCATGCTTGGGTACTGATCCCTTTGGAAATTCAGTCAAAGGATTTGTAACTGCATAGGCCACACCACCAAAGTAGCCTAGCCAGACCTCTCTTATGCCAGGCACTATCACTTTACTCTCCACTACCAACACATTATCTAGAGAGCTTAAAATGACCGTTTTAATGAAACGCTGAATTAATAAGACCGTGAATATTTTACACTGAGTTCCCAGGCCGTGTAACCAATGCCACTGGCTAAACTTTGGCGATAAAGTATCTGATGCAAGTACAGGCAACGTAACACGTTATATAATGGAAAAGTACCGGTACTGTAACACTAACCGCAGCTTGTGCAGGTTACTGTGCTAGCGAGTGGATTTATATACAACCATGGACCGGGTGTTGGAGAACGATAACATACAATTTGAAGTTCAACTCCCTAGTATTACTTCCTGTACATAACCTATTATAACGAACGTGCAAGGCGAATGAGTCGAGTAAAATAGAAATAAGCTTGGTGTTTAACACATCCATGACCAGTCTACAATGGTCAAACATGCTCTAGAGAAAACTAAGCTTGGATGGCATTACCGAAATCAAGATTATGCAATTCGACGAGTAATGCAAAACTGCCCTTCAACACACATCCCAAACGACCCAGCTTCCAATAATTTGCAACCAGAACACGTAAAGCCAGAAGACGGTCAGCACAACTGTTAAATAAATTAACAATGTCGATACAACAGAAACGTTATCGGGCGTCGTTTGAGAGCACAAGATCAGAAATATTAGTGAGCTCTGAGAAATAGGAGCAATAGACTATAATGCGGAAACCTTGGCGCTAGATCTGGGTGGTTAAGTTTTGCTGCTGATAAGGTCCTAAGAACATTACTACTTAAGAGGAAACGGGCATTTAGGAAAGCGTGAAACATTTCACGTGTCTTACCCATTTCGATATTAACAAATTTACTCGTAGAACAACTTAAATATATTACATAAACACGCACAGTCAGAGGGCTTTAGCCAGGCAGCGTTTTTACAACCAAAGCTCACAGGCGGAAAAACACACGCTACCGTCAATGAAAAAAAGAAAAATGTACCCTACAAAACGCCGCCCAAGTTTACACTGCGGCGCCTAGCACATACTAACCTAATATATCACAAGTTGATATTTCCCATGCTTAAAAGGATTTGCACAATGACTTCTGAAGAGGCAATGTCGGGTAAACTGTGTGTAATGGAGACGACGCTATTTATTAGATATCTAAGCCCTGTACCAGCCATTAGAGAATAGCGCTGTACAGTAGACTCTGCTTAAAAAAAGCCCAGACACATGTAATTTAACGTTACCATTTGTACTTAGAGCAGGAAACATTAATCATAGAACAGAACAGAAGATAATCGAAATAACTAACGTTCGCTATCGGTCCTATGCACCCCCTGTTTGGTTACAATAATAACCTAAATCGGATAAGTAGGGTGCCTTGCATGTAAAAAGGATCGTTGGATGAATTTGCTGTCTGGATGGTCTGACTGTGCACAGCACATATTTCATGTTTCAGCCTGCTTCAAATGATAGGAAATAACCAGCAAGCATGTTAACGATACAGAAAACTACAGGACACTGACCAAATGTTACTGAACAACAGATGACGCAAACAGCATAGAATATGTCACCAAATTGTAACTTGTTTTGAAGAGGGTTTGAATTGTGTCAGGGGCAGGGGATTTGGCTTACATTTTAAAGTTAATTTGTACTGCTGAGTTTTAAGCAACAAAGAAAAAGGAGGAACCTACCACGTGATGAGGAGCCGAATCCGGGGGAATTCAGTCTCAAATCCCCAATGTTAAGAAAAAAAAATAAACCAGTACACCAAAATGGGATAAATAGCTTGCAATTGGACAAATACTCCTGTAGATTAAATCCGTTTCTCGTGTGCTCCAGTTTCGGTAAACCCGTGTTGTTCTCGAAATCACGAAATGGGCGAAAGAACGGGTAGTTAGCGAAGGAGCCGACTCTGCTTGCCTGCTGAAAAAAATACACGTATAGAATATTGATCTTCCATCAACCGCAAATGCTTGAAAGTGCGTTGGATTTATCTTCTTTAGTTACAAAATGCATTTCACCCATAAATCTGACGATATTTCCCTAGCATATCCGTATTTTATTGTTGTTGTTTCAGGGAGAGCGACACTCTGAAAATGGCGGCGCGCTCGTCTCCCTCGGATTTCAAGTCTGTCTGACAAACAGAGGCCGTGAGCACAGCAGCGGCGGGAGACATTCCTCACAGCCGCCGCTAGAGCGAAACCTTTTACACAGAGCACATTTGCACACTAGAGGGAGCCACCAGTGCAAACGCCATTCAAGCCCCAAAAACTGCTTTGTAGCGTCGGCCATCACGGCTCTACACCCTCACTCTACACACAATCGAAAATTAACATCGAAAACTGCAGTGGCAAGTTCAGTAAATCAATACAGCGCGGGACCAAAATGAAGCCAGTCAGTGCCAACAGTACGTCCACATCCCATGGAATCAAGTCAGTAAAAGATCAACAGTAAGAGATCTACAATTTAGATAATATAGCCTACTTCAACTTGAACTAAAATTTTGATTAGAGCAAAAACAAGGTTTTTTGTTAATGTCGAAAAAATATGGCATATCTACATTAAGTTGAAAAACGCCTACCATTAACAGTTTCAATATGAGTTTAGTCCCACTAGGGGGTGATTATGCTTCTGTGACATGTCCTGTTTGCAAAGGTGGGTATGATGCATAATAATGGGACACGTGTGATCCCCACAAGTGATCCCGGCGGTCATTCTTTATCACCTTACTGAAACTTGATGAACAAGATGTACACTACACCTACAGACGAATGCAGTGGCCAATGCGCAGCGCCAGGGACACTATTTTTCTACCATTTGTTGAATCATCTGCGCCACCTGCTGCCTAAAAGTTAAACTATCCAAAAAGAGGACTTCAACTCATATTTCAAAAGGTCTTGCCAAAACATAATTTCTGGGTTTAAACATCTCGTACCTTATACAGTTTGGATTGTTGTCCACGGGTGGATCTGGCAAAATCCATAATTCCACAATTTCTTGAGCTGACAGCGGCTCCAAACAATTGTGTCCTAGATATGTATAAAACCTGGGAAGGGGGTAAGCAAACATTTCAAACGTCCTGGTCGTACTAGTCTTGCTGCATAACAGTTTGATGTCTGCAAGGTGTAAATGCACGAACTTTGTTTTCATGTAAACTAAATGTAGGATAAACTGTAATGTCTGGAGCATGCATGCTGTTCGTTTTTAATGTAATTAGGGAACTGTTCTAGCTACTCCACTTGATCTTATTTTACATGAATGAATCAATGGTCGGGAGCTCCAAGTAGGGCTACTAAATTCGATTCAATGTAGCTGCTAACAGGTTTTTATTAAGTTAAATGGTCTGATACTTGATTTTCATTGCTTGGATATTGCCATTCACGAGAGGTGACACAAGCTAGCTTAACGTTACTTCTATGATAATGCTTACTGTAGTAACCTTGGGGTTTTCGGAGCTATGACATGTAAAACATTCAAGACCGTGCATTAATTGACTCGGTCTGACCTATTTATAATATATTACATATCATTGTTTACTTGAAACTAAGTGTTACTTTTCACCCTGATGCACTGGCTCGTTGAACAGTTTCGGAAATAACTGTTAACGTTAGCTGGCTAACTCGCTAGCCCCCAAATAACTTCATAATGTAACGTTGCCTAACAGTAGTAAGCAGTTAACTGAAGACCAAATTAATTACTAAAGGATAACTGCTAAAACAGTAACAGCCATGTTTACACGTTCAGTTAAAAAAACAACACAGATATAATTTGTCTCCAACTAACTAACGTTAGTCTTAAACAAGTAGAAATCCTCCATCATTTCAAGACTGCTATGCCATATAGACGGTCGCTAGCTTCCCAAACGGCCTATTCCATTGGCTGACAATCTAGTCCTAGCTAACGTTATAAACTAGCTGGCTAACAGCAGCTCTCTGTACCTTTCTTAGCTGCCAAGCGAGCTAGTTAGCTACTACAACTTTTTAATAAACAAATGTTTTGACATGCATATTGCACCGCTGAATGAAATAAAATTGATTTACACTAGAATACATAGTTTACGTGATACTCTCATTGTTACAGTGTAATTTAGGAGACTGCCTTAATTTATTTGTTAATATTGGATAGCTAACGTTAGCGTTGACTGCTGTACGATTACACCGAACGAACAATTCTGGCCTGTTGACTGCAAACACTGTAAATATTTACTTTATCCTTACACACAGGCTTACCTAATGCAAGTTACATGAACATGACGTGTTCATTCTGTGATGAACGCACACACAGTCCATCGTAAAACCTGGTAAATTGGTAATTATTCTTAAAATAAACTATCTTTAACATGACTGTCTAGAATACATGTTCACTTACCTGCACGGATCAACCAGCCTTGAACCGGAATCGCCCGCCTGTCTGAAACTGCGATTTGACAGTCAAGCAAAAGGAGGATTTTGATTGGGTTATTTCTCTGCCCATCTTTTCAAAATGGGCGTTCGAATTTAAGTTTGCAGGAGTTGTTTTCAAATATTACAGACACTATTTGAAATGTATATGAATTACTCTTTTTGTGCTGACGAGTTTGATGTTTAGTGTACTTGGCAGAGATTATAGCCTATTTACTTTTCTTTTGCGGTCAATATCAATGGCAATTTATGAGGTTACATTATTACAATATCCCTTGCTTGGTATAAGAAAATAATTGTGCTATTTGCAGACAGTCTGTTAATAAACAAAGGTTCGGACGCTGCATCTTATCTGTTTGCTGCAAAGCAAGCTCACTGCTAAGCAGCTAATTTCAATACAGCCGTTGTGTCAATATCGACCAATGTATATTAGGCTACAAAAAACGTCTTCCTGGCCGCCATAGGACTTTAACAGCCAGAGGTTGTGCCCAAAGCCAAAATACAATTGCTCTCCTGGATCTTCATTTGTAGGCTCTCACAGTGCATGTTGCAAATAGGCATGTCAAGTGTGGCAACCGTTTGCTACATAGCCCTCTCTCTGAAATAGCCTGTTCCAACAGTCCCTTTGAGATTCATGTCATTATCTCACTGAGAAGTAAGGTTGAATAATGTCCATCGGTCGATTTCAGCCCATCGACTAAAATGATCCATGCATGTCGATGATAGACTAGTAATGACCAAGTTTTAAAACTAACGTCCTATTCTACATTTTTAGTACTGTTTACACTCATGTTTAAAGTCTCCTTCAGCGAGTCTGTTATTGTCCTTTATATACGAATCTATTTGCGTAACATTCTGTTAATAGGGTCAGCTATAGCCTATCATCCTAACCTAAAGGTGATCAAACTCTTACATTTCTATCTATCAAGTTTTGCTTGAAATGATAGACTTTAAATGCAAACCAGTTCAATAACTTTGATCAAAGTAATTTATTCTATATATATTTTTTTAAATCCGTAAAATATACAATAACAGGCATATCCCCTAAGACAGTACAATTTCAAAGTAAGACATCAATGCACTTGCAAAATAAAACATTGGGCGGGGGAAAAAAAAAAACTTGGTGTGCACAAGTCAGAAGCTTTCTCACATTGTGCTTTACAGCACCACATGGTTCAGTAAAAATGGACATTTCTGCTTTTCTCAGATCACTGGTTGCTTATGCCATGTACCAGGGTTTGTTTACAGAAATATTTGTTACTTTCTGCCACCTTGTTGAAGGAAAAATGAGTGTTCATGAGGAGTAAGGTGGGCGTGGGTTTCACTTTCAGTTAGTTGGTCAGGAACACAAAGGCCTGAAATGAGTTACAAACAATAACACAGTTGAACACAAATACTGTACTGCCTTTTTCTTTGACAGATTATCAAATATTCAAAAATATACAGATGACTGGATCATCCCCTATATGTTCAGGTATTTGTCAATCTGGAGAAATAATATTTAGAAACATGCTAGAAGTTTTTAGGAGTACTAATTAAAATGGACTTATCTGACAATTGTGGTGGGAAGTCTAGGTTTAAAATTCTCAATTTGAATGAGAGAACAGGTCAATAACAGGGTAGACAACATAAATCAAATTGAGCAAGATAGATGAATGGTTCCTCAATTAAAAAAAAAAAAATCTCATTTGATACACAACATGGTTAAATACTTCACTTTATTGTACTTCTTTTAGGTAACCAAGACTACTTGTTTGAACATTTGTGAATTCACAACCAGGTACAGTGAATCCTTGCCCTGACCTCTCAGTCTGCGTATGGCCCTGAGATGAAGCGGAACACATGTCCCAGCATCTCTCAGGAAGAGTTTAACGACCATGTGCTTGTTTATCCTCTCCCACCTACACACACACACATACACACACACACCCACACACATATTCAGCACAGTAGAGTAGGGAGAGGACTCAGGACTAAAGACTCTTACAGAGACCTTTATTCAGGGTTAACGTGAGTAAAACAATGTAAAAATTGAACGTTCAGACTTGGAGCTGGATTTTCTTTGACTGCTAAGGCATGATGGAGGGAGAGGAGACAACAGGGTGAAGAACGCAAACATAAAAAAACAAAGATGTGATTTTGTTTTTTTTTGTTTTTCTTAAAAAAAAAAGAGAGAAACGAGGAGGTACTGTATTAGCAGCAGTTTGTATTCCTTTTTTCATCATCATCATAATCATCCTCTTTTTTTCATCTTGTAATAGAGGAGCCTTTTTGGTGGGGGGCTCCAGATTGGCATGGGTACGAGTGAGTCCAGAGGTGTGCGAGGGTTACAGAACCTCATCGCTCTCGGCCGTGTGCAGCTGCGTATCGTCTGCGTCAGTCATGCTGCTCTCTTGCGACTCCTCAGCTGCTGGGGAAAAAAGGACACGGTAAACCCCACGGTGGTGGTCTCAGTGCATTAGCTCATCTCAACCTACAGACATACTAACAGTCCAATCTTACATCCCCACATCAGGGTCACTGGCTGTGAAGAGAGGAAAAACTTCAACTTGGATTTACTGAAAACAATTATATACAAGTATATAGGATAAGCCCAGATAGGCATCCTTTTCCAAACTAGTGTACAGTGATCTTTAAAAAGCTGACTTTAAATAGTAATATGATCATAATAATCTGGGCTTGTTAAAGCGTCCTACATACTCGCCACTCCCGACCGGTAGTGCGACAATGTGACGTCACGGGAGCACCGTAACCATTTATACTCGCGCGTGGTGGTCGCGACACTAGTTGCAATATTCTCCTGAATTGGCATTGGCCTCAATGGCAGTAAAAACTACCGTCTGTGATGATACTTCAGACTTCGGTTGCTGCTATACACAACTACCATCATTACCATCTAGTTTCCAAGGTGTGTGCAGATAGCTAGATAGATAGATAGATAGATAGATAGATAGATACTTTATTCATCCCGAGGGAAATTTTAGCAAGTAAGCTAGCTGGCTGGTGCTGAGAAATGAGTTTGTGTAATTTCCTGAGGTGGAAAGAGATTTTTTTCAGGTCTTAGATATCCTTTGGTTGAAAATAAATATCTTTGTTACCTTTTGCTGGATTATTGGCATGTCCCTGGGTCCTAGGTCTTTCATCTTAATTCCCTCTCTCTGGTAGCTTCATTAACTTATCCAGCAGACTATTTAAAAATCACGAACTCTCGCTGGTAACCTAGCCAGGTTAATTTCCCTCTCTTCTCTACTGACTATTCAAACATGTTTATTTAAGATGTGGGCTAGGCTATATGAAATCCTGAATGTGGTTGACGTCTGTATAGAGTCACGCATGCTCCCTGATCTTGGCTTCAAGCTCATCCTGCTTGTCGCGCGCATCTGAAAAAAAAAAATCTCCTGTGCAGGACCTGCCTGCGCGAGGCTGAAATTTCTCGTGCAACAGAGGAAATGACGCAATTTTGACGTCACATTGTCGTGCTACCGGTCGGGTGCGGCGAGTATGTAGTACGCTTAACTGATAGAGGGACCATAATTTATCAAAGTCTGCAAGGAGTTTGGAAATATCAAGAGAAGTTGATTCAGCAATGGTCTGATTTTAATATAACAGTTCAATGCTTGAACCTGTTTCCTAGGCATGGAAATGGCAGGTCTCACTTGAATAGTAGGGGTAGTCCTCAGGGATGACTGGCTCCTCGTCATCTGGGAGGTATCTTTTGTCTATGGCCTCTTTGATCTGGTTGTTGGCCCCTTTGGGGTCCAGGTCCATGGCCCAGGAGAAGTTCATGAGTGCCAGATGAGTCTGACCGAGCTTCTTATAGACCTGAGGAGGAGACAGACTCAGCATCAGTACTGAGTTTGCAAAACACCCCATACCAAAAGGTTTTTGGTAGATTTCTCCATGAAGGTGTAATGGCAAACAGTTAAAGGAGAACTCTGGCGATTTTTCATATAGACCTCCATTTCGCGAGGTCACCGAGTACTGTCGGTATGGGACAACGCTGAAAACAATTGGTTTTACCTAGCTCGAGTTGCTGCAGCCAGCAGCTAAGGCAGCCAGGCAGCTACAGCACTACACTCTTGGGGCATGAACATGGGGGCTCACCATGTTAAGCCATGGGAAACACAAACACACACATGCTTAAATAGGAAAGTCCAGCTTACCTTTCCTATTAAAAAGTAAACAAGAGACTCTTTGGGCACAATCTGTTTCAGCTCCTCCAGTTCCTGTAGGGCAGCCTGAAGACACATCATAGAAGACTCATTATTTCCGTGGTTTGTAAAAGCAGCTTGACCCATGCCCAACACATCTGCATTCATGTTGATCAACAGAAATTTAAGAGTGTTAAGAGCAGGACTGGTACAGACCTTGTACTTCTCATTCGCGAAGAGAATGGATGCCCTGTGAAATTTGCATAGTGGGTTTTTGGGGTCGATGCTGATTGCTCTGTTCAGGGTCTCCAAGGCATGATCAGATTTCTTAAGTGCGTGCTGAACCTGCAGTTAAGACAAAGGGCAGCTCAGAGGGTGGCATTCAGACTTCACTGGGAACGCACCACAGTCTTATGATGACAAGCAGAAAGTAGATTGTGTTTAAAAGAGCCACTTGGAGGAGATGTCATGAAGCCCCAGTTATAACAAGCTTCACTTGTTCTGACACTGTTGCTTCGCCCAAGGAGCCATGGCAACGCTACACAGGTTCAAAGACAGTGCCGGTTAGTACTGTGTATCTTCATTATAGAACATATCATATCAAGTTCTCAATTGACTGTTGCTGAAGTAGCTTCATGTTATATTCCTGTGTACTGAGGTTAATTATTATAGTCCATCTTGACTTTGCAAAAAATCTTGTTTTAGGGGTGGGTGACATCATGTGTGTATGCCATACAGCCATTGGAGAGAGTGAGGAAGAGAAAGTGAACGTCATGGAAGTGGCTTAAAAAAATTACGACAATTTGTTTTCGATATTAACAATGTACTACATCCCAAGTAGAACAAACGTCACCAAGGCCTATACAGGATATAGTGGAAGCAGAGAGAGACTCACCACTCCAATATGGCACAACAGCACTGAACTCTGAGGGTTGATGCTTAGGGCCTTCTTAAAGTGGATCTCTGCCAGGTTGAACTTCTCCTGCTTGTAGTAGATCATACCTAAGCCATACCTGTGGCAAGGAAAGATGGCAGAGGAGAGGGAGTTAAGAGGCACAGGAACAACTTATAACACAAATAAACACATATATTAACATCACTATTGAGACTACAGGTGCCCCAAATACAACAGAATACTGATGATCTGGCCCTTTAAAAACCCTGTAAAACACTTTTTTGAAAAGTGAATGCATTAAAGAAAAACTAAAACAAAACCAAAGGTACACAAAACACAGACATAGCTACATCTAGTCCATGTAGTTATAGGGTGCTGTGACACTGTGGTCCTACCAGGCATTGTAGTGGCGTGTGTTGAGGCGGATGGCGTTACGGAAGCACCCCAGGGCTTTCTCCAGCTCTTCCGTGAGCACGAGCTCGTGGCCCAGGAGTGTGTAAGCATATGCAAAGCTGGGGTCCACCTGGATCGCACGCGTGAAGAACTTAATGGCGATGTCATGTTCCCGCTGAAGACTGAAACAGTTACCCGCTACACACCAAGGCTGGAGATAGGGGTGGAGTGGGGCGTAAAATCAGATAAAAAGAGAAACGAGAAAAAGAGAGAGAAACACACAAAAGTGAGTACATCACAAGTCTTTTTAGACAAAAATAACCACATTTCATATTTCTATCAATAGCATAGGCTGGCCATACCTCAGGTGAGTTCTTGTCCATGTCAGTGAGGTCTTTGGACAGGGCAGAGAGTGCCACATCCTTCTGTAAGTGCCACAAAGTGGTGGAGTAGATCTCCATGCCCTCCACGCGGTAGCTCTCAATCCGCCGCACCTCTGAGAAAATCCGCTCCGCCTGGGTCAGTGACATGGAGATACAAATTTTAAAGTCTTCATAATTATCCAACCAATTACGGGTTGTCATGATAATAAATAAAACATTTCCTTGCCAGTGCAATTGTTTATTTATGACACCAAGACAACATCACTTTCTGCATATACACAACTGATTTCATAATCATGATATCCATTATACCATTACAAAGATCAAATGTTTCAGGACAACCACTCAATCATAACTAGTCTCAAATTAAATAATGACACCACTTCTCTCTATCACCCATTTTGTCTGTGCCTCTACGTGGCTGCATGCATTTGGCCAGTCTGAAGTGTGCAGATTAGGGGTGGAACGGTACATGCATCCGTACTGAACCATAACGGTACGGGTGTCACGGTTCGGTGCATGAATTTACACGGAGAATACACGGTATAAAAATAAATAAAACTTGTGCACGAATTAGTTAATGCAATGCAGAACTACTGTTAGATACGCAAGTTCTTTAGGGACACCTAATCTGTAGTCCCGCCGTAGCTCTGTGAAGCGCCTAGGTAGCCAAGGTCTGCCTATGTAGGTTACAGTTTTTTGTCAGGTCGACAGTCGAGTGAGTCAGTCAGAGATAACAGCATTAAGAATGGGTATGGCGAGTGGTGGCGACCCACAAGAGAGGTCTCTAACATTGCAAGTTTGGGAACAGTAGTAGAGTAGAGTAGAGTTACAGTAGTACAGACGAGAAAGTGGTGGATAAGACTGTGTCAGCGTTGTTTCATCAGTTGTTGGGTATGTGAGTGGAATTACATTGAACATGCTAACGCATATACGACGGCATCACCCAGATGTAGGTCTACCAATCACTGAAACGAAACAAAAAAAGTCTCCCTACAGTGCTTCACCAGCCTTTAGACATACAAATAGGGCCAAAAGGTATGGCTTAAAATTATTTTGTAATGACGGAAAGAGGTGTAAACCGTGTGGTGATTACCTTTACGTTAGGGTAACTTGTGTTGTGCTCTCACATGAAGAGCTGGCATTAAGTGTTAAGTGTCAACGCTAACCAGGCTAATAAACAAACCATGCGAAGGGTGAAGTCATGTGACTTCTAGTTGTAGGCTAGTCCGTTTATGAAATGAAAGGAGCAATTTTGTTTGTTTATTTAAAGAAAGCAAAATAGTGTGAAATGTTTACAGTTAGTAGAATATTACTGTATGTACACTGAAAAATATTGAGGCAAACTTTAGACCCTTTTATATACAACCAAACTCGGATGTTGGTCTCGCCTCGATTTTTAAAAATCATTATTCTATGTAATTTGCAATTGTCTTATTTTGTTTACAAGTTACAGATGGAGTCTGTAGATGATGTTGGCACGGGCGCCTTAATGCACAGGCTTACTTGGGCTTCAGCCCAGGGGCCTCGACCAATGGGGGCCTCTTAATAATAATAATAATAATAATAATAATAATAATAATAATAAGCAATAATGAAAATAAACGGCCGTGTCCGTATTTGCGGCGTCATTACTCTGGTGCTCTAGGTGCAGGTGGAGCGAGCCCCCCCTCTGTCTTCTCTCTCTTAAAGTGTAACAAAATGTAACAATATCCTAATAAATCCCAACTGGTGTAGAGGAGCTAGAGGAGAGGCTCAGAAACCTCCATAGCCCAGGGGCCTAGGGTTGTATTAAGACACCCCTGGATGTGGGGTACTTGTTTACTGTTTACATCTTACTTTGCACACTTCAGGCTGTTGCAGCTAGGTCAGGGGAGAGATTGTATCACTAGGTATTAGGCCCTACAGCCTGAGACATTCACAATAGTGCAGATGACTTCACAATTCATCTTCATGCCATCACTTGAGATAATATTGCCACAGAGCAAGGCAACTACTCAACCTAAGCTACCGGCATCCTTCAAAGTCAATCAGTATATCTGTCCCTGCCCTTACCTGCGTGTACTCCGCCAGCTCGAAGTGTGCGCGTCCAATCTGGCTCAGGACCCAGCCGGTGTTGTAGTGGTGAGTTGGTAGCTGGCTCAAAATGTTGATGGCCTCTTTGCAGTTGTAAGAGCAGAGAGCCACATAGCCCCGCCCAATGTCCCGCATCAGGCTCATCAGTCCATCTGAGGAGGAATAAAGGAGAGAGAAGAAGTGACTGACAGGAGGGATCCTAAGGCGGTCAGAAGACGTTCTTCATAGAGGAACCCAAGTGGCCTACCTGCAGCAGCCTTCTGCAGGGTGAAAGCCTGCAGCTGGGAGGAGCCCAGGCTGCCCTTCCCTTCAGAGATGGAGGAGTCAAGTTTGAGCAGCTCGATGCTTTCGTTCAGGTTGGAGGGCGTGATGCCCCCCTTTCCTGTCTTAGTCTTGGTCTTTCGGTTGGGGATCTTTGTGGGGAACTTCATTTTTAGCTTCTTGCTGTTCTCCTGTTAAAGGGAATGCCCAGTTAGTCAATCCACCTATGAAATATAGCACAAGCCAAGTCTATGCTCTCACTTTTAAGTCTAACAAATGTCTGCCTCCATTTCAAACCAATGATAAACCCTGTGCAATTACATTGCCCTGCTATCAAGGAAACTAACATTTCACCACCGAGAAACCTTTTTCACAGTCATCTGCCTGCTGACTATGGTTATGGTTATGGTTATGGTTATGGATTTAGCAGACGCCTTTGTCCAAAGCGACATATAAATACAAAAACAACATAATAATATTTAAAAATGAACAGGGAACAGATTAAAATCTAGGTCAAATATAGTAAGGAGAATAGTTGTAGTACACAATAATATCAATTCAATCAATAGCCTAATAAAAAAGCAATGTAAAAAAGGGGAAAGGCAATAATAAAACAAACTAGTGCTGACAAACTTTGAAACAGAAAGAGAAATTACTAAAACTGCACTGACATTTATTGGCTCCAACACTCAGGCCTATGCAGGGCTTATACAATTCAGGGCAATTGTGTGTGTGTGTGTGTGTAAGCGCTTTCAGACATACGTGTAAGACCGGAGGTTCTGCCGATGTTAAACGGTGGGGCCGTATATCTGAACGACATAACCGGTCATATGGAAGTCCGAATTCACCCGGTGTTTATACTACCCCCGACCTAGTATTTCCTCCGGACATTATGTAAATGTGCTGTGTCTGAACGAGGCATAGAACATGCGGTTAAAATTCACACCTAGTGAGAGGGCGTGTTGGTGACGTTTCTTTCGTGCGTCCATGTGGTTAAATCTGACTTAAATGCCAGTGTTATGATGGAGTGGCATAGTGCTGACATCACGGAGCTACTGTCCATTTTACAACATTTTGATAAAACACATGAAGGGAATGGCACGTTGTAGCCTACAACTGCATGGCAAGGCCAAACGAATTCAAAAGACTGAATCATCATAAGCAGAAGGCGCTGAAAAGGCAGTAGCCTACAGCGACGTCGTTGACGACAATAACAGGAGTATTTAATAAATTGTTAGCCAACACGGTTTTCTGTTCATTGATAGCCTTAGGCAGAATTAGGCTACAGAAAAGAATACAATATATTTTTTCTCTCCCGGCAGTAAAGACAGTAGATTCGTGTTTAAAATTAAATGAAAACTAAAGGTAGGCTATAGGCTTATTATGCATATGACCATCCAGAGGAGGCTGGTGATCTGTCAAGAATGATGAAGATCGTAAGATACAGATGGTTTTATTGTTGCTGTCATTATTACCACAAACACGAATTGACAACGAAACCATGGCGATCGTGGGTTATATCTTGCCTGTTTATTAGGCCATGCACAGCCCTATCAGAACTCCGTGTAGCATGCATACTGGCAGTTTTCATAAACCATCACCAACTAGTTCGCACTTTGGATATATCGTTGGATTGTGAAAAGCCCAATTTCGAATAACTACAGTACAACAGATGAGGTAGGATGCATATTTTGCAATTAGAATTTCGTGTTGGTGAGACCTGTTGCCTATCAGTAGACATGTCATCTCGAGTTCCACGACAGCTAGTGCCACCGAAATATGACACTGAAATCCTCTCACTATTGGAGTCGCTCAGATAGAAACAGCTGTAACGTGGTTAGGACACTTTTGCTGTGGAGTGGAGACGCCATAAGTTAGGTGTGGTTTTGACAATCAGAAAAGCAATATACTGAAATAGTTTAATGATGTAAAGTCAAGTGCTGGTCTGGTGTGTGTGCACGCAGTTTTTATTGATGAGTCGGAGTGGCAAGGGCATTATAAAACTTCTCGCTCTTAGGCCTACTCATACACCGCGTTGAAATGGCGTAGCTGTCTAAATTCAAATCATATCATGCTAGAGGAGAAATCGTGGGACATCCATTATTTTGTTATTCAGCACCCATGGTCAAAAATATGTTCCCGCGCGCCTGCATTACGTTGAAAACAGATAAATGTGTTTACTCGAAGCACACATACAAATTCTGTATGTGCGCACTTACGTGACTATCCTACTTCAAGTATTAGCATACGCACAATAGATTTCTCTTCTTTAGCCTATAATGCATAGGCTACACTTTAAACAAAAAGCAGCTGTGACAGGCAGCGGCCCATATATTCTGCGTCATATATCTCGCATCTTGTGAACTCTAAGCCCCCACCCCTCACTCGACAACCACACGGAGATTCTGTAATGTGCGTGTATGTCGTTCACACATACGTCCGTATAAGGTCAGTATTAGGTCCGCAGGTTAGCATCATATCTGAATCATCCGAAGGGTAGGACCTCCGTTTGACAAACCTCCGCATGTACTCCGGAGGTTATATCTGAAAGCGCTTTGTGTGTGTGTGTACCTTGGCAGTAGAACTGGCACTGGTGAAAAGTCTGGAGCTTCTCCTTGGCTGCACATTAGGAGGTGCAGCGATGGTTGGGCTCAGCACTTGAGGTGTGGTACTAAAAGACAAAGTACTTTGGTTAGGTTACCATCGAATAATCTTAACAGTATTACTAATGCTACAAGTACAACTACTTACTATATCACAATGCTCTAAGTTTGTCTATGTGGACCTACTGTGCATAACAGCCCAGTACACAGTAAGCTATTGTATAAACAATCCACTGTTTTAAAGGGCCCAAAACAGAGAATTATTGAATAATCTACATGGATAATTCTAAAGAACAATCTTAACAAAACAGCAATTTTGTCATAGACATCATCTTTGTTCATCAACAAAAACACAGTTTGTTTGTTGTTGCAGAAGGCTAGACCTATGAGAGGCGCCACCCCCACACCCCTGACACATACCTGGTTTGTGGGGCAGTGGTCTGGGTCTGGTTGAAGGGGATGGGGATGACCTCTCTGCTGTTCCCACTCTGTGCAAACACTGACTTTGTGCCAACTTGGCTGATTCGAGCGACAGACTGGAACAAAGAAAATAAAAAATAAAAAACAGTACAGTCAGAGCCCCATTGTTTCAAACATATATTTTATTACTGTATTGAATGTGAGGCCCTCCACACACACTAAATGTAAAACCCTACCCACTCAGCCGTTAAGAGAACAGAATCCTTTTCACAGCACCAAACAACATTTCCTTTAAGCCAATTTTTTTTTTAATTGATCTTAATCTTTACTAAAGCGGGACAGAGAGAAGAGAGTGCTGTACATAAGGCGTAACTGGGGTGGTGGTGATGTTGGTGATTGGTGTTTCCTTAGGGGCAAGGTAGAGGAGCATATCCTAGGGTACTGCACCTTCTTTGGTGGACCTGCAGCGGGAGGTGGCTCCATTCCTGAGCCGCTGTGACCATAGCTCTGCAGGTACGTGGGGTCTCCCGGGCTGGGCTCCAGGGGCAGGATACCAAAACTGAGGGGTATTTCACAAAGGCAGAATTAAAAAAATCCAAGTGACAAAGCGAGGCTTGACCAAGCGTGGTCTGGTCATCCTAGCACAACGTTTCACTAACGGCAATCCAGGATGAGTAGAAGCGACTAGGACAAGCCAGGTTTAAGTTTTCCAGGATACGTGCGTGTTCTCGTTTTTCCTCCAAACAACCCACGGTTGGAATTAAAAAGACGCAGCAAATAGAGTCATTCACACAATGTGAGCAACCGATTTTGATATAGAATAACAGCGAAATAAAGTTTTTTTGGAGAAACATGGCTATTTCTGTAATACAGGGAAAGAAGGCGTAGTGCACCAACTGAATACAAATTTATGTATGCACCCACATGTGTGAGTGCTTCCTAATATCGGCATGTGACGTCATTAGGAAAGCGTTTACCACTGCAAAGATGCACATAGTATGACTTTATGCCTTTATATGACTTTATGTGCCATCTCTTTTGTGAAACTAAGTCGAGGCTAAATTCAGCCAGGATAACCAAAAATCCTAGTCTCATTGCCAGAGTGTCTCACAGAGACAATTCAAATTGTGCTTTCACGAGAACTCTGGATTTCCAGGGTACAAAAATCCCAGTTTAATCCTTTATCTAGGTTTTATGAAATACCCCTCTGGGAATTCACATAAGCAAACACACACGTCATGGGCCATAATACCTGTAAGTACCTGCAGGTACCAGTGAGTGTTGTTACAGTCTGTCATTAACTTAATCCCATTATTCAATCATCCAGTCTATACTGAAATCATAACCATGAATCAGTATTCAATGAAACAAATGCAATCACCAGTGTATAATCATTTTATTCAAATGTGCCAGGTATATGTAGTAACCATTTTATAAAAACCTCAGCCTCTTATTGCTTAAATATTTGCACACCTATGAAGTAGTCCCCGATTTATTTATTTTTTAACCACATTACACATCAATTCAGCAAGTTTGTTGTGGAGTTTAAATAGTCTGTTGCATTAGGAGTTATAAGTACAGAGTAAATATGTCTGAATTAGCTTTTACTACAATTGCACTACATCTGGGCTGAGGATCACAGCAATTGTACAAAGCTAAGGTTCAACAGAATGATGCGATGCTAATTTGGCAATGAGCGGTATGAACTAATGACTGGGCTTTGGCCGTTATCAGTCAATCATTTAGAACTAGTTTGTCCAGCAAGTTCAGAAAATATTTCATGTGTGGCAGAGATTCTAAACAAGTTTGGAATAATTGACTTCAATAATATGTACATGCTGGTGTAGCATTACCATCTATAACCTGCACTCCACTCAAATTTGTACATTTCACCTGTTCTGCTAATCTTGTTTTAACTATGGGGTTTAGTTGATTTTTACTTGAATTTTGGAGATTTGCCCTCTATATCTTTAGCCTGGCCCCACCCGTCTGGTATCTCCGCTCATTTTCATTTCACGGAGATCTTCCTCTCAAAGTGTTGACGAAGCAGGGAGTCTGGTGTACCAGGCTATTGTCTGTTCAGAGAGCTCAAAGAATTCTACCAATACAGGGAGTGTAGAATGGAGGCCAGCTGTGGCAGCCATATTAGGAGGCAGGGATAAGGCTGCAAGCACACAGAGAACAGACCTCCTCCTCTCCACCACACAGAGCCAATGCTGCCTACTGCAGTCTGTAAACATAAAGCTCACAGACACAAGGGCAGCCTGCCACTTCCCTTCACATTAATAGTTTTCCTCTCAAAAATCTATGAGCGAAGATTGCACATGGGTCACGCAGGTAGAGTTATGAGTGAATATAGATTATTCAACGCCGATTATTACATTTTTAAAATCATAACCTTGACCTCATGATTTAAACATGATGCACAAGTTAAGGCTGCATAAAATATATTGTTAATGCGTGGATTAGTGCAAGTTAACTGTATATAAGTATAAGTATATATACTTATTTGATCCCGTGAGGGAAATTTGGTCTCTGCATTTATCGCAATCCGTGAATTAGTGAAACACACTCAGCACACAGTGAACACACACTAATCCCGGCGCAGTGAGCTGCCTGCTACAACAGCGGCGCTCGGGGAGCAGTGAGGGGTTAGGTGCCTTGCTCAAGAGCACTTCAGCCACTTCAGCTTCCTACTGGTCGGGGTTCGAACCGGCAACCCTCCGGTTACAAGTCCGAAGTGCTAACCAGTAGGCCACGGCTGCCCATATATGTGCCATGAGTCTTGGATTTGTGGAGTAATCATATGAAAGACTGAAGTGCATGCACATTTTCTAATCATACCTTGCTGTGTGTGTGTGTGTGTGTTACCTGGGTGTGAGGGGGCTGAGGGCAGCGGGGCCTCCCAGCAGACTGCGGCCGCTCTTGGGCTTGTTTTGCGGCTGCTTGCTGAGAACCGAGCCGCCCGTGCCCAGAGGCACTGAGTCGGGCGAGATCACCGAAGAGTCTATGTAGGACATGGACGAGTCTGTGCTCAGGGTAGAATACTTGGTGTTGGATGACTCCAGGTTGAGGCGGTTTAACTCCTGAGATTGAGACAAGTAAAAGGGAGAGGAGTTTTATTAAGGACCTTTAAGACATAAGTACAGCACCTGAAGGGTGCAACCAAAATAGAAATGTGGGTTTATGGCAGACATGTTAAATCCAGGATATTTACAACTATGTATATATTTATATACAAATATGGTCCTTTGCAAACAGTGGTAAATGGCATCTATACTGCAAACTGTTTCATCACTGTATGATGGTTGAGGAGAAACTCACACAATGTTGACTGCCAGTAACGCTTTGTTTCCAAACCGCCAGTGTAATGTGACTACCTGTTTTTCAGACATGTATTTCGCCAGTCTTAAAAATACTTGTGCTACATGACAATGTTATTATAACATCTCCAAACTCAGCACTGCTTCCAAATGAGTAATGGCTCACAACTACACATAATACAAAATGCCACAATTTCTAACTTATTCCATAAGTAAAATCAACAATAAAATTACATATTTCCATCACTAAATTCTCACACCTTCAGTTTAAATGCATACCCACCCATCTCTCCCTTGTGTTAGTCTCTGCATTTCAATCAAAGATTCTACTGTAGAGTAACATTCTATTGGTCCTTACATAAGAGGTTCCCCATCATCAAATCAAAAAATGGCTGCTGTTCATCACAAGTGGGTCACATGTCTGCACATTAGCGCAATTTTCTCAGAAATATACATTTTACTTTCTGCGTTGCGGTTACCACATCAGTAACATCATGACCATGTCATAAAATTATTGCTGTTCCACTTTTTGGGTGTCTGTCGTACAAAAGCCATCCCACATTACCTTCATCAATGTCTACTTTCACTCAGACAATTCTACAATATTAGGCCAACTGAATTTACTCTACAGTCCTCAGCAAGGTCAAGTCGGGCCATGTCAAAGCAGTGCACTCCACAGGCATGGTGGAGCAGTTGGAATGTCACTGCCTGACAATAAGTTGGCCCTGGCAAGTCTGTATCACTTTTGATAACAACGTCTGCTAAATACCAGTCAACTTTAACCTTACGTGAAGCTTGTTTTTCACTACCATGTAACCTTAAATCAATTTGCATGAATTCCAGCTTTTGTGGGGCGGGAAGAGGGGAATGAAGACATACTAAGGTGTCCTGTGGTGTCTCCATGAGGATGCTGTCCACTGGGCGGTGGGCTGGGTTGTGACTGGGTGTATGGGCAGGGCTGATTGGTGGCTGGTTGACGCCGCCTCCACTCCCACTGCTGAAGTTTTGCAGGGACATCAGTTTGAATATCTGCTCTGGGTCAGGTCGTTCTCCTGCAGAACACATACACTGAAATTAGACCAGCTAAATGATGAATTTGACCATTTGTTTGTCCGTGGCTGGGAGACGTTCACATTTTTAAAAGTTAATTTCCACCCATTGCCCACACACACAAGCATCTGTCATGTAGCTATAGGCTACTTTCACATCATATAACATCTAGCACAATGTTTTCTGTTTTATTCAATCCACCAATGCGTGACCTGTGGCTTACTAGATCAAAGTCAGTATTGCCACCATTGTTGCCATATGCAACAATGACTTCAATAACTATGGACTTTGAATAAGAAAAATCAGAAACTCACCAATTTGACAGAGGGACTCAAAGGGAGACCAAAGAAAAGGATTCAAACTCAGGCTCTTCTGATAGCACTCTGAACCTTTGGCAAGCCGGTCTGTTTTGCTATAGGGCAAACATTAAACATGGTCAGTCATAAATAAATAAATAAATAAATAAATAAATGTGTTTCTTACGACCCAAAGCGATCCCTGCATTGTTACATTCAGGGGTTAAAGTGGGCCAGAACGCAGTAAATAAATAGATTCAAAATACCAACGATATAGTGCGATGGTATTGTAAAATTAGTTAAAGAGTTATTTTTTTTTGCATGCACCGTCAAATTGCACCCTGCCTCTCCTTCAGGTTCACCCTGGTCCCGCCTTCATGCGTTTCCCACCCCCTTTGTCCATTCTCGACATTATGTTCTCGGGGTTCTCCTGTCTGATTTGAGTGCATTTGTGGCGGTTCACGCATGCAGATAAAGTCGCTATGTTTACAGTTGCTGTTCTAGCCTGAGCAAGTGGATGTTGGAGTGGAGTTAAAGTCGTAGGTGAAGTAATGTTCAAATTCCACAATTTAAACATGACAACAAATACAACTAAAATAACAAGACTGAATAAGACTATTTGCAGGGTGGTATATGGCTCTAGATGTTCATCTGCTGGTCAATGACAAACGTTATATAAAATATTGCCCATGAATACTTATTTCCTAATTAGAAAACACATTGATAATGTTAAGGTCACACAATCTGTCCACAAAGGAAACCAGTGCAAATCAAGTCACAGTACAGGTCGCAGCACGTACACTAGAACTGAACTGTAAAATCTGAAGTCTAGGTTCAACTAAACTGTTTGTGGAGTATTCGCCACACAGATATCACTCACAGCCTCGAGCATCACACGAACGAAGCGCCAAGTTGCTCTGATAAATGGTCCGCAAGAAAATTATCATTGAACTTGCATAGAATGTAATAATATTTTAATTTTGCACAGAGCTCAGCACACTCATTACTCTCAGTGAAATATCTCACTCTTCTCTCAACACATGGCAAACTGTATAGCACAATAAACAGCTGACCTTCCCGAATATGAGGCCATAAAGTATGTCTCTGTACAATAAGCAATTTCCGAGTAATCTACATGGTCTCTAACTTTGGGCCAGAATGTTACAAACTATTTATGTCAGTACATACATTTTTGTAAATTGCTTAGCCATAGAGTATTTCACCATCATGTTTCTTTTATTGCCAGATCCCAAACAATCCCACCTACACAGATATATATATATATATATATATATATATATATATATATTTCTACTGGCATGCTTCCTACTGTAGTAACAATAATGCAAAAAATGTGAAGGGGAAAGAAATCATGGCATGCAAATATAAAGGCTAACATAAGACATATGCACATATTATCACACCATACTTTCCCAGATATGGGTAGTTCAGATGGTCATGAAAAAGGAAGATACATTATGTACAGATGGAGTGCTAAAATGTACACTATTTTGGACCATTTCTGTGTAAACTGAACTGTGAAACTCCCAAAATATGCTTTGTGGTTGTATTGCAGTATCATCATAACTATTCTGAAGTGCAAAATAGGCTACAGCACAAATATTTCCATCCATAGATAAAAAATAAACAAGTCTAACCCCTGAATTTCTTTTCAAAGTGCACCAGATTGATACATTCAAATGTTAAAATATACAGCATTTTCTTACAGGGGAGCATGCCCACGGACTTGTGCCCCATTGCGCCCCATTGCAGTTCTAGTGACGCCCCTAGTACAATATGGGAGATATTTTGACTGGATGTGAGAATAGCCACAGGTGACCAAGATGCTAACAATTCTTGTATTGCTACACCACGACACTCAATATATTATCCCACCGTGAGCACTATATTATCCCACTGTAAGTCATTAACAATAGCCTACTCAGACAATAGTTTTCATATTAAAGGGATACTTCACCGATTTGCATTCAGCTTTGTATCATTAGAAACCCGGTGGTATTTTTGAATGATTGTGCTTCTCTCCCTCATTTCCCCCTGAGATTAGATATCTGTATTTCTTGCCTGGAAAAAATACTCTGATGATTCAAAAATGGTCATTTTGCAGCATCAGAGGATTTTTTGGCCAGAGGCTGGAGACTACATCGCTAGTTCTGCCTGTTTTTAAGTCGCCCAGAGAGGATGGGACCTCACTCCCAGAATGTACAAATAGTGTCCGCCATCTTTCTTTGAAGCTATGCCAACAGGCTGGGCTCTTGCTCTTCGGAGAAAGCTGAGAAGTAACGACGGTGGCGGAAGGTAGTTTTGAAACTGATATGGTAGAAGAAGATTTTGAAGATCTGGGACGCTAATCCGATGCTTGTGGCTACCTGTACAAGCCGCAATACAACAAGGAACAGAGGTGTTTGAGGATGATGGAGGAAGAGGAGGCGGCTGCAATAGCTGCTGCAGCAAAGGTCCAAGACCTAAAATGTGTGACTTTCATGCTTTAAGCAGCCTACTGTAGGGACCAGTCAACATGCTAGTTCAGACATAAGCTTTGCAAATAAACTCAGACGTATTTTGGTTACAATGACGGGGTTATCTGTTTGTAAAGTCTCTATTTGTCATCAATGTTTTGAAATCAGCACTTTGCCAGCAAGGAGTACTTTGTGGGCAGTTGTGAAAAAGTTCACTTGCTAACATAACATAAACTGGCTGGCAGACACCTCGCAAATAATCTCAGAAATCTAAGCAAGAAAAGGCCAAACAAATAAGATTAATATTTCAGCACGGCAGTGTATGGAGTTAGCCATTCTACCGACTACCATTTCGGGGGTGAGCGACGCCGGCTACCCCTCAAGTAGCTAGGCTTGCATTTGCAACGTTGATTTAAAATGGTTTAACCTGCAGTCTAGGCTACTTACAGATTGTACTGATTAGCCAACCACTAATGTGTTGTGAATAGCATTCACATTACATGCTACATTGCCCTGCATACAGGGATATTGAAGATGAGACGATTTTCAATGTTTACTAAAGACATCATCATGTCAATAATCATTGCTTTTGTCTCTGAATGCCACATGCTGCCAGTTTAGGAGCAATTATTAGTTATTCACATTAGCCTTAACTCTACTGATAACATTGTCTGCCTATTTACTTCACCTTTTACCCATGTTAATGGTTCAAACTTCACGTATTCTTCATCAAACAGACTAAAAATTAGGCCCCCTGTGACATTCGTAGACATCTCTCCTCGCTGGCTCACATCACTAATCCAGCTGACACGCTAGCTCACGCATAGGATTTCCAAGAGAAAAATTACACAAAAAAGCATAATGACACAACAAAGTTATGTAAGATGTAATGATTGAGTTCTTGAACCTCTTCCAAAAATCACTGATTCTTTGAACTGATGGTTGAAAGGCCAGGCCAAATACATATAAAACACATACCCCTCCATTTGAAATCCACCAAGTCTTGCCTATGTCACAGTATCAAACAGAGGACATGTGCAAAATGAAGAAGTATTTAGTGCTCTTTACCAGTAGATTTGACCAAGCAGAGCCAATGTGAAGCAAGCAGAGTCTCCGAACTCTGTGACGATGTCATCCTGACTTTTCTGTTTATTCAGGACTCCTCCAGTCAGAATCTGTTCTCCCTCTGCAAGTCTGAGGGAATGCACACACAAATACACACACCATGAATACATAAATTGAAACAAACACACATTACATACACACCAAATATGAACCAGCAGACGTACAAACACACACTGACAGGAATCAGACACTCATTAAGATATGCACGTTATCTAGGCACATACAGACATACTGAACAATCCTCATTTCTTGAAATGTTTATAGACATTTAGGTGTTCTTTGTCTACATATAATAAATACCAGCTTTGATCTTTAAGCTTTTCGAAAGTGAAGAAGCTCTCTCTAGCAATTAGTTACAATATATGATCCGAACACTTCACTCTGTGGTGTCAAGTGAACATTAAAAGCATAGCCTTATTTGAAGTTCACAGTGTGTGGCCAAAATATACATTGCCATCCACAAAATATCAAAGCAGCAAACATTTAACCATCAAAACCTACTGACAGGATGCTGGCATCAAGCCTGGGTCTGCCTGAGTGACCCAAGAAAATCATAGATGTGTCACCTTTTCACCTTTTTTACTCACCCTCCCCAAATAGAAAACCAACAATAGCAGACATAAAGAAGCATGTATTGCTACCAACTGACATTTTTTGTCCAATAGCCCAAATACTATCAGCATCCCAACAATATATTAGAATAAATGGATGAGGCACATACTTGCTGAGCTCTACACAGCACTTGGCCAAGAGGTATTTGCATTGCGGTGTGGTGCAGCTGTGACCCTTCAGAAGGTGGTAGGCCTTGTAGGCCTTTCCGGATCGGTAGTAGCATGTGGCTAACAGGAAGAGAGCCTCCTCTGAATGCACTGTTGAGGAAAAGAGAGGAGGAAGAAGAGGAAAGGACAGAGAGGGTAGTGAGTAAACCATCATAAGTACCAGATAGGGTACCTGGTGGGATTGTTTTTCTCCAATGTATTTTATCTTAATTACAGTTCTTCACTGAGAGTCTACTACAACCAAAGTCCTTTTAGGCAAGTCCCTCCACTCGGCGGCCATATTGCAACGCTTTTTGGGCACTTATCGGGCATGTACTTCGGCAGACATGCGCGTGCGCAAGGCTTCAAGACACCAACCTTGCTCCAGCGGTGAGATCACAACACATGATTGGCACGTCTTCACAACACACCACATGATTTGCTCAATGTATTCACAACACACCACATGATTGGCTCAATGTATTCACATGTCGACGTTTTGCCGCGGAAGGGGTGGGATATGTGTAGACAACTGCCATATTGGGGTAAACTAACCCCATGCATTTCTATAGAGGATTTTTTGAGTGCTGTGTCTCCTCATTAGAAAGTCTCTGCTACAACCCCACTGATGATAATGGTTCTTTGTGGAGGTCTTTAGGTTTCTAGGCAAAGCTCTAGAAAGAAATGCATCCAAATGATTTTCAAACAACAAGCCGGGCCTTATGAAAGCGCTGACAGTGTAGCCATTCTGTTCCATTCATCTCAATACCACTCAGGTGTCAAATTAATCACAGCCTTTGATGACTGTATCAGCCTCACAACCCATAATCATATTCAGTCTGAACATTTCTCTCTGATTCTTTATCTCAGTGATTTTTACTATATAAATGCTCCATGTGATAAAAAGTGTGTGGTTTCTGATAAAAGCAACAGTAAATATGATTTGCACATGTGTATCTGTGTGTCTCTACTGCACAAAGCAAGTTGCCATCATGACACAAGCTTCTTAATCTAATTTAGAAGATGCACACGTGCCTCCTAACTTCATACAGGAAAAATTGAGCTTGTAAACATACTGAATGGGATGACAAACGCCCAGGTCGTTTGCAGACTTGTACCAATGAGTCAGACTTGAAACAAAACACTATTCTTCAAAATAAAATCAGCAGAGGTATTATAGGGCTAGACAAGACTGTGACTGATACACGTTTAGCCTCCTTTACCTTCAGCATAGAGTCTTTCAGCCAGGAAAACTGCATCACGATAGGCATAGTGGTTTAAAGCGTGCCAAACAGCAGCCTAGAAGAGAAAATCGAAGAAATTTTAGAAATAAAATGTGATAGACATGAGTTAACATTAAACTCCAAGGTGCAGGCATCTTTACAGAGATGTGTCATGGAACCAGAGACTGCTATGGTTATGACATGTCAAACAAACCACATACCCAGACGACACAGAGGCATCAGCACTCTCTTTACTGTAAATGCAGAGGGAGCTACGGGCTCGTTAATTAGCTAGCAATCACACTGAGATAGAGCGAAAGGGAAAAGAGAGGGCTCTGAAAAGTCAAATGCAAAGACTAACGATGTCCTTGAGGGCCTCTGCACTAAACGGGATGATTTTAGGGCTCACGCTAACGCATACTATAGTATATACTCATCCCTCATCGTCTAAGCAGCAGGTCAGGAGCAGACGGGTATCACAAGTAACATGTATAGCAATCAAACTGAGCGTCTGACCCATCAGTTTACGATGCCATAACATTAACGTTACCCTACATACATAACCGACGGGGGGGGGGGGGTGGTCAGCTGGCGTTAGGTTCCCCAGTTTTAGTTACTGGTAAGTAACGTTAAGACATAACAAAGAGCAAAGGCATGCCAAATGTTTAGTGTTACTTTACATATTAATTAGCCAGCTAACCGGCATGGCAAGAGGTCCGATTATGTTATATCAAGACGGACTCATCATCTAATTCATAACTACGAATCATTAACCTTACTTAAGGATGTGTCGTACCTTGGAGGTGTCTGACAGCTTGGCAAGACACATTTTAAAGACTTGATGTGATTTAGAGACCATTCAGTGTTAGCAAGCTACGTTAGTTATCAGGTTAAGGCCATGAATGCCTATATTAACAGTTAGGTAGCTAGATAACTAGCTTGCAAAACTAGCAGATAAGAGGTAACCCTCCTTTTAGCCAGCGGTACGAGCTTGCACGGTAACGTTAGTGTTAGGTGAACTGTTAACAATAAACTGCTAGCTGATAGTCAATGCGTTTATCCAACAAAGTAACCTTGCCAGTTTAGCAAATGTGCCTATAGTGACTGTCAACTTGCTAGCCTTGTATGACAAATGGTATGCCTGATATGCAAGCTAGTTAGCATTGCAGTAAAGATCTCAGGTAGCAACGGGTTAACGTCAACGTTAGATGCTAGCAATTAGTAGCTTGCTAGCATGTTAGCTAACGTTATCAAGCTGCCTTTTAGAAGATAACGCAGACATTTGTCAAGTCATAGCATACTATCCATAACACACCAGTACAAACTTCTTGCAAAATTTAACCATTATATATCCAGTGCTCTTCTCTATATTATTAACACAATTGTTAAATAGCTAGCTAGCTGTACAAGCTAGGCCGGGCCATTTGTTTTGAGGCCGCAGTGTAGAAGTAGTGGGGTTTCCCGTTAGCGAAGTGTAAGCTCTGCTTCATATTAGTGTAAGCATTCATGCATTTGACAACAAACCTTGAACAAACATTTTATTTTGTCGACCTACCTGGACAGGTTCCTGCAACACCGTCATTCCGTTGCCAAGCACCTTTGCTCTTCTCCTTTTTCGTTTCCCTCTTTCTCCTATACCTTTCTTAGTTCAGTATCCAGGCCAGAAGTAGATACGAAGATTTGAACATACCAACCGTTATCGGCGACAACGAAAACTTCCGGACATTTCCGATTCAAATATATTTGGACGAAGAAAACCGATTACTGCCGAGGATAACCGAAACACATCTACCATAACATTGCAGGCAAAAAGTCGCTTGCTCTGTACAGAAAATACAAGTTTTACATTTCTATATGTTCTACAAATATTTTAAATTTAAGATTCCAAGAGAAAGGGCAATTTAAAAATAATTTCATATAACCAAGGATAACTAAAACAGAGAGGGTTAAAGCTAGTAATCAAGGATCTTTGACTAAAAAGCTAAACAAAAGTGTCAATTGTAAGTTTGTCAGTTTAAATTAGAAATGGCTCTTTCAAATGATATATGTATATATGTATGTATATATTATATATGTTCATGTTTTCCATAGACGGCCATAGGCCTAGTCTGTATGATGTTGTTGCACATTGCTTTTGAAAACATGCTTGGACAATGGTACTTTACCTCGAAGAATGTAATGTTGTGATCAGGGATAATGCACGTAATGCAGCAAAGGCTATGGAGGAGTGTGGTGTCACTAGCTTGGGTTGCATGACACACACTTTGCAGCTTATTGTGAATGGGTGTCTTTAGCCAAAGAAGCGCCGGTGTTGTGTTGCCATTGGAGGAAAAGCTAGTTGGCCACTTTAAACATGTTCGTGTCGCCACCTGCCGTTTAAGGAAGTACAAACCTAATTAGGAATGAAAATAAATTAGGGCTGTCAAAATAACTGATTATTTTCTATTAATTAATTTGAGAAAAATAGCGCAGATTAATCGATTCTGTATGACCTTTGACCCCGAGCCGTTCTAGTCAGTAACCATTAAACTACGGCCCGCCACCTCATTTTGGGTGGCCCCCCAAAACATGTCCGTGGTATATAGCATCTGGCCCGCACGGGAGTACGACATCGTCAAACTATGACCTCCGTAATTTTCCCCATTCATTCTCTATGGCGAGTCTTAACCATACACTGTATATATAGTTCTATATCTGTTTATGCACATGTGTGCATGTGTAATGGGTTAACATGGCCCCTGGAGGCAAACATACGCAAAAAATGGTTATCCTAGGCCCTATGGTTCTCAAGATATTCACAGAAACTCTGTTGGTGCACAGTCACTAAATTTACATATAAATTAATTTATTGTATGGCCCCCCGTGAACGAAAGTCCATGAAACTTGGCATGCATTCAGAGGGTGTCATAATGATCCTACGCTTTCAATTTCGTGCAGTTTTGACCATGTCAGGTCACAGATACCTGCGATTACAACACCTCATTTTTACTTTTTCATTTTTAACTAGGTGGCGCTAAACATGAAATGAGTGGTTATGGAATGGGTTGACATGGCCCCTTAAGATCAACATACAAAAAAAAGGTGGTCCTCCTTAATCCTACGGTTCTTGAGATATTCACAGAAATAGGTCCAGTCCAGTGGGGGGACTACAGATGAAAATGAAAAACAATGGTTCCATGCTATCCTTGTGGGGCTACATGCCCACCAAGTTTCGTGTACCCCGGTCTTTCAGTGTACCGTGAATCATTGACGTCATTCAGTGTACAGTGAATCCTTGACGGAAAATTGCTCATGCGAAAAAAATCTGACTAAACCTATATGACCGCCGCTTCGCTGCGCGGCGGTCATAACTTACCAAACAATGTATTAACACGATACACAATTATATTATATATATAATTTTATTCTATAATATACCTGGCTAAAAAGTTCAAGATGTTATTTATTACCATATAGAAAAAAAAAGATTGACAACTTCAGTACATATGACTTTATCCATAGAATGTCATACATGGAGAGGGTTATTTTTCACATTGGATAATGGCTAATTATCAACTTATTTAACAGACTAAAGTGCCTCAAAACAGTAAATCTGCTGTTGTTTACCCTTGGTCGATTGATAAAATCACAGTCACAATGAATGCAAGGAACGCAATGAAATGTGATGGTATGCTGAAAGACATACAGGAGAAAATATCAACAAAAATAGACATCAGTTGTGTTCTCTACTATGCAATGAAAAATACCACAAATGAATTCAGTGTCTGAGTTGGAGAGATCTTATTAGTGCTTAGGGTAACTGACATGAGTTCCGAAGGTAACTGGAGTGAGTACTGCCATATGGCTGGTACCATAACTTCCCACCTACTGGTGTGCATGTATTGTACATTCATCAATACACATAGTACACATAGTAATTACATTGTTAAACCAAGAGGCACAAACATAGCCTGCCCCCATAGCATAGCTTTGTAGCTGCATGTCTGTACTAGCCACTAGATGGACAACTCAAGCTATGCAGCACTGTTTTTATTTTTCCCCCAAGTATTGTTCGGTGACCTTAAACAACAGGGCTGTTAAAAATGGTTCCTCTCTAACATCCTCTACTGTGTATAACTGAAAATAAAACCAGGGTGCCGAAGGCTACCCGGACCTAAGATCCTTCCATAGTTTAAACTAAAAGGATTTAGAAGTCCTGAACTGACTCAAACAATGAAAATGTGTCAGATCCACTTACCAGACTGCAGTCCTGTTCACTGAAACACTGGAAGATAAACAATAATTAGATTCACATTCCGCATTTTTATTATTTGTAGAAATAGTAATAGTAATTATGATAGTAATGATGGTGATGTGTGGTACCATAAAAACAAATGGACAAAACTCACAAATCGCATTCATAGTATACACATGGACTAAGGTTGTCAGCTGGGCTGGGAGTAAAACTGTCATATGTTACAGACATTGGTGTAGGAAGGATTGGGCTGGGTTGAGCCAACACATCTGGAAAATTAAGCATAAAGCAAGAAAAGGATCCAATCTAATTACCACAATGGAAATCAAATCAATGGAAATTGAAAAACCTTGTCAGTGTGAAAACTGAGAATACTAAGCAAAAGTGGTGTATTAGACACAATATTGCATACATTGTATTGGAATTGAAGATTTTTGGGAAAGTTCTACCTTCAAAGCTTATCAGCAGAAATGCATCCCCTCCTCGAATAAAATCCCCTGCCATGATGCGTTCTTTGCTTATGAAATTGCCATCACCTATTAAAGGTCCTGCATAGTACCAGCCCTCTGAATCTTCATACTGTTTTCCCACTATCAAAGGATTATCCCATTTGTAAAATGTTTGTCCATTAACTATAAAACAAAATATGTCGGAGGTAAAAATAAAGATAGAATCTAAAAGAAAATTTGTTAACAAAAATCATTTGGGCCTGACAATAAAATAAAAGCTATAAGATAAATCAGTTTTCCTTCTGCATTATTAGAGTGTGGTGAGACCATGGCTTGAACGTTGTGGACATCATTCCATAGGATGCTGCACAGGCACAGCACCAAGAGAACACCATACCCAATGTGAGGGACATAAATAATAAAATGTCTGAAATATCAGTAAATGTTCATGTAAAATCTTTAGGGGTCTGTTAAAAAGCTAAAAACAAAGAGGAACTTAACTTCTCTGAATATTATATTAATATACCTGAATACTTCTTAGGGCCCTTGGCATTCTACAGATCTAGCATAATTATTATTAGTTGCATTGCAATTTTATATCAAAGATGGGGAAGATTCTGACATGATTCATATTGGTTTCACTTTTTACATTAAGAACAGCTATTTTAATTTACGTGTGCAAATGTTTTCCATCTTGTTAGTGTGCTTGAAATTGTCAGGTCATGACTCACTTGTAAAGGTTTCTGTTGTATCCAGAGTCACACTGATTTGTTTGGACATGCGTTTCAGGATGCTGGGTGTCTGCTCTAACAGCTCAATAGTGATTTGTCTTGATGGACATGGCCACTGCAGGCTATTGTCATAGACTCCAGAAACAAGCCAGAAAAAGACTCCTAATGCCTCTGGCTCATACAAGACAAGGACCTGGTAGGAATATCCCTCAGTAGAGTACAGCCTGGGACTGAAGCTGAATACACCAGACTGTTGAAGTTGTTCAGCAAAATTCCTGATGTGCCATACAGAGTGTGGACATGTAGTTTCTGAGAGGTTGATATCATCCAATGAGAAGCCACCACTGGACATTCCTTCTCCTTTTACTGATTCAAACTCAATCAAAAAGGCTTTAGTTGTGTACAGCTGTATGTGTTGGAGTTGCCAGTAGTCTGCTGTGGAACCTGTAAAAGACAGACTTACATAAGCATAACAACTGGACTACTCAGGACTCCTACTAGACTATTAAGAGTGTGTCCATGAGAGGACCAGGCTGGGGGTGATACATGCTACACCACCAATTTTGATGAAACTCGGCCAGTTTGAAGGGTCCACCTAAAAACTCAAAAAGCCAAAATAGTACAAAATTTAAATTAAGTATAAGTATATATACTCTTTTGATCCCGTGAGGAAAACGTGGTCTCTGCATTTATCCCAATCCGTAAATTAGTGAAACACACTCAGCACACAGTGAACACACAGTGAGGTGAAGCACACACTAATCCCAGCGCAGTGAGCTGCCTGCAACAACAGCGGCGCTCGGGGAGCAGTGAGGGGTTAGGTGCTTTGCTCAAGGGCACTTCAGCCGTGCCCACTGGTCGGGGGCTCGAACCGGCAACCCTCCGGTTACTGGTCCAGAGTGCTAACCAGTGGGCCACGGCTGCCCCTAATTAGCAAACAACAAAAGTTATGACCCCCCCCTCCTTGTTTTAGGCCAAAAAACCTAAAACAAAGGCCCAAATTGCATAAAATGTTGACATAGCTCCTGCGGTCAGATTGCAAATACTGACAAAACTGTAATTAGAATGTTGTAGAATACACATTCTAAAGAATATCTGACCCCATCTAACTTAAAGGTGCGATTTGTAGGATTGTTACCAAACGTTCTGCAGGCCAAAATCAAAACACTGGTGAACGTTCTCAAGACTACCAGACGCGAGCCTCTTCTGGGTTGCCAGATGTAATGAAGACTTAGCTAACGTTAGTTGACCTGCAGCTGCTTTAACGTTTCTCCAACCATTACCCAGCTACACATTACGGAAACAGTGAAAACAAAAAATACCGCTCTAACCAACGTAACATATTTAGCTGAAGTTAGCGATGCAGATGAAATTTAGCCTAGGCTACCTGTTGTGGAGAAATATGGCCAGCTCTGCGTCAGACTTGATATTCTTCGTTTGACGAAGACGTCACCATCTCAGGAAGCTCCTCCGATGTCCACTTAATTTGTTTCTTGTTTAAAATTTGGAAATTTGCCTGCCTCTCGTAGGCGTTCATGACTACAACTGACAGCTGTTGACAGTTGGCCTTTGCTAATTTGGCAACCCAAATAGGAGGACGCGCTAGCCCATTATTAATACGCTATTCTAGAATGAATCGCTCAAAACAAACGAAAATTCCAAGACATTCCGCCCCGTAACTCATTTTTTTTCATGGGTTTTACGGGGTTTTACGGGTTAGAGTAATGTTGTCAAATAAGCCATTACTTCAATTCATCGTGTTTCCTTACTCTCTGACAACATATGGTGATCATTTTTGGAATGGTTACAGTTTATTTTCCATTATTTCCTACATACTGGACCTTGTTCAACCTTTATTTCATGCTCGGAAATACAGTTGAGGGCAGTCCTCTTTTCCAATGTAGCCGAGATACATAATAATCAAAATATAAGGCCAGTGTAGGCCACTAACAAATCATTGTAGGTAAATTCATAAAATATCAATAAAACACACAATAAAATAATTAGTAAATAGAAAATTAAAATACAATAAAAATATAACAATTTGTCCAATAAATGGCAATGAGGTAAAAGCGTAATTAAGAGGTCAAGTAAAACAATTACAGACTGGGCTGGGGAGATTTGAAATTAAAGCTTTAAACTGGCCATAAGAGATGAGCCAGCTCAGACCAAGGGACTGTTGGGCTGAGTTCCAGGTTCTAGGGGCATCAAAGCTAAAGGCTGTCTTACCAAGTTCAGAGTGAACATTGGGAATTCTGAGCTGGAGATGGTTAGAAGAGCGGGTATGGTGGACATGTGACTGCCAGAGTAGCAGTGAAGAGATGTATGGTGGGAGTTCACTCTTGATGGCTTTGTATATGAACAGTAGCCAGTGTCTGGAACGTCTTTCTGATAAAGAAGGCCAACCAATTGTATTATACAGGGTACAGTGATGAGTGTTATAGCTAGAGCCAGTTACAAATCTGATAGCCGAATGATAGACAGTATCAAGTGCTTTGAGAGAAGTAAGGGAAGCATTCTTATAAATAACATCTCCATAATCCAGCAATGGCAAAAAGACAGCTTCAACAATCCTTTTCCTGCATGGCATGGGGAGACTTGTTTTGTGTCTGTAAAGGAGACCAATCTTTTGCCTTAGCTGTTTCGCTAGGTAATCCGTATGAAATGAGTAGTTCAGTTTGTCATCAAGCCAGATGCCCAAGTACTTGTATACTGAAACTTGCTCAATTTTGTTGTCGTTTAGGGTGGTGAGATGCAGTTTACTAAAATCAATGTCCCTTGCCCTCGTAAACAGCATACATTTAGTTTTATTTGCATTTAAAACTAATTTAAGATTAATTAGTGCTTTTTGCAATGCATTAAAAGATTGCTGCAGATTGTCCATTGCTTGTGAGACAGATTTACTTACACAATACAAGACAGTGTCATCAGCATAAAAGTGGACCTGACAGTTATCTAGAGAGGACGCTATGCCATTTATGTATAGTGTGAATAGGATTGGTCCTAACACTGATCCTTGCGGGACACCTTTAGTTAGAGGAAGGAAGTTGGATTTGGCCTGCCCTAGCTTTACACATTGAGACCGCCCATTAAGATAGCTTTGAAACCACTTAAGAGCATTATAATCAAAGCCAATCTCTTTTAGCTTCTGTAATAATAGGGTATGATCAACTGTATCAAATGCTTTGGATAGGTCTACGAACAGTGCAGCACAATGGTGCTTGTTGTCAAGTGCAGATGCTATGTGATTGGTAACTAGGGTCACTGCAGAAATTGTGCTATGTTTTGCTCTAAAACCAGACTGGTGAGGGTTTAATAGAGAAAAGTATGAAAGAAATTATTTTAATTGGTTGTTAGCTAAGGACTCCAAGGTCTTTGCTAAGCAGGATAATTTGGAGATTGGACGGTAGTTGTCTAGCACATCTTTATCCCCATTTTTGTGAAGTGGTGTCACACAAGCCATTTTCCAGATTTGGGGGAATATGGCAGAAGAGACTGAGAGATTAAAAATATGAGTTAATTGCTCAGTAATAAGTGGAGCAGATAACCTTAGTAGAAAGGGGTCAAGATTGTCTTCTCCAGTGGAGCTCTTGGGATCCAAGCCATTCAGAGCCCCTAGGACTTCACTAATCGTAAAGTGGGTTAAAGAGAACTGAACACCAGGGGTTGAGGTACCTGCCTGGGCCTCATTGAGGGGATGGGAGGTACCTGCCTGGGCCTCATTGAGGGGATGGGAGCAGGGGTGGTCCTTAAGTGGACCTTACTGGACCTTAATCGTGTAATTTTAGAATCTTGCATTGTTGAGGAACATTCTTTTATTTTCAAAGAGTGAATTTCTTTGGCTTATTTCAGACTGGTTTGTTGCAAAATTGGTGTCTATTTTTACATGTTGGCCCTCTGAATCAATGGAAATGGTTGTTGACTCTTTAAATAGAGTGTGTTTTTGCATGTAAGTATTCCACAATTGGACTTGCTGTGTTCCGCGCATAGCGCGCATCCATCTCATTATATGAGATTAACGCTGAAACATAGTTGCCAAAATGTAAATTTGCGCAGCAACAATGTACATATGTTTACAACAGTTTGTGGATATTACCCTGACTTAGATATTCTTCTGTTAAATTGGAAATTAAAGTAATGTTTCAAAGTTAAGTTTGCACGACAGCAATAATGTGCACTCATGTTACATGGATATTATTTTTTGACTAAGGTATTCTGCTTTTATCATATAGTAAATTTCTATATGTAAAATCATAACAGGCTGCTCTGTTCTTTTGTGTTGTCATTAAGCCCGTGTTTGGATAAGCCTAGTGCGTATGGCCGGTGCACACATTTTATTTTATTTTTTGAGTCACATCCAGGGATAGTGGGGGTCGCCAATCTCTGACATGGTTATTTTGAGGGTCGCGGGTTGAAAAGTTTGGGAACCCCTGCACTAAAGTATCAGTCCATCATTTTCTTTATCAACTGCAAAAGGTGACTCTATTGTTGTGACATCTGGCAAAAAGGTGCATGCTATACTAATAAATATAGTTTATAATTAATAATAAACAATGCATGCCTATGCATGGGTCATGGTTTTACCAAAGTCATAGAACAGTCAAAACTATACATATTCTAAAAGCATATGCACAGTACATGAAATATAGCATCAATCAACTTATGTCCCATCTTCCTCCATACCATGCATAACACATACAGTACTCCTCTATTCTGTATAGGCGAATCAAGTAAACAGCTGATACATTTTTAATTTGTTTCAAGGGAAACAAATTAAACACCCTAAACTATATATTTCTGAAAGCATATACCCTCTAGAGGAGATATAACACCATTTAAGACATTTCCCATCTTCCTCCATGCCATGCACAATACATTGCCCTCTATTCTGTAAAGACGAATCTAGTGTAAAGTGTATACATTTGGGCCTATACTGTCCGGGGAAAACGAATTAAACACCCTAAACTATATATTTTCTAAAAGCATATACCCTCTAGATGAGATATAATACCAGTTAAGACATGTATTATCTTCCTCCATGCCTTGGACAATTTGTTTGTCAAATGTTGCAATTAGTTTTGGGTCAGACCTTACTTTGCCTATACATTACCTATACATAATTACATTATGCCCTGTTTGCCCATGTTAACAAACAATTTCAAAAAATATATAATACATTTTTTGTTTGTCTTGATGTAACTAATCAACTCAGTAATTTTCATGGTGATATGTTAAGGTTAATTTTTCTCCCCTATTTGCGTGAGAAAAATACTGTATAGGCGCATGAATAGGGTATATTTAGGTCTTTTTCTAAACTTTCCCCTATTGGGATTCTTCGGGGCTTTTTTTCCCTTACTCAGTACATATTGAGGATACAAAACCAGTTAAGTTTTCTTCTGTTGCAATTAAGGGTGTCACGATTTCGAAATCGGTCGAAATTACATCTCAATCTCGAACTTCGAACTTAAAAGTAGAATCGACGATGCAGCCACACCCCCAATGCAGTGTTGCCAATTTAGCGACTCTGCCGTCTCTGGCGACTGAAATGTGTAGGCCTATCTAGCGACTGACAACAAATCTGGCGACTTTTTCGTGTGTCTGACGACTTTTGTTTTCTCTTCGCGTTATCCTTCGGTTTTCCCAGGCTCACTGCTGCAGCAGCTCAAAGCGTGAGAAAAATCTTCTTGCAAAGATAGCAAACTCTGTTTCGTTGTTGAAACGTCAGAAAATCTCCCCTCATGCCTGTTTCGTTAGTGAATTACATCGCGAATTTGCCCAAAGCGTTGCCCCATGATTATAAAAGGAATGACTGGCCTATATAGTATCAGCCCATTTTATTACAAGGAAGTAGCCTAGATGTTCTATAGATCTAAGCTCAGATAACGCTGAAGGTGCAGCAACTTCGGGTGAAATTACAACAGAGTCAACGAGACGAGAGCAATGACATGATGACAGGGAAACAGGGACACGGTACTGGAGCATCGTTTAACAATTGAACGAAGTAGGCTACAACTTCATTCACAAGCAAAGCAGATAGTTAATCGAACATACATGTTAGAAAAACCTATCGCATTCGTTTAGGCTATGTAGGCCTAGCTTCAATGTTGTCAATGCAAGTTGATGCAGGACTGTCGGCTGAGTAAAAAAAAAAAAAATTCTATCGGTCTGTCCGAGTGACATTTAAGCCTATATTATGTAGCCTAAATATATCCAAAATATAGCCATTGCCGTAAGGGTACATTGCGTGTAGGCTACTCTATGGTCACGTTAAAATCAGACTTCAAGCAGTGCAAAGCAGATGCAGCAGTGAATAGGTTGGAAATGACTGCTTTTCAGCCACCTGATGCGCTACTGTAGTCTAGATGATAGGCTACAGAAAGTAAAGTGTAGCCTATCAATAAATATACAAGTGTATATTAAATAAAATATATTTAAACTAGGCTCTTAAAGGTGCCTATATGAGTAGGAGAAAAGCAAACAGGAGTAAAAGGGAATTAAAGGGGCATCACCGTTTTTTTTTTTGGGGGGGGGGGGGGTACGATGTGCCGACGTAATTGATATGCAAATTAGCGTGTGACGTCATCTAGCGACATTTAGCGACTTTTGGTGCTGGCTTTAGCTACTTTTCATTTGAAATAGTTGGCAACACTGCCCCAATGTCAGGTCCAGCATGTATGCCAAGAAGCACAAACACACGCATGTGCTGAACTGCAGCGTCAACACTCCTCTAATTTTAGGCTGCAGTTAAAATATACACATCAACCTACCGAAATCAAAGCCCCTCTTACTACTTTGAAATCACCGTTGTGGAAGGATTCATTCATTCACGTCAATTAAAACCAACGTTAACTTAGCCTAGGCTACTCGACTTAGCAAGTGAAAAGGTGATCTAGTTACAGTCCAAAGTTACTTTAAGGCTTAAAATGCACATTGGTAAGAACATATTCCATGAACACTAACCTTGGGTCTCTTCGGAGTGTGCTGAAACAATCAAATTATCATTCTGTGTTGTTTCATTTCACTATGTTCACGTCTCTGTTTTATCCTAATGTTAGTTCTGTTTACATTACAACCTCGTGGTTGGAACGGTTTCAAAATAAAAAGCGGTTTCAAAATAAAAGCCTCCCGAAACAGAAAAGGAAAAGGCCAAAAAAAGTAAATAACATATAAGGAATGCATTAATAGTAATATTAAAAAAAAGATTGAAAATCGAATCGAATCATGACTTTAAAATCAAAAATTACATTGAATCGAGGATTTGGAGAATCGTGACACCCCTAGTTGCAATTTGTTCAATGTTGACCCCTATTTTGGCTTAAAATGACTGGACTATATGGAGAAACTCACAAATCCTTATCTGTTTGGTAACTATGGTAACTAGTTTAGAAAGTCATTATAGAACAGCCACTCCAAAGTCAGTGTTTTCCTAACTTCAGATAGGAAAGGTGTATAACAGAAATGTCTTAAGGCGAGACACAGCAGGTGAAAACATTGTTTTTTCATGCACTGGTCAATTTCGAGATTGACTACCAGTGCTTTTTCAAAGTTCTCCATGTCTCGTTTTAAATGTCAAGACCCTCGGAAGTCTACCAATGAAGTATGGAGCTACTTTGAGCCTCGTAAATGGTGTAAAACAGTGATTTATTTGCATGGCTAGGCCGATGCCCGAGGCACCGCAACGAAACACTGTTGGTAGCATTGGCTAACTAGCGCCAGATTTCTGAGTGCAGGGGACAAGCCGAGGTGAGCTATGAGACATACGTTCACACTCGGTATCATGTTTCAACACACTTTAGGTCAATATCACACTAGAATTCTCCTTTAAGTCACCAAAATTCTAAATAAACGTTCTTAACTTTAGGATGGCCCATAACATATGATGCCAGTCATCTCGATAGAGCTCTGATATCTCAATGTATCGCAATGGATGTACTGCTCAATCGGAAGTTCGGAGACAATATGGGCAAAGCTAGCGCTCCTCATGTTTGCGCGCGGAATAAGGTGAATAAACAACTCGCCATAGACTTCTGACCAGGTTTCTCTTGGTCAGTGGCGTAATGCGTTTTTAGGTGTTGTACAATAGCGATTTTTAGACAATGCGCCAGGCCACTCCCTGGGTTGTTAATTGCTACAACCCTGGGCGCATTGTTTAAAAAATAAACATGCAAAATAAGAAAATAAACTTTGCGCCGGGTGGAAAACGAGTTTTGCGCCATGCGCCAGGGTGCAAGATAGGACCCTAAGATTAATCACCAAATTATTTCTTTACACCCCTTTTTATTCAACTTTACCAGGGGCGTCATTAAAAGTGGTGTGCATTATGTCAAAGAAACTTTTACTACCAGTTCATCTACCTGTGATCTGTCCAATAAGTCTAGTAGCTCCAACGTCATCCACACTCTGAAACTCTCTGATCCAGATGTTGAGTTGATCTTTGTCATTGCCCTTACTATAGTAGAAGAACTCTAGGCACTGGAAATCTCTTTGGGGAGTCATTATTTTGGTTTTTAATAATCCTCTGTCTCCAGTCATTCCACTGACTGTGCTAAAATGCATAAAATGTCCTTTACCTGCAGATGAAAATGCCCTCTAACATACAGTAATATGAATTTTTCAATTATCATTCAATCATCAGTGCAATCAATAATTTAGCCATCTATTTTGTCAAGCTTTTTTTTTTTTACCTCCTTGGTCTTGAGGGATGCTGTGGTCTTCAGTTGGACCTCCCACAATGCTAGATACTGCTTTCCACCTGCTCTCTGCAGTGGAGCAAGCCCTCATGTCACACATGTCTTCCTCAAAGTTGCACCCATCCAAGAATGTTACAGTGGAGGCTGTACAAAGCAATATGGAAGTTTTTTTTAAATGACCACATACTGTTATTCACGTATACCTCAGACTTCCATACACTCTATAGCAGTGGTTCTCAAATGGGGGTACGCGTACCCCTGGGGGTACGTGAAGGCACTCTAGGGGGTACGTGAGATTTTAAAATATACATATATTTAAAAAAGTAGAATCCATGCAAAAATACTTTAAAAACAATTATTTAATAAATATTTCAGGAAAATATAAGTTCATAAAATGTATTTTATATTTCAGTAGGCTATTCAATTTCATTATCCTAAAAACCCAGAGGGCCCCAGTAGTGGCGCGACTGGCTGGGGCACCCGCACCGTACGCCGGCGACCCGGGTTCGATTCCCGCCCCGTGGTCCTTTCCGGATCCCACCCCGACTCTCTCTCCCACTCACTTCCTGTTTAAAAAAATAAAATAAAAAAAAAACAGAGTACCCCCCCATCCCAGGATGGTTCGACCCAACCTGTCACATGCCACCCGCCATCACCTGTCAATCTCAAACAATGGAGTCGTGGTTGAAGCGTTGTGGTAATTCTTGTGCGCTGGTTAGGGGGTACTTGGCTGAAAAAAATATTTCACAGGGGGTACATCTCTGAAAAAGGTTGAGAACCACTGCTCTATAGAATAGCAATGCACAGTAAAGTTCAAAAAACTGTTATTTTTTGCTTTCATCCAAAGTAATGTTTCAACATACTTTAGGTCAAAATCACACCGGAATTATCCTTTAATCTGTGTAGTACACAGTTGATTTGACATTCATGAACAGTTGTCAACACATGAAGCGGTTTTAATTATTAATAGCCTATACAGGCTACAGAATTATATATATACCACTCACGTTATTCAATACATGGCATTAAACCAGAAGTAAGTTGTAAGAAACTAGGGACATGCATCTCCTATGGGACAAAAGGACACACCCACCTTGGGACACAAACCTTATATTTGTTGGGTTACAATAAAAGACCATACTTACATGTACTGCAACCGTAGAGTAAGTTCAACTCCAACAAATCAGTTGGGCTGAAATCTTGGCGCTGACCAATAATGTTTTGAAATTCTTGTTTCTTTGTGTATATGGTATTCCCCCATCCATTGCTGAAGGCATCTTTGTCATAATGCATTAATGATTTGTAATCATAGGCAGTGCCCTGTGTTGTTGCCTCTGCATACTCCTTTATTTCAAAATTATTTTCTTTCCCTGCAGTATCATGAAAATAAAGATGAGGAAATTAATGTTATTCCAGCTCAGTAAAACATAGACACTCTTAAAATGAAAGCTCATGGGTAATACCTGAATAAATGTCCACAATTTGTGGTTGATAATATTTGAGCTCAGCAGGCAAATTTAATCTCACAAAATCAAATGATACACCTCACTAACATTTTAATTGGCTGAAATATAGGCGCCAAAGTTAAAGTGGTGGGGTGGATAACTCTCAATGATGAAACAATGTGTTCAGCGTTGTTTACCTGGCGCTGGCTATGACCAGTGTGCCAACTATTTCCAACAGGAAGTAGTAGTGATGCAGGGTTTTTTATGACCCGTACCCACCTGACTCAATGGAGATCCATTCCAACCCGCTAAATATGTGTTAATCCGAACCCAACCCCACACACAAATCCCTCATTTTAAAGATAAATTAAATTGTGTTAGATTGCGTTCATATCATGGAATAGCCATGATGATGGTTCCTTATTTTACAAGAACAGAAGCTTATGTAACAAATACAAATAAGAGCCCTTTTAATTCATGAGACAATCCCATGCCATGTAGGCAGTCAATGCAAATCAAACCAGCTAATAGACTAACTGAAATAAACCATGATATCTCTAGTTATGGTGAAGGGTATGTGATGATGTGGAGATATTTTAATTCCCAAAAATCTATATATTAATGGTTTTGGAGTTGAGTGCACCCACTTTTCTTCAATTGACAAAGAAATTAGTGATATAAGAAACTAATAAAATATATTTTTAACCGATGAAATCACAATCAAATGAATAATTTAGCCATGCTGTGCAGGCTGAGTAAAACCTCAGAGGGTCATTATATCATCCATTAATATTGCTACTGAAATCACATCAATTTATTATGTACCTTCTTCAATGTTATTCCATAAAATACTAATATGGTTGTCCCTGTCAGGTCTGGATTGCTCATGCCAGAAGCCCAGAGTGTGAAGCATTTCATGTTCTACGATAGCAATACTATCACAGCCATCGCCAATCGATAAAGGTTGTCCTGCCATGTAATAATTTCCAACATAGCCATAACATCTAAATATGGAAATAGACCAATGAGATCAGTATATCATCTTTATGTAAATATGCTGATATCTTTTTATATATTCAGAAGGACATCATTACCCATTGTCTTTTACAAATTTTACATAATGCATTTCTGTTTCTCTGATTTTGAAGTCGATACAAGTCTTCAGACGGAACTGCTCCAGAGCCTTTGTTATCACCCCTCTGGCATTTAAATCTGTAAACGTGAGGTAGAAACTTGTGGTGGGGACATTATAATCCACAAACACATACAGTATAGCAAAGGGGTGGGCAAACTTTTTGGCTCAAGGGCCACATTGGTTTTTGAATATTGGTCGATGCCGGTTTTATAGCATTTATATATCATTTAAATGATTACAATGACAAAATATTTTTGTTTAAAATATTGCTTTAAAAATACTGCTAATTTGAACCTGCGTGAAGCTGGCCCCCCATGTTATTCAAAAATGATTAAAAACACTGCTATTAGTTTGTGCTATGTTTGTGCCGGTTTGTGCCGTTAAGGGTTTTAAGTAATTAAACTTTACATTTTCTGGCCAGTGAAGTCACTCAGCCCCCCATACTTGTTCAAATTTCCCCAAAATAGTGTCAATCGTTTGTGCTACGTTTGTGCTCATTTGTGCCGTTAAAAGTAACATTTGTGCTACTATGTTTTTTAAGATATTACGTTATTTGTTACACGTGTGACGTCATCCAGCCCCTCATCAATGTCCAAATCTTTCCAAAATGGTCTCAATCGTTTGTGCTAGGTTTGTGCTGATTTGTGCAGTCAAAAGAAACATTTGTGCTACTATGTTTTCTAAGTTATTACGGTTTATTTATTACTCGTGTGACGTCACCAGCCCCCCATCAATGTCCAAAACTCACCAAAATGGTCTCAATCGTTTGTGCTATGTTTGTGCTGATTTGTGCCGTTAAAAATAACATTTGTGCAGCCATGTTTTTTAAGTTAACACGCTGTGTTACATGTGTGACGTCATTCAGCCCATCATCAGTGTCCAAATCTCCTCAAAATAGTCGCGATCATTTGTGCTATGTGCGTGCTGATTTGTGCCATTTAAATAAACGTTTGTACTGTAGGGTAGGCTAGCCTACTATGTAAATTGTCCAGGGCCTTGTCCAGCAGTTGTTGCTTATCACCCAGCTCCTCCATCAATGTCCAAACCTAGGCCTATACCCAATCGTTTGTGCTCACACACACTGGCCAAATCGTCCCAAACTGTAGCCTACCAAATGTTTCTCCTGATCTGAGCAGAAAACATAAGTGCAAGGAAGCTGTTTCTTAGGTTTATAGCTAAAGAGAAGCCTATTAATTTAGTCAACTTTATAAAGTGCTAAAAAGGCTACAAATGTACCTTTAGTTTTAGTATACTGTCGTATGACTTTAATGTTTAAACATTATTTTGACAAACATACCAATTTAGCCTACCTTCTTGCCCATCTAAAATAACTCCTAGCTTTGCTGCCTCCTTACTTTCTGTTTTTGCTGTTTGCAAAGTTTCATATATCCACGGTGGCCTTGGAGACTTGGGTCAGCAAGTAGCCTAAGTGCTGCTTGTGTGCACAATCCACTGTTGCATAAAATTATTGAAGAAATACATTTGTTTATTTTAGAGAATATGGGCTATAGTGCAGTGATGAGTAATGCAGTGATGAGTTATGGAGCCAACTTGGAGTGAATATACACACACAGGGGGAATTATCTCTCGTAAGTCTCTCGTAGCCTACTCCGTAGCTGCCTAATAGTAGGCCTACGCACACTGCTGTGCACACCTGCAGACGCTACTGGCCGGAGAATGGAGTGGTGTTTCTCCACAGCTGCCGACTAATGGCCAGCAGGTTTATTCTAGTGGTTGCAGTAATTCTGACGTTATGCACAAGCAACTGGTGTAGGCTACTATAGAACCCTTGGCAGCACAAACAGCCACGTAAATAGTAGCACATCTTTTCTTTTCTCGGTTAAGATCAGCACGATATAGTTTTGTAAACAACACAAATGTTTCCTTTTGTTTCTTTTTTTAACAGCACAATCAGCACAAACGATTAGGACTACGATTGGACATTGATTGGTGGTGGTGGGGGGGGGGGGGTGCTGCTAGGTGATGTCTAGTATAAGCTACAACTGCTTGGCAACTTCTACATAGTACACAAACGTTTCTTTAAATGGCACAAATCAGCACGCACGTAGCCAAAGCGATCGCAACTATTTTGAGGAGATTTGGACACTGATAAGGGGCTGGATGACGTCACACCTATAACAAAGCGTGATAACTTAAAAAACATAGCTACACAAATGTTATTTTTAACAGCACAAACATAGCACAAACGATTGAGACCATTTTGGTGAGTTTTGGACATTGATGGGGGGGCTGGTGACGTCAAGCGAGTTATAAATAAACATAATAACTTAGGTCTTCTATGACCTTTTCAGAGATTCTCTAAAGACCTACCAAAATTCTGTTAAGGCAGCAAAGGTTGAGTATTATGCTCAGCTTATCAACAATAATGCTCATAGGCCTAAAGTTTTATTTAATACCATTAACTCTATTATAAATCCTGCCTCTGCGTCATCTACTCTTGCCCCTTCAACAGAAATCTGTGAGAAGTTCCTCAACTTCTTCATCAATAAAATTGACAAAATAAAATCTCAAATCTCAGAACTTTCACCTAGCTGCCTCCAACAGTTTCAGGCTATATCTTCCTCCAAGCTTTCTGAGGTGGTCTCCCATATGAAATCTACATCCTGCCACTTAGATGTTTTACCTGCACGCCTTTTTAAAGAAGTTTTTACCATCATCTGCCCTCTTGTATTGGCCATAATTAATCACTCACTAACCTATGGAGTGGTCCCCTCAGGTTTTAAACGTGCAATTGTGCAACCTTTACTTAAGAAACCTAACCTTGAGCCCAGTGACCTGAAGAATTATAGGCCTATTTCTAAATTACCTTTTCTGTCAAAGATACTAGAAAAGGTTGTCCTCTCTCAGGTTTCTTCTTATCTGAGTGAGTTCAATATATGTGATAAATTCCAATCAGGTTTTAGATCTCTGCACAGCACTGAATCGGCCTTGCTTAAAGTCCAAAACGACATTCTCTTAGCAGTTGATTCTGGATCTTGTGCCCTCTTAGTGCTTCTTGATCTGAGTGCAGCATTTGACACCATTGACCATAACATCCTATTAAAACGCTTGGAGGATGAAGTTGGTCTCCAGGGTTCTGTTTTGCAATGGTTCTCTTCTTATCTTAGTGATAGATCATTTTCAGTTAGTTTAGGCAATTTCTCCTCTTCCTCTGCCCTTATAAAATGTGGTGTTCCTCAGGGTTCCATTTTGGGCCCTCTTCTATTCTCTCTTTATATGCTACCCCTTGGCTCAATTTTTAAAAAGTATAACATTCAGTATCACTGCTATGCAGATGACACTCAGTTTTACCTGCCTGTTAACACTAATGGCATTTGTTCTTTGGAGAATATTTTTAACTGTCTCAGTGACATCAAATGCTGGATGGCAAGAAATTTTCTTCAACTGAACGAAAGTAAAACTGATATAATTATTTTTGGCCCTCCAAGCGATGTTTCTATCTTGAAAAATGCACTAGGACCTCTCTCTGCAAACTGCCACAGTGAAGTAAAGAATCTTGGGGTTTTCTTTGACTCCTCTTTAAATTTTCATAAGCAAGTAAATAGTGTGGTCAAAGGCAGCTTTTTCCAGTTAAGAACCATTGCAAAACTGAAGCCCTTTTTGTCCTTCTCCGATCTTGAAACTCTTATACATGCTTTCATAACTTCTAGACTAGATTATTGTAATTCCTTATATGCAGGCCTGACCCACTCCACTCTCAACAGACTTCAGCTAGTTCAAAATGCAGCAGCTAGATTATTAAGTGGCTCTAAGAAACGTGAGCATATAACTCCTGTGTTGGCTAAGCTGCACTGGTTACCTGTGGAGCACAGAGTTAAGTTTAAAATTTTACTTTTTGTCTTCAAAGCCCTCAGTGGTCTGGCACCTAGTTACATAGGTGACCTACTAATTCCTTACAGCACTCCAAGATCACTTAGGTCTTCATCTCAGAATCTTCTCTATATCCCCAAAACACGCCTTAAAACTAAGGGTGATAGAGCCTTCTCTGTTGTTGCCCCCCAACTCTGGAATAGTCTACCTGTACATATTAAGTCCTCTCCAACAGGGCCGGAGTGGGGCCACTTTTCAGCCCGGGAGTTTCAGGCCCAAGACCGGCCCACGTTTTCCATAGTGGTGGAAATTGGATAAATGAAGCAACATTTCAGCTCTTACTATCCTGTAGTTTTTATTAGTACCATGGTTCAACAAATGTGTAAAGGTTATATTAATTCACTTCAACTGAGAAGTTAACTAAAATATTCCACTATTCCACAAGTTAACAAAAACAGAAAGAAAGAAAGACAGAAAGAAAGAAAGCCTTTGAAATGTAGCCTATCCCACGCTTCCACAAAGAGGCATATTGAACTAATGTTTAGGCTACATGTTTTTTGCATGGGTAGGCTATATTGTTGTTTGGTGATTTAGCCTAGTCCTTTACTACACCCTCTTCTAAGCAAACAAGGCATATAGGTTCATCATGTAGCATACATATTTTGCTCTTTCTTACATTAAATAACTTTAATTTATCCTCTCTACTTGTCCCTGTAGTCATGGCCTCCTCATCACTAATTTCGGGCTCATCATTTTCAGTGGTCGACTGGTTGATCTGCTGCTCAGAGGCTACAATTTTTACCGCATAGGCCTACACAGATCAAACTTCAGTTTTGTTATTAATATTTGCATACTGCAAAGTCTATGAATCGAATACAAAAGGCTAATATTTTAGGAAATGTAATATGTTGCTTGCAAATAGCTTGACAACGTTACAAACGTCCAATATTAGCCCAATAACTGCTAATAGCCTAATCATTGCCTATAGGCTATCTCTCTTTACCAGTTGCCTGTCTGTAGGCCTAATCTAGAAGCATGGCACATTTAGCAGCATCTACCTGGCCGTTTCAGTCCCTCCTGGCCTATTTCTACCATCCATCCTTCCTGACGCTTATGGCTACTGTAGGGCCGGCCCGGCTATCCGTATCTGAGAAAACTTTTTTGGAAAAGACGGGCTATATGGACACAACCAACTGTTTTTGGGAGGGGAGAACTCCCTCACACGGTAGGCTACAACCCATGCAGAGGCAACGGTGCCATGTACAGAATGAGGAACGTGTAGCCTACTTTAAGAGAAGTTAGACTAACGTGACAAATGTCAATATTTTTTTCCTCGGCGGGCCAAAAGTGAAGCGGCCCACCGGGAATCCTCCCGATTCTCCCGATTACCCACCCCGGGCCTGCTCTCCAACCATTGACTGCTTTAAGTCTAACTTAAAGACTTTCATTTTCTCCCAAGCTTTTAATCTACCTTAATACCCCCCCCCCCCCCCCCCCCACACACACACACACACACTCTTTATTCTTTATTTTATTTTTGACCAACTTGTTTATTATTATTTCAATTATTTATTTATTATCCCCCCATGTTATGTGATTATTGTTGTTGTACCATTGTCATTGTTTTATGTTTGTTTGTAAGCACTTTGGTTCAACTCAGTTGTTTTTAAATGTGCTATAGAAATAAAGTTGACTTGACTTGACTTGACTTAGAAAACATAGTAGCCTAGCACAAATGTTTCTTTTGACTGCACAAATCAGCACAAACCTAGCACAAACGATTGAGACCATTTTGGAAAGATTTGGACATTGATGGGGGGCTGGATGACGTCACACGTGTAACAAATAACGTGGAATATCTTAAAAAACATAGTAGCACAAATGTTACTTTTAACGGCACAAATGAGCACAAACGTAGCACAAACGATTGACACTATTTTGGGGAAATTTGAACAAGTATGGGGGGCTGAGTGACGTCACTGGCCAGAAAATGTAAAGTTTAATTACTTAAAACCCTTAACAGCACAAACGATAATTTGTACGGCACAAACGTAGCACAAACGAATAGCAGTGTTTTTAATCATTTTTGAATAACATGGGGGGCCAGCTTCACGCAGGTCTAATACGATGCTGTTTAACAAATGTATAAATGGTGCACTGTCACTTTAAGAACAATTCACATTTAGTTCTCAATTATCTTTTGCCAGCTCCACTCAAATATAGCCTGCTGTGCCTATGGCTGTGCCCTCTCACAGTTTATAAATGGTCAGTAGTGGGAACTACTGTTGCCTTCATGATTTCCTTTTAAAGGTTTCTTACGAGGAGGAGATATCAATTATCAACAATGACAAGCCAGCTGGAACCTGCCGCTTACTCTCCCTCTTGCGCGCGCCAATTAAATCCCAATTAAACGGAGTAGCATAACGTTCAAGCTAGATCTGCTGCAAAGGAGACAAAGAGTATCATCTCTATGTAACATGATGTTTTGAGATTGAAATTGTAAACATTCTCTAAGAAGAGTGAAAAGCAGTTTGCCGTAAAGTTAACCAACGCAATCTCTATAGCAGAAAAAAAATAGCGAGCAGCCTAATAACCTAATTAATGCTAGTCGGACCGGATTCAAGTGCTTGGCGGACCGGATCCGGCCCACGGGCCGTAGTTTCCCCACCCCTGGTATAGCACATCCAGTTGACAGACATGTTCTGATGATGCGTACCAAGGGAGGAATCAAACTCAAGGGGTACTGGAATAGTCCATCGGTAACCCGGATCAATAACGCCGCTCTTATCATATTTCTACAGGCAAAATATGAAAATACAAATGTTAATTTTCAGACTATTGAAGAGCTGTGTATGTATATGAAGAGATTACTTACACTACAATCCATTCTCAAACTTACAGGTGGCAACTTTATATCACCTTCAAAGAGATCCAAACCTGTTAGAGGAACATATGGTTAGCTCAAGGATATTCCAATGAGAACATTAATGTATGGTGTTGTAATTGTACTCTTACCCTTGTTAATGTCAATCAAACCCGTATTGTTCTTCATAACGCTATAAATGCCTGACAGCAAAAACAAATTTACAGTTTCAGAATATGCAAGACCATGGTGTAGAAGACAGACCAGAGAGTGGCTAGGCCCAGGGTTTGAAACAAACTTTGGTAACACTTTACTTGACAGTATCGACATAAGAGTGACATGACACTGTTATGAACACATGACACTGTCATGGCACATGAAATGTAACCCTAATCCTAACCCCAACCCTAACCATAGCTCTACACCTAACCCTAACTTGTTATGACAAAAAACGAATGTCACTTAATAACAGAAGTGTTATCTCATAAACGTTTATGACTTGTGTATGACACGTTCATGACAGTGCCTGGTGCTCAACAGAGTCAAACTCTGAGTGTCCCAGGAGCAGATCTCCCTCTGGCTCTGCTACCATTTTACTTCTAATAATATATGTGTAGAGCTTTAATCAGGACTTGGCTCACTCTACACTCTCTCCTTTTCCACTGCCTTTTTTTTAAGGGTCCCTCTGCCTCACCTCTCCAAACTCTCTTCATGATGAACTGTTTTTCCTTCCTTCCTTGCTTTTTTAAAATGACATTTGATAGCCTTAAACCTAAATGTGGCATGTAGGGCAGCTTCTTAACTCACCTTCTCACTTTCTCTTTTGGCTTCACATTACCTTTCCAAAAGTTAGTTTGTTTCATTTGTTTCATAGCCTAATTTATATTTTTAGGATTTAACATTCTATCCCTTAAAGATTAAGGACAAAGGCATTTTTTCTGACTACTTTCTGATGTAGCCAAAGTAGTGATAAAAAGAGATCTCCAATGTTACTTCTGTAAAAACCTTTGCAGGAACTGCAAATTGCATTCGGATATATTCAAATGAATGCATATAGATAGGCTAATGTCTCATTTGCATTTTCAAAACAATACAAAGCTGTAATACAAAAATATTTCTCCTAATGTCTGTAAACAAGCAGGTAAGTTTGGTGAAATCTAATAGTTATACATGTTGCCCTATTCACTGGCTATGTACTGTATCAGGTTTTGAGAGATGAAACAGCATTTTGGAAAGGTTATCATGTATTATTTTACTTCCACTGTAAAAAACTAAAAGCCAGGGCTATCCCATTTATCAAACTATATTACGTTACAATTACAATACAGTCTAGTTTTGATTGAAACACAACCTTATTGTGATAAGTCATTCTAATCGAGCAATCCATTTTTCTAATTGAATCACGTAAGGTGAGCATTTGGGGCGAATGCGCTATATACCGGTAAATAAAAGTGACTTGACTTGACTATACTGTGAAAAAAGGAAAAGAGGGTTTATCACATATAGCCTGGGAATACCCAGAAGAACCTTTAGCAAATTTGTGATTTGCTCTGCCGGTCTACATTTAAAACCTTTATTTACAAGATTGCTGTTAGGCAGGATTTTGGAAAATGTGCTTATTTAAATTCCCGAAGGCAAATCATGTTAATTTTTGGCATACAACATTTTTAGGGGTTTTGAAGGGTGCTGAATTCAAATCTTCTGTATGCCAGGCTCAAAAATGTCCCATAATGCCCCAAAATGGAGAAATCCAATATGGCCGCTGCCGCCAGGTCAAAATCGAATTAATCACTTATCTTTTGGACTGCACAAGGTAAAAACCTGAATGTAATGTGCTTTTATAGGTTTTCACATATAGGGAATTCAATGCCATGTTCAGATTTAAGATCAAGACTAAAGAAAATGCTTGAAATTAATGTACATGGTTAATATTGTTGTCTCGGATAATGAATAATTCATGAAAAAAGAGGACCATGAAACAGGTTGATGGCTTTCTGAAGAATTTACTTGAAACATGTTTAGAAGCAAGGTTGATTACCATATTTTAACTATCTATTTATATTATTTATCTGTATTTTAACTATTTATTTAGTATTTCAAGAAAATGCTTGAAACTCTTAAGTTAAAGGCCTATGTTTAAAACTGTACTAGATTTGCCTACTAATGAAATCTTGTACCTCAGCCTATTGTTTTGATGTCCAGTGTGCTTTGCCCATCCCACCCCTACCCTTACCCCTACACACACAAATACCCATATGTAACCCTGAATGAGGCCACACCCTCTATCTACACACTGAGGAGGCGCTTGTGAATTGTCGCTCCCCTCACATGATGCTCAGCAGTAACAGGTAAACTATAACATAATATCATAACAATTTGTTTAGGACCATATAATATATCTGTAATAGCATGTAAAGATTGTTATGTGAGGATTATGTATAGGCTAACTGAATAATTAATATATTATAAGAAACTAAAAAAACGTTAGCTAGTTAGCCTTTGTGAATAGGAAGAAGCTAACTAGAGCCTCCACTCTCCGGGATGTGGGCCCCCTCTTGACAAGATGTCGGCCGCAGTATTAAAGACCCCCGGCACATGAACTGCTCTGAGAGAGCTGAACAGGGGGTGAGCCCAGAGCCACAGGTCTGTCGGCAGGCTGCAAAGACCTGGAGACCCCAAGCCCCCCTGTCTGTTGTAGGCCGCAGTCACCGTGCTGTCGGTCCTCACCATCACATGTTGGCCTCTTAGCCACGGTAGAAAGTGCTGGAGGGCGAGGAGAGCGGCCCTCAGCTCCAGGACATTGATGTGCTAGGATAGCCAAGGGTCCGTCCAGAGACCATTGATGCCCTGACCATCGAGAACGGTGCCCCAGCCTACTGGGGATGCGTCTGTAAATACGACCCAGCGATGAATCACCAGTCCCATGGCACTCCCCCCTCTCGGTGTTGGCGGGATCTCTCCACCAGTGTAGGGCCTGTGAAGCCTGCGGGACAGTCACCTTGGCCTGGGAGGGCCCTTTGGGGCACAGGCCTAGGCTCAACAGGCACCTCTGGACTGGGAGCATGTGAGGGAGGGCAAGGGGTACTACCTGCACCATTGCCACCATAAGGCCCAAGAGGCGAAGGCAGAGTTTCCACTCCACCTGGGCGTGCAATGTGAAGCGACATGCGGCGAAATACTGCTGTCTCGCCGGTGATAGTCACGGATGCCCTCCTGGAGTCCAGGACCATGCCCAGGAAGGTGGTGACCTGGGAAGGCTGGAGCCTGCTTTTCTTGGGATTGGGGCGCAAGCCCAAGTCTTGAGTGTGCTTCATAGCAAGGCCACGTGTAGGCGGCATTGCACAGATGAGCCAGTCGTCTAGATAGTTTAATATCCTGAGCCCCCGCTGCCTCATGGGTGCAAGAACTGCATCCATGCACCTGGTGAAGGTTCGGGGGGCCAGAGAGATTCCAAATTGGAGGACTTGGAACTCGAAGACCGACCCTCGAACGCAAACCTCAGGAACCACCAATGCCCCGGCCAGATGGGTATCTGAAAATAAGCATCCTGCAGGTCGATGGTAGCAAACCAGTCCCCTGCATTGATGGCCTGCCGCACCCTCGGAACTGTGATGAACCTGCACCTTAGGGACCAGAGGTGCACGTTGAGACCCCTGAAAATAGGACGAAGGTCCCCTGTGCGCTTGGGTACAAGAAAAAAACGGGAGAAGAACCCCGCTTGGGGGTTTGAACTCCTGACTTCCCTTATCACCCTCTTGTCCAGAAGGGTGGACAGCTATGCACGTAAGGTCTGAGTGTGCATGGTACTGCTCACCAAGGTAACCCACACGGGGTTTGGTCCTGAACTGCAGGCGGTACCCATGGCTCATGGTGGAGAGCACCCATGGATCCGCTCATAAGGCCAGCCAAGCCTTCCTGCATAGAGCTGAGAGGCGAGGCTGGCTGGCCCGGAGATTGTCAGGAACGACGAGGGCGCCACAGCCACTAGCACGCTGCCCCCCCCCCCCCAGCTTGTGGGCGGTAACCCCGCCCCTGGGATGCCTGAAGCCGCTGCCTGAGATCAGTCGGCCCCCAAGACGGATGCCCCAAGGTAGGTGTTGGCTGAGGCGTGAATGCCCTAGGACTCCTAGCGCCCCTGGCATGCCTGTCAAGAGACCCTGACACCTCTTCTGCACAGTGGCGGCTGTCAAGCGCCTGCTGCAACAGTGTGGTTACCTGTGGGCCGAACATGAACCCAGGCTGCACCGGCACTCTCAAAAGACGCTCTGTCTGCCTGCTGGAGCTGAGATTGAGATGGCGTCTAGCTACCCAGAACTGAGCCAAGGAGCGGCCCGATGCCACTACCTGCTCCTTAGACACTGCAGCGAGGCACACAGAGGCTGACTGGAGCTCTCTCAAAAGAGTGGGATCACCAACACTGCTTTGCAAGAGACCAGATAGGTGTCGAACATACAGAGACAGAATGGCCGCTGTGTTAGCCAGGCGGACTTGCATCGCTATAGGCCTATGCAGCTTACCCAGCAGAGCCTCTATAGTCCTGCCATTGGCACTGAGGCAGGAGGGACCCGCAAAGAGGGAGTTGGGAGATGAGAAGAGGGGCGCCGCCACTGCGCTCAGTGGCGCTCAGTCATGTCTGTGTGGAACCTAGACGCAGAGGCAAGGGGCTTCTCTGGAAGGGGAATATCAAAAGCTCTGGATGCCCTGCCAACGACCTCCTCAAACAGACGGGCCTCGCCTCCCACCGGGCTGGCTACACAGGGCTGTGCACAAGGTAGCTCCTCTCCCTCAGACGAGAGAACAGTCTCAACGTCCACAATGGCCTCCTCATCTTCCTCCTCCAGCTCACACGGACTGGTAGGAGGAGCAGGTTGGGGAACTGCAGGCCTTGTGCTAAGACAAAACAGTGAGGCTGCTGAGGACTCCCCAAGCCCCCTGTCTACTCTTGCCATCTTTCTTGACGGCCCCTCGGAAACAGGAGAACCCGCACGTTTACCAGAGAAAAAACGACAACGGGCTTCCCTTGTGTGCATAGGCATAATTAAACAATTAATGCACGTCTGGGGGGCGTCCCTTGCCAAGAAAGCATGTTGGTGGCCCAAACACAACACACACTTATCATGGCCATCCAAATGTGGATGATCAGTTAGTGCCACAGCTACTATCTCTCACCAATTCCAAAAGCTTGTAAGGAGATCACCTCCTGTTGGAGTCATGCAGCTGCAGCAGCAACTGTCAGAACACTGCTGGGAGGAGAGAGGAGGAGGATGAGGATGATTAGGATAGCATAGGATAGCCTAAGTGTGTAGCCTACCTCTTCATACCAAGAAGTTCAAAGAATTTAATAGAATAGAATTGATTACTAAATAAATAGGAAAATATGCATTATTAAATAAATAGTTAAAATACAGATAAATAGATAAATACAGGTGAATAATATAAATAGATAGTTAAAATATGGTAATCAACTTTGTTTCTAATCAAAACAAACAATCAAGTAAATTCTTCAGAAAGCCATCAACCTGTTTTATGGTCCTCTTTTTTCATGAATTATTCATTATCCGAGACAACAATTTTAACCATGTACATTAATTTCAAGCATTTTCTCTAGTCTTGATCTTAAATCTGAGCATGGCATTGAATTCCCTATATGTGAAAACCTATAAAAGCACATTACATTCAGGTTTTTACCTTGTGCAGTCCAAAAGCTACGTGATTAATTAGATTTTGACCTGGCAGCGGCGGCCATATTGGATTTCTCCATTTTGAGGCATTATGGGACATTTTTGAGCCTGGCATACAGAAGATTTGAATTCAGCACCCTTCAAAACCCCTAAAAATGTTGTATGCCAAAAATTAACATGATTTGCCTTCATGGTTAATTTCTTTTAAAAATTGACCTAGACTATGTACTTCTCAAACTATTTGGTAAGAGTTTAATGCACCAATTTCAGTTTAATTTCACTGTGACGTCCCTTACTTTTGAGAAGGTCTGTGTGCTAACCAGGCTATTTGTCACATTTACTAAACCACAAAACATGAAATTAAACCATGTTTTTCTTTTAAAGACAGTGTTATTATGTTTAACTGACATATTTTGCCAATGAATTTATCCAACAGTATCATGTAAGATCACTGTGAAGCACTAAGGTACTGAACCATTAAGTCAAATGAATGACCTTGGTGTCGTGTTCATTTGACTTAGTTATTTGACATATAACCCCCCTTCGATTTTAGCCAATCAAATGACAGTGTTTCTTTTACTGTCGTCCTGGCCAAAAGGACGACATGATCGCTAAAATATTGGTAGGGGACCATTTGTAATCTCAAAATATTGATGGTGACTAGTTACCAGTGTCCCCTTATAAACCTATGTCTATGTCATGATCAATTGTAGAAAGCTAAGTGTAGATTAGGCTATTTTGTTCAATGGGAAGCCTAGCAATTTAACATTATAGGGCTTGTGAAACTCACCTCCTACAAGCACTGGCTGTGAAAAAAATAAGATAACATTACACATCAGAATGTTACAGTAACGTTAGTATTTCAAGGATAGACTAGGCTAGCTGTTAACTGTTACAGTGTCTTACCAGTGTCAAAGTCCGCTCTATACTTGCCATCAAGCTGAACACAACTGCCAAGAAATATAAGCCTATGGCACGCATTTTCCCTAGAAACATTCAGATGGTTTTGTTCATACACTTTATTCAATTAATCATTAAAGAGTGATAAATGTGAAAGAGTAATCTTGTGTGATGATAACAGCCGTAGGCCTACACTCTGTTCAACAATTAATAATGACTATGGCCTACTAATGAGATTCCAATCTTCCCTGCTGCTGCCAATGCAGAAAAGCCTTGCAAGCTACAACATCAAGGCCTACCAAAGATCTACTTCATCTAGGGTTGCCACATTTTGATTTGTGAAAATCCGGGACATTGGACCCAAAAAGTATCATCCATGCATGTAACACGGTGTTGGTGCATTTTGGCGTCATAAACGTTCTTGAAGAAAAGTGAAACACAGTTTGCAGTAAAGCTACTCCTATGGCAAGCCCTTTTAACATTTAAAAGCTAAATTTGATAGCCTGGCGGGCCATCCTATATCATTGAAATGTATAGTCTGGAATCGAACCATTCACCTCGCTTAATCCAAGGGGCAGGCAGAGAATTGTCTTTCAAACTGCCTAGGCATGCAATAGGCCAGCGCTACGACCATATCCGTATCCGGTCGGCAAAACGGCAAATACATCCTTCTTCGAAAGGAATGACTTAAGTGCATTGTGTTGCTCAACTTTCAAAGAAAAGCACAAGTCCAACTCCTCCAAAGTTGACGCCAACGCCGATTCAAACAACCACTCTTCGTTCGCCATAGCCACCTTCCTTGTTGTTCACCGTCGCAGGACTGTCGTTATCCTGTTAAGCCCGCCTTAAGACTCTCTAACAAAATAGAGTGCTGTGATTGGATGAAGTCCACGGCGTCAGCCAATAGAAATCCCTATGGTTTGATACTAGACGTACAGGCTGAGCAAATTAATTTGCCGCCGCTAGGGTGCGTCTAGATTTCTAGGCTATAAATTGGACTATCCGAAATTAACATTGTAGATATCAGCAACGTCTTTCTGATAGTCGTAATTACATTTCGGATAAGTGTAATTGTCATTCAAGATATCTGTAACATAATTTTCACTAGTCGAAACGACATTTGACTACAGCAAAACTATTTTACAGATATCTGCAATGACATAATTGAAAACGACATTCAACTCGTCACACATCTTAAATGACAATTGCAATTGTTTTAACTAGGCAGAATGAAAGTTAAAGATATCTTAAATGTCATTATGACTAGTGCAAATTATTGTGCATGACGTTGCTCTATTTTAGATATCCATAGCAGCGGCACTGAGAGTGTACATCATTTGGGGTTGAGGAAGTTGGCAACCCTATCTGTAATTACATTTTGACTAGGTAGAAGGAAAGTTACAGATATCTCCAATTTCAAATCAAAATTGATTTCAAGATATCTATAACTTGATAATAGATATCACCAATTAAATTATGACTATCCCTAACTCCAGTTTGAGATATCTACAATGCCATTTTGACTAGTCATAATTCCAGTTACAGCTACAACGTCAGCTACAACATGTAGATATCTTGAATTGAGGCGATTAAAGATATCCTGGAGTTATGACTATCGTCAGAATCAAATTATATCTCAAACTGGAATTACAGATAATAACAGATCTGTAATTCACATAGTGGATATCTGCAAACTGAACTGTAGGTATCTGTAATGATAGACCCCATACAAATGAACCCCACAAAAGTGACGTCAATTGTCCTAGGAAGAATGTCTTTATCGATATCTGAAATGACAATTATGGATAGGATTTACAGATATCTGACATGTTGTTTTTGACTAGGCAGTGAGTGTTTCCCATACATTGACTAATCTGTGGCGGGGCGCCACAAAATCAAAACCTGCCGCCTCACATTAATATTCTATGTTTAATTTAATTTAATTTAAATTAAATATAAGATCAAATCCTTGCATTGAGCTGCTTTTAGGCACGCAGCCTTTCCTTTCCCCGCCCCATTCTCTCTCGTAGCCCGCTGCCCCTCCTCTGTATGTGCATTTAACAAAATATTCACGATTGTTGAAGGATTGTTGTTGCCACATAGAAGCATTGCATAGAAGATGTCTGGCTAAATTGCTATTAAATCCGTTAGCATTGTGACCATGCTGCATTGAAGTTAACTCTGCTAAGGTCTTATCACAACATAGTAGGCTACATTGAGGAGACTAAACTAAGTTAAGTTATGCAGTAAAGCAGTATCTGAAAGGTAATGTTAGAATACTGTTTGGATGTCGAATTTAGCATGCTTAGCCTACTTACAGCTGCTTGTCAATTTCGTTGAAGGGCTCATTTTATTGACTCTGACACTGAATGTTTTCAAAATCCCGATGTAAATGGAAAAGTGTTTTCCAAAATTCAAAAGTGCTTGGCCCAAGGAGAAGTACGAACCTTTAATTTAAATATGTAAAAAACGTTATGAATTGCATCCACACATCAGCAGCCTTTTAACTGTGTTACAATTACAAGGGTTCCCTCACGAACGTCTTAAAGTGACAGTCACTTAATTAGACCTCTACACTACCAAGACGATCTTAATACCCCCCCCCCCCTTGTCAGCTACCGCCACAAATTCTGTGGGAAACACCATATCGGCAACACATATCCAGTCTAGCTGTTAAATGTTAAAATGGCTTGCCATTGGCTACATTAAAAATGTTGGTACCTTCTCTGTCCCTCCTTGGGGCCCTGGTGATGTGCGTGGTGTGGAGGCGCTGTGGTACTGTATAGCCTACAATGTCACCTATTTCCACCCACGTGTGTCGCTTAATATTCATTTCTATACAAACCAAGACGGCAGATTCCTAAAGAAACGCAAGCAGTGACCCACACCATAAGTGTATCTAAATTAGCTATGTACACTGTAAACCCGGATTTCATATAAAATCAGATAGTTGATTGAATTGTACTTTATGTTTTCAGTTTTAAAGCATCACTAACAAACACAAGTACATTCGACTAATTTGAGTTACAATGCACTTACATTGTATAGTATTCCAATAAAACAAACAGTTTATGCATATTGTACTTGGATTGGTAAGTGGATTGGACATTTTCACCTCTGGTACGCATGTTGACTCAGACATTGTTGCTTTGAATTGCCTTAATACTTACAGGTGCCATATGGCATGTAATTTACATAGGGCCTATTTATTATATTTGGGGGATTCTTGCATGTTTTGAAAAATCATCAGCTCAAATTAAACAGTCTGCTCAAAACTGTTTTCAATAGAAACAAAGCTGCAGCAAAACATTCATGATCATAATAAGAAAACAATGTGCATTAGATCCATTAAATCATGATTTGTGGCTGCAATACAAATGTTTTATTGTTGGTATCATCCATGCGCTTTGCACTTTAATTACCATTGTAGCATTTGCATTTGAAATCTGTTAGTGACAATGAGTTCAATAGACTAGTGGGAAAATCTCAGGGAGAATTTCTTGGAAGCACTTGACGATATCTCTCCAAACATGATTGGCCTCTTCAAGAGGAAGACAGACGGCCGACGGTTGAATGAGCTTTTACAGCAAACGAAGGTGGGTTTATATCAGTCTACTTCACCCTGTTTCTTGATCTCTCCTTTGTTCTTTCTCTTCCTCCATTTACTCTTCTTTCCTCTTGTCCTTTCCGTACTTTAATTCCCATTCTTCACGTCTTTGTGTCGTCCCTGTTTTCATGTTTTCTCCCGTCTTCTGTGGCTTTGTTTGCTAATTAAATGTGTGCTTGTATTTGTCACTATAACGGACTGTTTCTTTCATCTCTGTGTGTCATTAATATCATCTTTTTTGATCCCTGTGATTGTCATTCAGGGGAAGTTCTGATGATAAATAACCTGTGTTGTACTCTTTATGCCGACCATCTTCCAGACAACTGAGCCAACTGACATTTCACTAGTTCACATTCCGTAATTTGCAAACAGATATAATAGCATAATAGAAAAGCATGTTTGGCGAAGTCTCTGGCCAGGGTCCTGAAGTGATTTGCGGGATCGTGCAGGAGTCGTGCAGGATTCCGCCATACACCCCCTTATCCTTGAACTATGGAAGACGGGAGGCGTAAGGGGAGGTGGTGGGTTGCAAGCGGAGTGACGCCGATGCTGCAACTTCGGCAGATAGAGGCAGACTGCGAATAAGTAACCTGTCTGATTGAAGGAGGCGTGGCAAATTCCGTCATGCTCCTCCCGAACTTCCGTTTGTTACAAACGCCATTAGGTGCCTGATTCTTCGTCGACTGCCAGTCGTCTTGGGTGATGATCCTGCTGCCTACTTTAAGACCTGCTCCATAAGTAATTAAGCTTCATGTATACATTGCTAATGAACTGTTATTTCAGTACAGCATTAAGTGAATGTTTTTTCTTACCATGAAATTGTCATGAATGTCCTCATATTTCATATGCATTTCTGTCTTCTATTTTTTCCGTTACTTGTGTATGTGACAGTCAACTTGCTTCTGGCTAGTGAGATGCCACCATTTAGAAAGTTTTTTTTAATATATATTTGCTGTGGCAGTACAATGAAAGGAAACATTGACACTAGGAAGTGTATGACAGTCACATTGTGAACGTGCATTGTGTATGATTGTCCTCTCCTTTTTTTTGTCTGTTCCATGTTCTCTTAGGACGCAACTGACCAAGAGGTATTTAGCCAAACGTCAGTGGCACTCCTTTGCATCGATTCAGAGCATCCTCAGTTGAACCCATCCAGAGTGAGAATCATTTTGGAAGGAACTGTGGTTATGGATGAGCTGGACAATCTACCTCAAGCCTTCTATCTCCTTTTCGGTCTGATTATCGGTAGGGAGAACTTTGCAGCCAAAATTCAAAGGTTGAACTACACAGCCTCGTCTTTCAAACAAATGATGTGCCCCCCACCCCCCACACTCTTACATCACTTTCCACCCCCCCGTACACTTTCATCTAACATCTTAGTGTACCTAATTTAAACAGTCCCCCCCCCCCCCCCCCCAAAAAAAAAAAAAAACATTCTTGGTTACTGTACAGTGGAATGTATACATGATGGATTCTTCTGACAAACAAATAAAGTGTTTCACAGTGTAGTGAGTGATGTTGTGAATGCTAAGATGTGAAATGAAACACATCAGTGTATTTGTTATAAATGTACATTTTGAATAATCTGACATTCTTGACGTGAAATAAAAGAGAAATTTGAAATACAATGTGTTTTGCTATATTTAAAGGTTCAATCAAATAAGTATTAATTCTAAAAAACGAAAATATAATAATTACATAGTAATTGGAAAAGCAATTCACATAAGAAAGAGATCTTAAGTTCAATGTAATACATATTAATTCTAAAAACTTAATATAATATGTATATAGTAATTGGGAAAGCAAGTCATATAAGAAATAGGTCCTAAGTTCAATCTACTATGAATTTTAAGGCAACCAATTTCCAAAATTTTTTTGAGTAAACTCAACTTATCAGGGCTTACAGTGTATCAACATTGTCATTTTACTGGAAGAACTATAAACAGTAGTGTTGCGTGGTCCACCTGCAACCTGGTTGACCCGCGGGTCGGGCGGGGGCGGGTAAGCTTGATCAGAAAATATCGCGGGTGCGGGCGGGGTGGGTAAAAATTGACAAAGCACTTCTTCTCACAAAGTTCTCACTTAGTTATTAATAATGTAGGCTACAGAACAATATTTTGCAATCTCTCTTAACTGCATAACACAGGTTAAGATATGATTAAGTATATAGTATAAGTATACTCTTTTGATCCCGTGAGGGAAATTTGGTCTCTGCATTTATCCCAATCCGTGAATTAGTGAAACACACTCAGCACACAGTGAACACACAGGTGAAGCACACACTAATCACGGCGCAGTGAGCTGTCTGCAACAACAGCGGCGCTCGGGGAGCAGTGAGGGGTTAGGTGCCTTGCTCAAGGGCACTTCAGCCATGGCCTACCGGTTGGGGTTCGAACCGGCAACCCTCCGGTTACAAGACCTTCCATCTTCCCCTCTCCCTCTCACACAGGCGCGTGATAGAGGGTGCGCTGCAACCTACATTCCCGCAACAAGCTTTCAGCTCAGCTGGTCAGGTGCTGGAGGCACGTCGAAATAGATTAAATCCTGGAACGGTGGATTCCATTCTCTTTTTACACAGTGCAGCCAAACAGCTAACCTAAATCAAACAGGATCGTCTATACAGATGCATTTTTGTTAGGTTCGTGGATGCATGTTATAGGCCTAATGATAATTTCAACTTTCTTTCATTAGACAGATGCAGTTTTGTTAAGTTCGTGGATGCATGCTAATTATGCATGATGCATAACTTTCAACTTTCTTTCATTAGACAGATTTCTGGTTCAGTTCATAAAAATGTAAAGTTTAGGCAACAAACACCAGACATGCCAATGGTAGGCTAATACGCTGTAGGCTACTTCTGCTGCCAATCAACAAAAAGCATGCCTTTTATGTCTGTGTATCGTAACGTCAGATATTACCAACCGTCCCGTATTTCCAACCTCTTACGTGTATGTGTCACTTATTATTCATTTCTATACAAACCAAGACAGCGGATTCCTAAAGAAACGCAAGCATCCATACCATAAGTGTATGCAAATGAGCTACAATGACATTTCACTCGAAGAGCTCTAAACAGTGTTGTAAGGCTGCATGTTCAAATCCGCTATGAGCTCCAGTGGAATTTTGATTTGCGACGAGAATTCTCGGGCTAACCGTTGATGTGCCGTGAGAAAGGTTGGGAGTAGGCACCCACCAGGGGGTCGTTTCTAGAAAAGTTAGCAACGATGTTGCTCAACCACCATGGTACGACGCAACTTGCGACCACGGCATTGTTACACCTGTTTCCAGAAAGCATCGTACCTGTATCGCAATTCGCTACCTCCGACGTTCGAACACGTAGTTCCAACAACGCTGTTGATGATGCAGCGATACATATCATTGGTGGAAATAGTGGCAACGTGTAATACCCCACCCCCTAGAAATTTTCTGTCATGGCCTATGTCAACATTTTTCTAATTTAATCCGAGTGATTAATGCTGGCATTGCCATTGCCATCAGCAAAAACCTAAACCAAGCATATAAAACAGTTAACTTAAGCCGACCAATATGAGTCATTATTTGTGTTAAATATCTATGTTAGAAAAAATATATAGCCTGGACGAATTTCTAGGTATCGCTAATTTTATCCACTGGCTCGTGGCTTCGGTGCGTCGGTGCACTGCGCGCTCGGCCGGAGTTCGCATCCTGTCTCTTCTTTTCACCTCTGAGTAAGAGTAGGCCTAGGCTAGACACAACAATAGGTTACTATACATCGAGAGTCTAATAGGTACAAGACATCAGTCAAAAACAATTGAATCCATGTGTCACACTAGTTTACCTGCAGGTAGCGAGAAGCAAGAGGACAATTTCACATCATAAGACACCAACTGGAACTACCAAGGGACGACACAACACAAGTGTGACTGCCCAGGGGCAGTAGTTCAAATCACCAAACTTTGCGTCCTTGTTTGCGATTGAGAGTTCGAACTACCCTTTCCAGAAACACCAAATCCAAGAACGATGGAGCGACGCAAGTTAGCCAACAACGCTTTTATTAGAGGTCTTGGGTAAGATTTGTATGCACTTCATTTAGCGGAGAATATCTCAACTGTTATAGACTAATATGACCTTATTGAACAACGTGGGATGTGTGCCAAAATCTCTACCCAGGACAAAAGTCGTGAAAATGACCACAATAGGAGACACTATTATCACATAACAGGTGAATGGGACTTTTTTCCCCCTTTATAAGTATCCTCATACATTTCTACCAGTTTAATCTTCATATTAAGATAAATACTTTTTGTATTACACTTTGCCTAAAAAAAATAATAAAATATGCAAATGAGACAATATATAATAATAATAATAATATATAACATCATCAAATTTGTTAAATCATCTTTTTTTTGTTTAAGTTTGTTTGCTCTGAAAACTTCCCCATTTCATTTCTGTATCACTTTCTCTCTCTCTCTCTCTCTCTCACACACACATACACACAATCTCTATCTCTCTCACACACACACACATACACACACTCACTCTCTCTCTCTCTCTATCTCTATCTGTTAAACACTAGGCCTATTACTCTCTTCATCGCTGTATCTATCATAATATATCTATCACGCTAACTATCCCACTAACACACTATCAATCACAGATCACTATCTATCATACAATCATGCTATCTATCACACTATCAATCTATCACACTACCTATCTATCATACTATCTATCTACTGTATCTTTATCCATCATCTGTCTGTCTTCTAGCCTCCCCATCTAGTTAGCCTAACTTCTATGTCTCACTCTTTTATTCAAAAAAGCTTTCATTCTGCCATTGTTAGTCTGTCTGTCTGTCTGTCTTTTAATTTCTTTATCTTTTATTATCTCTTCCTTTCCATCCAACCATGCACTTTTGTCTATCTTCTCCTGCCCCATCTCTTAAAATCATCTGCTAAATCCCATACACTTTACGTCCTGAATTTCTTCTGTTTATCCCCTCGATCACTCACACGCTTTTACCTCCTTTTCTCCCTTAAGCTGTCTACACTTATTTGTTTCTTTCTATGTGTGTTTGTTTTTATCACCTTCTATATTTCAAATGCCCTCACAAAGCTTATCTTTTTATACCTTTACCAATATATGGACATGTTCAACATCATTAGCAACTTAAAAATCTTTTACTTTGTGTAAAACTTTTATTTTTATTTGTTTTTTTTTTTGCTTTGAAAGCACTATATTACCCTCATGAAATGAAAATATAACAGTTTATTGATCTCTCTACTTATTTTTGAAACGTTACATTTAATTTACATGTTAACAATGAGTAGTTTTGGTTGTTGTTGGTGGCGTTATTGCGTCCCTTATGAATGCAAAATTGTTCCCTCGCGATTGGAAGCTCCTGTTGCCGCATACGCATTTCAAAACATTGCGACGTGAAATGCCGCAAAAAGCTGTTTGTGAATAGGTCTTAGTGAGTTAGGAGTCCTTTTGACTTCTTTTAAGCTGTCCCAGACTTAGGTGCTACTTTTAGGTCTAAAATGCTTTGTGAATTACTTTTAGTGAAAAAAATTAGGAGTCCTAAAGTTAGGAGTGACACGCCCATTATTTTTAGGAGTTGCTCCTAAATTCGCCACTTAGGAGCTACTTTTAGCCTTAAAATTCTTTGTGAATACGGCCCCTGAGCTGTGCTGTGTGAAAATTAAGATTCTAACTTAAGTTCTGTCTAAAACTGATCATCTGAAGGGCTGACTCTTTTATTCTTCAGTATATATCACCATCAATTATCATTAACTGAGGCCTCTAGCTGTTGCTACTGATAAATAGATATGTTTTAGGATAATATGATTGGCATCCTCAAGTTCTGTAAGAAAGCAAATTCAGTAGACATCTGGGGCCGTATTCACAAAGAATTTTAGGGCTAAAAGTAGCTCCTAAGTAGCGAATTTAGGAGCAACTCCTAAAAATAATGGGCGTGTCACTCCTAACTTTAGGACTCCTAATTTTTTTAACTAAAAGTAATTCACGAAGCATTTTAGACCTAAAAGTAGCAGAAAAAGTAGCAGTAAGTCTGAGACAGCTTAAAAGAAGTCGAGAGGACTCCTAACTCCCTAAGACCTATTCACAAACAGCTTTTTCACGTTTAGATGTTTTGAAATGTGTATGCGGCTACAGGAGCTTCCAATCGTGAGGGAACAATTTCGCATTGTAGGCAATAAGGGATGCAATAACGCCACCAACAATCAAAACTACTCATTGTCAACATGTAAATTAAATGTAACGTCTCTTTGTGAATCAAATTAAAATGTTCTCCTCTTTGCAAACGTAGCCTAGGCAGGTTAGGGTATTTGTTTTGCCTTACTCTTTATTCATTTAGGCTAGGCCTTTTTATTCAGTTATTCATCATCTTCCGTCCTTCACACTACTTGTATAGCGCACGCATTCTTAGACCTGTCACCTGTCACTCATCATCGTAAGGGAGGTGTTTTGGAATCATTCCCGCGTTACAATCAGCCAATCAAGGTGGCCACTTCAGTCAAGCTTGTGCATGAGTAATGACATCATCCATAGCAACGAAGACTCACTCTTAGTTTAGTCATTTTTCCTTACTAAGAGTAGGTCTGAAAGGCTTTGTGAATAACTTTTAAGAGAAAACTCCTAGCTAAAATCTTTTAGTGTGATTTAGGAGTACTCCTAGTGGTAAGATAAAAGGCTTTGTGAATACGGCCCCTGGTTGCTCCCTTATCATTATTGGTTAATTTTAAAATTGGTTTCAACAACTTCGATTTTTTAACTTCAAGCTTGCTTTGGTTGTTAAGTGTTCATTAGTGTTTTCTGAGTATCATTCTGCTGTTTCTGCAGTACTGTATTAAAACAAAGAATGTTGATCAATATTGAATTGACAATTTATTTGTACTGACTCATATACTCTAAGCTAACATCTAACCAAGTAAGTGGTTTTCAAGAATACTGTAAGTCTATGTAATCTGAATAATCATACTAAGTAATGTTAGCCTGGCGGGCCATTGAAATGTATAGTCTGGAATCGAACCATTCACCTCGCTTAATCCAAGGGGCGGGCAGATAATTGTCTTTCAAACTGCCTAGGCATGCAATAGGCCAGCGATACGACCAAATCCGTATCCGGTCGGCAAAACGGCAAATACATCCTTCTTTGAAAGAAATGACTTAAGTGCATTGTGTTGCTCAACTTTCAAAGACAAGCACAAGTCCAACTCCTCCAAAGTTGACACCAACGGCGATTCAAACAACCGCTCTTCGTTCGCCATAGCCACCTTCCTTGTTGTTCACCGTCGCAGGACTGTCGTCATCCTGTTAAGCCCGCCTTAAGACTCTAACAAAATAGAGCGCTGTGATTGGATGACGTCCACGGCGTCAGCCAATAGAAATCCCTATGGTTTGATACTAGACGTACAGGCTGAGCAAATTAATTTGCCGCCGCTAGGGTGCGTCTAGATTTCTAGGCTAAAGTAATGTTATACACAGCAGTTTTTTTCATTTACATGCATTGGTAATTCCCTGGAATTACATTTTGTAGTTACAGTGCATGAAAATGCACTGTACTGTTCTTCCTAGGCTTCTTATTAGAGTGCATGAAACTGTAATCTACTGTTATCCGATTTCTTCTTATTACAGTGCATGAAAATGCACTGTACTGTTCTTCCTAGGCTTCTTATTAAAGTGCATAAAAAATGCAGTCTATTGTTATCCGATTTATTACAGTGCATGAAAATGCACTGTACTGTTCTTCCTAGGCTTATTCTTATTACAGTGCATGAAAATGCACTGTACTGTTATTCCAAGGCTTTTTCTTCTTCTGATTATTCTTCTTTTTATTTATTTTTAATTTTTTTTTTTTTATCATTTAATGCAGCTTCAACCGTTTAACGTAGAAACTTCATTCAAACTGCGTTGCGTAGGTCTTACTTAGGACATGTGGGCTTTGTATTTTTCATCTATTAATTAAAAACTACTCAAAATTTCCCCATAGACTTAACATTGGGCTGATGACATCACAATAGAGCCGTTAAGCAATTAGAATTCCTATGCCAGGTGGTCAGGCCACCTGAATCAACTGCCAGTCTCAGGCTTTAAGTATACAAACTGGCTCTATTAAGACTACACATCATGTTCAACTGCTTCCTCTGCCAAAAACTGTTTCAAAATAAAAGTCCTCACTACAATATTTCACTGTTAAACAATTTAACCCTTTAAACTACTGAACTTTTTAACTGTTCAGCCATTGTAACTGTTACTTGTCATCAACTATGACTCCTACCCACTGTAGCTAGTTAGCATGGTTAGCATAGTTAACATGTTAGCATAGTTAACATACAAGTTGCCTCCTATGCTAGTTAACTAGCTATGTTACAATAGCCAACTTAAACCAACCTAAACCAACCTGAAGTAATGTCCTGGCTATTGTTTCTGTTCATATTAAATTAAACCACAATATAGCTATGCATTTCCAGTTATCTCGTTACATTGCGAGATCGTGAGATACACCACTGATTTCTGTGCTGCAGAACGCAGGCATCTAGCAGCTATAACGTTAGCTGATGATCCTCAAAACTAGCGATTTGTCTGCTCGAGGCTCGAGCTCCCTGACCATTTATCCTTGCAAGATGTTGTTTTTATAATGCTTTCAGTCTCAGAAGGGAAGAAACTGTGGCGCAACCTTAGAGACACGTACATACAGAATAAGAAAGAGAACCAAGGAACAAGTGGACAGGCAAGCAAAAAAAAAAGAAGTGGAAATGTATGGATGCCATGTCATTCATTGAGTCGTCACTTGAACATAGAAGGTATCTCATGTTATGTTCTTTAACTCATTGAATGCCAAGCTGTTTTCGGGAGCTTTGTCCTAGAGTGCCAGCAATCTACAATGGCTGGATTAAAAGGTGAGACTTTAAGCTCTCGTTGGGTGCAAACCGTGTATTTCTACACGCCTCTGTTCCTGAGAAATCCCAAGCTAAACAGTGGCTAGTTTTCATCAAAATCGCTGTTTTTTTCTAGAAATGGAGATATAATGTCTTTCATGAAATATTAAGTGTTGCTTGTTACTTACTTGTGTAAACTTTCCGGGAAGTGATCAGCGAGTGATAGACCCACAAAAATGGCCTGGTTTTGACCTGACGTGCATGCGTCACTGATTTGACCCAAAGCGGCAACCGAGTTATGATAAAATGTCCAGATAAAATGTCCAGAAAAAAATGTCCAAAAAAATGTGCGTTTTCATGAGTTTTCGATCGTCATATATTTCATTTCCATTTATCACTTCCCAATTTATCAGTTCCCAAAATCACATATAAGGTGTGTTAGAGTGTCTAGTTTCGTAATTTAAAAAAAAAAGCTAAAAATGTAATATTACGTTTTTGGCACTCAACGCATGGGAAGGAAAGGCACTCAATGAGTTAACAACCAACCACTTGTTTGTAATGTTTACTCTAATTTATGATATGTCAAGGCCCCTTTGTTATTTTTTCTCAGTCGCTATGGATGATTTCTCGAATCATCATTAACATTTGCACAACATTTAGGTTTAATAAGTTTGCAGTATTGCACCAGTAGAGGGCGCTCGCATTACAGAAATCAAGCCTGTTCCAGTAGCCTTCAATCCTGCCCTCTTTATTTTGTGCAAAACCAAACACTTCTGAGTATGTAATTTCGCTACAGTTAACTTAAGAACAGATTATTCCTACACCAGGGTTATTAGTGAAATACAATTTAATTTTAAATCATAATTTTCTAAGGGCATGTTTTGGGATTAATTGCTCATGTCTTTTTGACACAGGGTTTCAAGTAACATTCAGGTTGAAGAGAGAGGAGTCAGACATTGTGGACGTAGACGTTGTACAGACAGAGGGTGATGACTGTCAACCAACCCCTAAACGAAAGCGTAGCCAGGGTGCCACTGGTAGCAGCTTTATGGAGAGGTACTTGGAGAGGAAAGAGGCAAGAGAGAAAGAGAGGGAGAAAGTATGTGAAGAGGAGAGAGATTTTTTTGTTTTTGGCTAGCTTGGCTCCAGCTCTGAGGATGCTACCTGCAGAGAAACAGTCACTGGTTAAGATGAGGTTCCAACAAATTCTGCACGAGGCAGAGTTTTGCCAGATGACCAGTGTGCAACCACGGATTTTCAACGCTGGGCAGACACACATTTATGGGGAACATCACACATTTTCACAACCAGCCAACACATACATGAATTTGTGATTAAATAAATGAATGAGTTGAGAGTAAAATACTGTCATGTGAAATAATTTTCTGAACTTATTTATATTGTTACTGTTAATTGTGACTGGGGTTAGAGCATGGCAACATGACAGGGAGACCAATTGCAGATTGCATACAATAAGCACATTTATTACACAAAGAAATAAATTATTACAAATATAACAAATCAAATAAGTATACGGTGCATGATCACAGCAAGCCACGGCACACTTTGTAATATTGGCTACGTGTTTCCCCTGCAGGAGAGGAGAAATAGCGGCATAGTGTGTCAAACTGCCTTTTTCTCTTTCTCAAGAGGATGTCGATAACAATTAGCTCTTCGTCGCTGCTAGACGTCTCGATCATTAAATTCAATTCACGGGCTCACGGCGCGAAACAATGTGAAATAGAATGCGAAATATTAAAATAATCGCATCGGACTCGGTGTGTACACTTTGAGTGCGAAAATTTCGCACACGAATTTTTCGCACCGTAATTTCGTGTCGTTTCTGGTGTGTACGGGCCTTTAGCTAAGTAACGGTTAGCATAGTTAGTATAACTGCTAAAAATTATTAGCTAAGTTAGCTAAGTCACATGGTTAGCATAGTTAACTCATTGAGTGCCAAAAACGTAATATTAAGTTTTTCCTTCCCATGCGTTGAGTGGCAAAAACGTAATATTACATTTTTAGCTTTCTTTTTAAAAATTACGAATCTAGACACTCTAACACACCTTATATGTGATTTTGGAAACTCTGTGATGAATGGAAATGAAATATATGACGATCGAAAACTCATGAAAACGCAAGATCTGGACATTTTATCTGGATGTTTGATCTTAACTCTGCTTTTGATGGTTGCCGCTTTGTTTCGAATCAGTCACTGATCAGTGACATGCGCGCCAGGTCAAAATCAGGTCATTTATTTTCGTGGGTTTATCACTAGGTGGCAGGTCTCGTTAGATCTCTTCCCAGAAACTTAAGTGCTGCAGGCAACACTTATCAGGTGCTGAAGGGAGAAATGAAAAAGTCGAAGAAAAAGACATTGCAGCAGGTACGTTTTCAACGCTGGATGAGTCCACCTTTCTAAGACAAGATGACTCGACCACGACAGGTCAAAAACATTACAAGGAGTGACTGAACACAATGCTGAGGAGGGAGTTCCATCTCCACCACGAGCCGGGCCTAGCGGAGTGGGTGGTAGGCCGAGTCGTGCTTGCAAGAGTCGTGCTTGCACGCCCTTGCCAGAGTGCCGAATATGTCGGTGATAGTGACACAGACGTTACCGACCAAGAGGAGGAGGAATTATGGAGCCCGACTCGATCATCAGCAGCAGGTAAGATTTTTCACCGATTAGCCATAAATTAGCCTAGTCGGCTACGACAGGAATTGGATATGTCCCGTTTCCACATGAATTATGCCCCCTCCGCTGATGATTGTGCCGAACTTTTGTTTCTTTGTGATTCAAGAATCAGACAGCGAGTCCGACTTCGGAGAAGTGCCAGGAGAGTACACATTTAGAGCAGTCACCCCTTCGAACTTGGGTGAGAACAACCATTTACTATGCCATATCCATTCCCAATTCCATACATAAATGTATATGCACAATATTCATGTGTAGGCTATGTGTTTATTATGGGTAGCCTATGTGTAAATCTGGTGTGTAAAAATGGACTTGAATGTGAGGTGTGTGTGTGGATGGGGTTGTGTTGCAAATGCAAAGGACAATAATACATTGAATGTGATGTTATCTATCTATTCTAGAACTGGATGTGACAGGAGAAATGGAAGAGCCAGAGATGGAAATGACAGAACCAGAGGTGCCTTCGAAACTGAGGGGTGAGTTGACCGCCCCAGGCACAGACAGACAGACAGACACTGAGTTGTATTTGTATGGTAATTGCATATTTTTTTAAATATAATTTAAAGGTCGACAAATGAAAAGGGGTAGAAGTGCTGGTGCCAGGCGGGGACACGCAGCAAGCCGGTCAAAAGCAGGTGGCATCCAGGAGGAGTGGAAAAGAGAGGACTGGAGGCCGCGAGACATACCCTTCACAGCCACCCCAGGACCACGAGGTGCAGCCAGACTGACGTCTGACCAGCCTATTGATTTTGTTGACTTGATTATAACCGATGAACTACTGCAGACAATTGCTGCGCAAACCAACCTCTATGCTGAGCAAACCATCATGGCGGAGACCAGGGCTAACTTTCAGGGAAGGAGAGTGCATTCTTGGAGAAAGGTGACTGTGCAGGAGCTCAGACAGTTTTTTGGTCTTTTCTTTCTTACTGGCATTGTCAAAAAGCCTTCATTAGCCAGTTATTGGTCTACTGAGGAAGTGGTCATCACGCCCCACTTCAACAAAAATCGCAAAATCGATTTCAACTAATATCGATTTCAACTAATTTGGAGTTTTTTGCACTTCAGTGACAACCAGGCGAACAATGGTACTGACAGGCTGTATAAGGTCCGGCCTGTGTTAGACTATGTCTTATCAAAGTTTGATGAGCTCAACCAGCCTAAATCCAACATATGCATTGACGAGGGCATGATGGCTTGGCGTGGACGCCTCACTTTCAAGGTTTACAAACCGCAGAAACCGATCAAATATGGAATCAAATCATACATAATATGTGACTCAGAAACTGGTTACTGTTTTGGGATGAAACCATATTGTGGGGAAGCAGGGAACCTGGGGGACACTGTGGTCACCCTCCTCGGCAGGCTGGCTGGGCAGGGATACAAGTTGTACATGGACAATTTTTATAACTCCGTTGCGCTTGCTGAGAGACTCTTACAGATGGACACCCACATTTGTGGCACACTGATAAAGAACGGGGGAACCACAGACAATCACCAACATTTCAAACTCTGATCTTGGGCCAGGGAAAGTTATTGCACTACATAACAACACAGTTATGGTCTTAGCATGGAGGGATACAAAAATTGTAAAAATGATTACCAGCCTCCACCAGGATGAAATGCAAACTGCAGAGGTGTGGCAGAGGGGCCACAATGAGAGGGTACCTGTACAGAAGCCGGCCCGGCATGTATAGTAGCATATAACCACTCAATGAATGGAGTTGACAGGCTTGATCAGAACATTACTTACTACCCACGTGTTCGAAAGTCTGCAAAATGGACAAAGAAATTTGTTTTGTATTTGTTCCAGATATGCCTTTTCAATTCATTCATTCTGTACAAAGCCAGGAACCCCCAAGGAGAACACAGGAAGTTCCTCCCATTCATCTTCAGTGTGGTGAGGTCATTGACTACCAGGGCCGATGAGGAGGCAGGGGGTGAGGATGGGGGGGGTGAGGAGGAGGTGGACATTTTAACGACACTCGTAAGAAAAAACATCCTGCTCGCGTGTGCAGGGTGTGTAAGAAGCAGGGGTACAGAAGTGAAACGACCTACTACTGTACATCATGCGTTGTCCCATTACACCTCAAAGAGTGTTACACTCTGTACCACACACAGAGGGACTTTGCTACTCACACGTAGATTCATAATTATTTGGGATGGATTCCAGGATGTCTTGAAGGCCTTCATATTTACTGTATATTTATTGTAATTCATTTATTTATATTTATATGTACAGTATTAAAATATGTATATATGTATATATGTGTTTGTTTATATGTAAATATACTGCCCTCTTATGTGGTATGATTTTGTATGGCATACTGTCTTGTAATTGCATTATCCACACTCAATTCTCACTGGTATCTGCTAGACAACAAGTACCAAAACATGATTAGTTCATAGATTTCACATGTAAAATTGATTTTATACAACCCCACCCCCATCTTGCCTGTTCATAAATCTGAGAAATTCTTGAATTGTGTGCATGTGTGCGTGCACACGTTTATGTGTGTGTGTGTGTGTGCGTGCTTGTGTGTTTGTCTGCGTATGTGTGTTTGTGCATGTGCATGCATGCGTACATATGTCTACTGTGTGAGTATGTGTCATACGTATGATTACTGTGAATGTATGTGTGTATCTGTTTATGCACATGTGTGCACATGGAATGGGTTAACATGACCTCTGGAGGCAAACATACGGAAAAAATTGGTCATCCTAGGCCCTACGGTTCTCAAGATATTCACAGAAAACTGTGTCTGCCCTACCCTCCTTTCGGGGGGTACAGTCCAGCGGGGGGGGCTACAGATCAAAACGAAAAACGATGGTTCCATGCTATCCATGTGGGGTTACATGCCCACTAAGTTTCGTGTACCCCGGTCTTTCAGTGTCCCAGGAATCCTTGTTGGTGTACGGTCACTAAATGTACACATAAATAATTTTATTGTAAGGCCCCCCATGAACGAAAGTTCACAAAACTTGGCATGCATTTGGAAGGTGTCATAATGATCCTACACTTTCAATTTCGACCATCTCAGCCAGAGATATTGTGATGAAAACACCTAATTTTTTGCTTTTTAATTTTTAACTAGGTGGCACTATACATGAAATAAGTGGTAATGGGATGGGTTGACATGCCCCCTTAAGACCAACATACAAAAAAAAAGGTCATAATAATATGATAATGCATTTTAAAAACAAACTTGTTTTTATTTTTAAATAATATTGTCACAGTGGAACAGAGGAACATCAAAATATATTAAAGTTCTGATAAATAAAACGTTAGATGTATTTTTAAATTTTAGGCTGCCAGATCCTTGGTTCACAGAGGCTTTGCAGACGTTGCACGTGACTGACACGGCCTTTTGTGAAATGCTCCCATACTTGACTTCATCCTCCACTTGCCATCTGTCAAAATATAGAGTAAACAAGCCAGGTGAGATATACAAAAAACAACATAACATAAAACATAACATAAACATAAACATTAAGGGTGTCACGATTTCGATTTTATTTTGAAATCGATCGAAATTACATCTCAATCTCGAACTGCGAACTTAAAAGTAGAATCGACGATGCAGCCACACCCCCAATGTCACGTCCAGCATGTATGCCAAGACGCACAAACACACGCACGTGCTGAACTGCAGCGTCAACACTCCTCTAATTTTAGACTGCAGCCAGTGAAAATATACACATCAACCAACCGAAATCAAAGCCCCTCTTGCTACTTTGAAATCACCGGTGTGGAAGTATTCATTCATTCACATCAATTAAAACTAACTTAGCTTACTCAACTTGCAAGTGAAAAGGTTATCTAGTTACAGTCCAAAGTTACTTTAAGGCTTAAAATGCACATTGATAAGTACATATTCCATGAACACTAACCTTGGGTCTCTTTGGAGTGTGCTGAAACAATCAAATTATCATTCTGTATTGTTTCATTTGTTCACGTCTCTGTTTTAGCCTAATGTTAGTTCTGTTTACATTACAACCTCGCGGTTGGAACAGTTTCAAAATAAAAAGCGGTTTCAAAATAAAAGCCACCTGAAACAGAAAAGGAAAAGGCCAAAAAGAGTAAATAACATATAAGGAATGCATTAATAGTAATATTAAAAAAAGCATCGAGAATCGAATCGAATCGTGACTTTAAAATCGAAAATGACATCGAATCGAGGATTTGAAGAATCGTGACACCCCTAATCATCATCATTTGTATTATTATTAAACAAGATAAAGGTCACTCCTAAATGTTTGAGTGTGCGTGTGTAATAATTAGTCCCTATTGCCTTATAAGCTACCTTATAATTACAATGTCAGCTTGCTTATCCCTTTACCTGCACTTTTAAAATTATTTCCATCAAGCTACATCAAACCATTTTCAGTAATCAGTTGCTGCCTGCCTTCTAAAACCTACTATTTAGTGATCTAAATCCATTATGTAACTCGTTAATGCTGCGGCTGAACGACAGTCTGAAATGCACACTTGGCATCATAGGGAGGGAAAGTAATCTCATCGCCATCTAGTGGTTGCGTTCCTAGAGTTTAGCGGAGTGGATGGGATTTTTTTTTTTAGAAAAAATATATCTCGGTGCACATTGGGATCTTAATTTAATGCCTTCCATATGTTAGGCACTGGGGTCACCTCTATTGCTTCAAGTGGTCATACCTTATTTTTAGGATCAGTTGAATTGTTTTGAGTTTTTGTCGTAACACGGTGATAAGGAACTACAGCTGCATGTGACGTCACATGTTTGGGTGCCTTATCTCTGATCAATACGGCAATTTGCTTAACTGGCTTAACATATTTTTGTAATAACGGAACGTGATGTAAACCGCCTGGTGATAACCTTTTGTCTGGATAACTGGTGTTGTGCTTCTACTCACATGAAGAGCTGGCCGTAAGTGTTAAGTGTCAATGCTAACCAGGCTAATAAACAAACCATGCTACCGTGAGTAACATAGACTGTATATATAGAACTGGACAGTGTGGCTGCATTCTGCAGTGTTCTTTGGAATTGAAGCCGCCGAGGCGACGCCATCTTGGAAAATTTGGAGCCAATTTGAAGTGCGGCTGCGCAGCAAAAGTTGAAGCATGCGCAGTGAAGAGGAGTCGCGGTCAGGCACGCCCACTCAGTTGCCACTCAGCGAGTTAAACACGACCCTTGTCAAGTGAAACCCACCCCCTTCTCCTTTCCACAACGCAGGTCGACTCGGCGCCGAAGGTTAGCTGGCTGGATGAATTTTGCGGCTGTGAGTTAGCTGTAACAGTACAAACAACAATCGGTTTGTTCTTGTCTGGTAAGTATTGCGTATCAACTGAAAAGTTTTTTTTTGTCTATTGGTTTTCTTAAATACGTCTAAGAGAGCTTATTATGTTGATTATAGACTGTGACAATTTAGTATGGTGAATACTAATGAGCTAACAACAGAAATACGGACAGTGAATTACATGCTAACGTTAGCAGCTACATTAATGTTACCGTTAACGGGAGGCTAAGTTAGTCGTTGAAGTGAAGATTAGCACAGCTCCCGTAACAGTCGATGCATGATATACTTGGTTTTATTAGTTGTTGCTGTTTTCAAATATCTCAATATATGCCATCTCAACATGGAGTAACCATTGACTGTACATGGGGATTACTAACACTAGACAGTCAGTACAGTATATGTGATAAAGCAACGTTAACGTTAACGTAATGTGATATGTGATAAAGCAAGTTAATGTTAACGTAATGTGAAGCATGGACCTCATCAACCTGTCATGTTAATGTAACTACTAGCCAGTTTGCCAGCGTTGCATTTTTTCTAACGTTAACGACAGACACCTGTTAGAGCTACTTCTGTGATGGTAGGTCGGTAGCATAGACTGTAAAAAATAGATCGGTAGGTCGGTAGTTGTAGACCGCATAAGTGAATGATCGATAAATGAAACGCCTGCATTAAACACTAAGAACCAGTCACTTCCCAGGGATATCAGTGAACATTTGAGAAAGACCTTAGTTTGTCATCTAACGTCCATGATCAGTCATACTGATAACGCTATTTTTCAAGCTGACGCAAGTTAATAACATTCACACCGCATATTTAAATGTGTACCTAACATTAGGTAGGCTGTGAAGTTTATTGCACACATATATTTAATTGGTTTTACTAGTGGTGTTGAGTGCCTCATTAGATGCTTTGTAATGTTGTAAAATTGTCTGACTAACTTAATTGTAACTTTCCTTTTTGCAGGTAAGATATGGGTGATGGCTGAATTTACTGGAGGTGGCGGCAAGGTGGTCTCCATGGTCTACATTAGTCTACAAGCAAGGGAATGCCTACGTGAAGTGGTTTGGCTGGGGTGGTCTGAGGTGGCATGTCCTCCCCCTTTCTCTAAGTCCCCTGACATCCATCTCCCCGACATCATCACCCACCGTCACTGGATCAACCTGAAGCCCCTTATACATGGGACATGGCACAGCACCACTACGTTCTGAAAACACATGACTTTCAATAACTTGCGTGGCACCAAGAAAGGTCTGCCGCTGCTCTGAACCTTCTGTTAATGTGACATTCATACTTGAGGCTGTACACATCCCTTTGTTTCTATTTTCTTTATTGATGTCACCCAAACTTCAACTTTCTGTATGCCCCTGAACTCACACAAATTGTAAATTGCAATGCGCCATTTAACCAGTGGTGTAGTCTAGTTAGTTGTAGTGGTGGGTATACTGTGAGCAACCCCAAATGTTATTAAATACGTATCCTTGCCTATTTTAAATGGGTATACTGAGATGATGATGCTTTTTAAATGAGTTTACTGTGTAGTCCTGTGTATCACGTAGACTATACCATACCACGGTCATTTAACTGCCTTGGTATTTAAGTCAGAGGCTATTGCTTAGTATTTAACTGTAGCCTACACAAAGATGTAGACGTTACAAGAATATTAAGATCAAAATAATTATTGATTGATACTAAATCAATATTGAATTTTTTTTTTTTTTTATTTCTTTTGTGTGATATATCATTCAGAATGCTGCAACATGACTGGTCTTCAATCAGCCAAAGAGGACACATCGTAACTCCTCTCCTAGTTACTCTCCATTGGCTCCCTACAGTAGCCAGAATTAAATTTAAATCTCTCACTTTGGCCTATAGGACACTGACTGGATCTGCTCCTTGTTATTTTAATTCAATGATCAAGATATACATCCCTTCTGATGAGCGTCTGTTGTGTCGACCAGTCTTAAACGCTAGGTCAAATTCAAGACTCTTTTCCTCAGTGGTTCCATGTTGGTGGAATGAGTTGCCCAGTGCTCTTCGTTCTTGTGATAGTTTTTGGTCTTTTAAGCACTTCTTATACATTATGGTTTGTATGCAGTAGTACTGTTTTATTTTCATTATAGGCTGTTGATTAATTTTACATTGTTTATTATTGATATTCTCCTTAATGTAGTCTTACCATGTTATTGTTATTATATTATTGATTGAATGGGCATTATTATTTATTATTGCTTTCCCCCCTCATTTTCATTGTTTATTTCATTAGGCTATTGATTGATCCCTGTTTTAAGTATTATATTGTTTTGTATTTGTTAAGGGTAACCATAACCATCATCATCATAATGTGGTATTTTCTTATGCACTTGAAACAAAGAATAAAAATGTTTCTTTAAACGTAGTACCACTTTACACATCACACACTGAACAGCAAAGTAGCTTCCTGATTATGTGTAAAATGTTTACAGAGTATCCTGATGTAGTAGGTCCATGTTCTCATATTTTTACAGCTGACATGAAGGCTGCAATATTACATTTTTGATTTATAATGGACCACCCTCTCTGGTGAAAGACTAGCAAGCCTGTGGTAGAGGCATACGATTACAGATATTTTGAGAGAGCCTATCAATGAGTTGTCACAGTTTTCAATTTAGACGTATTATTTTGAAATGATGTACGTCTACGGGAGGATTTACACATCACTGGCAAGACCTGATCAAATACCAATGCAAAATGCTTCTCCAGCAGTGCAATCGCAGGTAACAACGATACCGTAACGCATTGTCAGATACCGCTTTTCTGAGCATACTAAGCAAATTGTTCATTTGTAACTTTGAATCCCTCCTCACGTTAAGCTATGGTCCAATAATGTGTTCACTAAAACACAAGTAACGTTATTTGTCGAGCTGATTCATAAATGGGCATACCGAGGTTGTCGACCTAGCAGGCTAGGTGGCGTTTATTGCCATTCGCAAAACTAAGCAAGAGTTCACGTTAATGAAACTTAACATCGCCTTCTCCAGTGACTAAAGTGTATTCAAATAAAGTTGCAATGATGATGGCGGCAATCACTGGTTACGTTAAACCATTTGAAACAAGTAGGACTGTAAATGATGGTGACTATGGCTAACGTCACTTCGGATCAATATAGCAGAGCCCTTTTACTTTACCTATCAACTGGCTAATGCTAGCATGATTTAGCATGCTATGAGCTAATATACTTAGCATCTACGAAAGAACAGCACATATCTTTTTTCACAAAGAATCTGTCACAACTAACAACGATGTCTCTTACAAACAACTACACAATGTATGACTATCAATATGTATTTAGTCAGACTGTGATAAGATATAGCCTAATGATAATAACAGCAACACTTATTTAGGTTAGATTATGTGTCGAAATCAGGTGTCGTTAAAATAAGTGAGCGATGACGTGGTAGTGTCTGCAGCCTAGACGGTAAAACATAATGGACAAAGCGTTGTGTCTGCAGCCAGCCAGCTGTCAATCATAGGTGTAAACACGCCCTTTTTAGATTTGTTAATATAACATTAAAAAAAATAATTTCAGCGAGAAAAGAAAAATTGTGTGTATTGAAGCATCTTGAAAACTATTTTTTCGAATAAAAAGTTGTTGATACAAAAATAGTTTTAGGTGAGAAAAGTGACACGGAAAGTTGGCTACTTGGCCATTGAAATACATGGGTATGGGCGGAGTTACACATTGTACTGCAGCCAGCCACCAGGGGGCTCTGGACTAACGCTCGCATCACTCTTAACAGACGGCACACTGTCCAGTTCTATATATACAGTCTATGGTGAGTAACGTCGAAGGGTAAAGTCACGTGACTTCTTTTGTAGTTCGTTTATGCAAAAGGAGCAATTTCGATTTTCTTAAATAAGGCAAAATAGGGTCTGATAGTTTCACAGTTGGAAGATTATTACTGTATAGACACTGAAAAATATTTTTGGTGGATAACATCGCTGATTTGGCTTCACAATATTTTTTTTAAAATAGGGCTATGGGACTAAACATTGGAGCTGCTCTTCGATAGGAACGCAACCACTTGGGGCGCTGGTTTTCACTTTCCCTCCCTATAGAGCATCACAGTCCCGCCCACAGGAGTTTCCGGAAGTAAGAATTCAATGCAATTTCTCCATTGACAATTCGGGTATAAGCCATAAAAACTTAACTGCACATGGTAGGCTCAAAACCAGCTACGGCTGTACTAAGCGGTTGTGTATGCTCATATAGACGCCAAAAGTTCACGGGGCATTAGGGCTGTCACATTTGTGAAAAAATCCTGTTCGATTTTTGAGACATAAGTGTTCATTGAATCGATTGTAAAATCGATTTTTTATGTCTAAAGACGTTTCCATTTTCAACGGCAAATATAGGCCAATCCACAAACAACTAACAGGCATTAGGACGAACGTAAAGAGGGTGCTTGTAGACGCAAGCCAGCAATATTTCTGATGATTTATTGGCGTGAAGTTTCGTGCACAATGACAAACAGAAGTGCAACATTCTCGAAAACCAGTAAGCCGAGTGGACTGCCATTACATCAGTGACATGACTGCAGGCTTCAACGTAGCTGTGTCTGTGTTTATTATTAGAAATGTCAAACAAATTTCGCCTACGTAGAACTCGATTGCACAGTTTGCGTAGCCTACCGCTTTGTTCTTCTCCATAGTTTGATAGACCAAAAATCCGAAGTACTTCCACATCGAACTCCTCAAGTTATTAGGGCCTATCACTCGTCTCTCTACATGTCGCACAGGTTGATCGCGTTGTCCTCGAAACAACACGAGCAGCACAGCAGCTGATTGAAACAGCTGTTCCCGGTGCGTAAACTTGGTGGGAATTTTCTTTTTAGCTTTCGCAATGCTTACTGCACTTCGGAATTCTTTTATATTCTTATATTCTTGTTTGTGAATTCTGTTACATCTATCTTTTTTATTTGTTTATTTCGTTTAAAATGAATAGTGTAAATATTTGGTTAAAATCGATTCCCTATTTTAGTTTTCGAAACTTGTGTTGTTTGGTCCAATCGATTGTGCAATCGATTTTCGAACGTAAAGTGACAGCCCTACGGGGCATTAACCTCGTTTTGAGATAAATGTCTTTTATTCGCGATGTCTTGGATAAGTACTTCATTACCCACAATCCTGAACAATCCCACAGTGATGCCTCTGATTGGTGGAAAGGCCGTTAAGGTCATAGTTTGAAACTTGATCAGCGAAAATTATTGACAAAGATGGCGGAGTCTTTTACTGCCTATGGCGAAAATCTTAATGTGAAGCAAGTTAATAAACTGAATATGGTGGTCCAAGAGCAGACCATGCACCGGTCCATGCATCAGGATGGCAGTCAGATACGAAGCACAGCACAATGTTGCTAACGTTAATGTTAACCGCTTTCACACACACATATAAAATACACGATGGTACAGTGGGTCCCCGTTAAAAATTGACACTTCATTCACGATCATGGTGAAATGTAAGTACAACTGCAGCCGCTTGGGGGCAGCATAGTCCGCTGTAGCGTTTCACGGTCGAACCAGACGGCACATTCGACAGCAAGGGCTGTGATTGGCCAAGTTTTCAGTGCGTTTCTCTGTGTTTTTAGCAGCCCCTGCAACATGCTAGTCCACTGTAGCCTAAGCCTTGTACATAATGTTAAACATTGTTTTGGATTCAGTGGCAAGATTTCTTGATTGTACAGTGTCTGTCTCTCAGTAATGTTTTAAAATGAGAGCTTCATCAGCTGGCAGTATAGGCTACTTTGTCGGTAGTCATGAAAAGTTCGCTTGCTAACAGAACATAAAAATGCTGCCCAGAAACCTTGTGAATAGTTCTGACACTAACGAGGTTGAAATATAGCCTTTGCCTACAGCATCTCCTTAACAGTAATGTTAACAAAATGACAGCATTCATATGACAAAGGAAAACGAATCCGGTCACTCAAGACTGTGCCGCAGCCGTGGGGCAGAAGACGCTTGGTGGCCGTCCACAACGTTATAAACTTAACCTAAATAGTCAGCTGCTGTAAGCTACAATCGGATTTTATTGTATACCCCTGTTGTCTCAATGATAATAACATCTCATTTCCGACTATATTTCAAAGTGTGCCGTTCATTTGCATTAATAACATAACATCGAATTTTGTCATTTTTGGCGAAGACATGCATTCCGTTAGGGATATTGAACATATTTAACATTCTCTAACCATCGTGATTTCGAATTGGTGCAGTTGTCAGCACAAAAACTCATTTTATTCTTTTGCTCTTTTGCATTGCTCTATGCTGTTCTATGGTGCTTTCTGCCTCTTGGTTGCGCATGCATGTTTTCGTGACGTTTCATAGAAATCCATGTATAATGAGCGCATAAAACGACTTGTTTTGGCACATTAATCTAGGCTACGTTAAGCTTTAAGGATTGTATGTCCTTAATTTATTTATAAAGGCCTATTTAGGCTAGGCTACTTGCACAAACCCTGGATAGACTTTTATTGCCACACAACAATATTGGTGGTATTTGTTACATTAGCTTCAAAAGGCACTGCTTGTGAAAGAAGGGGGTGGGGGAGGGGAGCTTGCAGCCAAGTGTCGGAAAAATGCATAGCCTACAACACAGAACCCGCTTCTCGCATTAGTCACTGACAGTAGACACTCTTCCAGCCTAATGACTTGTGTGATGTGTGAATGATGCTCAATGATTTGCCAATAGCCTATAATAGTCTTCTGCTGGGTTGCATGTAGCCTACTGTAGGCTATAGCCTACTGTAGGCTATAGCCTACAGTTTTACTGTAGGCTACATGTTTTCAGCCTTTATTGGTTAAATGACCATTTTTATTACGAAAATATTTCTTAACTTCAAAAACTCAGTGTCTAAAACTCGGTGTCATTCAGACTCAACCCTCTTGACGTTTGGTGATTAATTGACAGCTGTTTTGGGACACGTTAAACTTTCTTTATAATGAGCGCATAAAACGACTTGTTGTTTTGGGACATTAAGCTACGTTAAGCTTTTTCACGTTAAGGATTGTATGTCCTTAATTTATTTATATATTTAGGCTACTTGCGCAAACCCTGGATACTTTTATTGCCACACAACAATATTGGTGGTATTTGTTACATTAGCTTCAAAAGGCACCGCTTCAGAAAGCTGCACTGCTTGTGAAAGAAGGGGGTGGGGGCGGGGAGAAAGCTCGAGTAGCCGAGAGAGACGCCGAGAATGATCGGTTGAAAGCGTGAACTGAAGGACTGCATCAATAAGATCAACGAATTCCTCCGCACAACACGCAGATCTTCCCAGGGATTCAACGTGCTTTAAATTTAGACTGTAGAATGTTGAATGTAGACTGTTCATTATTTCAATAAATACGTTTTCTCCGAAGCACTTTCCCGACTTCGTCTTTCTATAGGCTAAGCATATCTGGAGATAGAGTAGAAAACTGGATTTAACTAAACAAATGTAACTAAGTAAACTGATTGTTTACTCTACAGTAGGCTATGTTCCCCCTCTCAGGCTGTACAGTAGGCCTATTGAAAGTAGACTAATGAGCTTAGACACATTAGCGCTTCCAGCCTAATGACTTTCACACATGAATGATTTACAGTAGACACATTAGCGCTCCACGCAGTGGCGTAAATATAGTTGGTGCAGCAAGTGCAGTCGCACCAGGGCCTGTGACCTCCGTCGCTACCCCCGCAATGCAATTGCTGGAAAATTCTCTACCGGTCCTTTCTGACTACCTGCGTGCCTTTGACCAGGCCAAGGCTACAGCGCAGACACTCGCAAATAAATGGGGGTTCAGAGTACATTTGAAAATGTTAGAGCACGGAGAGTGAAGCGTCACTTTGACGAACTATCGGAAGATGAACGCTTAACAAAGGCGAACACTTTAACAGGGGGAATTAATTGGGCATGAATCATTGTGAAATGATTGAGAAATTTGATGATCATTGATCGTTGTTTTGGGACGTTAAGCCTTTTCCATAGGCGTCAGTGAAGGAGATTGAAGAATGACAATTTTTTTATACGAAAATATTTCGTAACTACAAAAACTCAGTGTCTAAAAACTCAGTGTCATTCAGACTCAACCCTCTTGTTTTATTATCTTTTTCGTTGTCGTTTGAACGTTGGCAAGCAGGCATGTTGCGGTTGCAATTTAAGTGAAATTTCTACAGTAGGCCTACAACATGCTGTTAGGCTGGGCTACTGTCAATGTACTTGTACAGGTAAATGTTCAACAATTGCTGGTGTACAGGTTATATAATAAATTAGCTAAATCATTTGTCCAGCTGTTTAAACATTTTTTTCGTGCTACATTCAAACGCAAAAGGTGCTTTGATATATTTTTCGTTTGAACGTCGGCAAGCAGGCATGCTTTGGTTGCAATGAATGAGGATAATTGCTTTTTTTTTGCATTATTTTGAATATGACTCTCTCCAGTCTCAACAGCACATACTTTTTCCACACGCTAAGTTCTAACACACATATCCCCTCTCGCTTTCTCTCCCTCCATCCCTGCACACGGTGCTTTCTTAAAGGAGCTGCACCATTTTACAACAATTGCATCTACATTTTCATATTAGAATGTTTTGTCAAGTGTAAGCTTAAACTACCGTGATCCATTTAAGTTCCCCTGCCCCCGCTGCGTCATGGAAGCAGTAAGTCAGTCGCATCAAAAATAGTAGTGGCACCCAAGTGACACCTTGTGGTTGTTTGTGTCAACTGCAGTTTGTGCCATTTCTGCCGAGAAAATGGGGATCGTGATTCCTGAAGGAACCCGTCCAAACTTAACAGGGACCCACTGTAAATATAACATTCAATACCAAAACACTATTATTTACACGATTACTCCTGAAATAACTGCTATTAACTATATAAAAATCATTGTTTGGAGGAAAGGGTTCGCGTGCTGTCGCCGGTTGGAAATGATTTCGCGCTGATTCGTGCTACTTATATATTTTTCAGTTAGGCGCGTGGTTTATGGGATGAGTAGTTCCTTCGCTCGGAAATGAAAATATGTACAGTCTTGTACCTTTGACTTTTTTTGGACTTTCTCTTTTTTCACTCAAAATGATGTTGTATGCTTATGAGTTACGCCGTAGCTGATTAGCCTAAGACATGCTCTAAAACTTTTTAGATACGGATTTTTCCAAAACGTCAATGGGAGAAATGAATGGGAAATTTACTTCCGGAAACTAAGCTCTCTTTTGGAGGAGGGGCGGAACTGTGATGCTCTATTGGATTTCACACACGTGTAAAAGAAAAGCTAACTTTTGTGCACGTTTGATACTTTTTCTCTATGTCTAAATGTTCACTCCTCGCACGTCTAACTTACATTTTACAATGCAGGGACTGTAACTACAGATATACTTGTTATAAATACAGTAATCATTACTTTATTTAGGCAGAATAAGTTTGTTGTGGTTTCCAAGCTCATTAATGTTAATGTTAGCGGTCTTCCACTGATAGTCATGGCATTAGCTAGCTTTGTGGTTAGCTAGTCTATGATGAGCCATAATTTAGCAATGGATCATACTGCAAATTGTAAAACATACGCTTTCAAAATAACAGGCCGGGGAGAGAAGATACGTCTCACTGCAATAACTGTCACGCTATTAAAGAAATACATCTTCAGTCACATTGTCAAAAGTTAAAAGGACAGCCAGTCAACTACACTGTAACAACGTAACGTAATTACTAGCTAATTCCGCTTCACTCGGCTTATTTAACAGCAGCAAAACTGGATATTGTTTTCACAAATTTTGTCACGCTTATTTGAGTTAAGAGAACTGATGGGGATGTTCTTTTAATTGTTATTCAAGCAATATATGTCTAGTGACCAACTCACCATGAACACACTTCACCGATGATCTCACTCACGGATAACTGGATCCCTCTGCCCGACTCTAGCTGGATCAGCAGGTTGCAGGATGTGTGGCGCGTTATACACAAGGGGGCAGGCGAATTCCCGGAAGTAGACGCATCGATGTAGCGGTGGTTATCAACTCTCTGCTAACCCCATAGAACGCCCATTCATTTAGAATTTTTTTGAACTCCCATAACTTCATATAACATAGATCATGTGCCGATATTTTAGCTTCTGTGTTATCTACATAAACAATAAAAGGCAAAACAAGACTCGACTACCTCGTACGTAACGTTAGGTTCCCGTAAGAAGAATGTTTAGCATGTCCGGTTAAAGGGAAGCTAACGCACTGAAGGGAGATAACCGTATTGTTTGGATAAGAAGCGTAGTCCAGCCAGCACGGAAACTCATGAACAAAGCTATGTAGCCTACAATAGCATTGTATGTTAAGGTAAAGCATAGAGGCAAGTAAACCTAATGAAAAACAGTAGTTTTACCGTTAGGTAGTCTAACGATAATCATTTCAGAGGTTTTCGATGGATTGACCGTAGGTCAGAAAAGTGGAAAGAAGATTAGCTTCAAGACTAGAAGCTATA